>NC_064247.1:32833863-33137500 GCF_003254725.2 Canis lupus dingo | reverse complement strand
AGCAGGCACCGAGCAGAGGGGAGGCAGCGCAGGTGGCGGGCACCGGGCGCCACCGTGTCCCGCCGCGACTCCGGGTGGCCCCAGAGCGAGGGCACGCTTGAGGGCGTTAAGCGCTTAGAGGCTCCCGGAGCCCGGAACCCTCTGCGAGGCCCTAAGACCTGGCCTTAGACACTCGTGCGGGCGTTTGCCTCGGATCCCCCTACCGTCTGGGGGCCTTAGGCGGCGGGGGGGGCTCCTGCCTGGCCGTCCTAGGAGGTAAGGGGAGAGCGGAGGGGAGTCGGGAAGATAGCGGTAACCTGATCGCACTGGCGGGAAGTCCTGCAACCAGTGCTGGTGGCCAGACCCGGCTCGGTGCCCCGATCCCGCCTGTCCCCGACCCCGCCCCGCCCCGCCCCCCATTCGTTAACGACTCCTCTTCCGTGGGTCTTCTCGGCCCCGGGAATTATTCCCTGGCCTGGGCCCTGGCGCTGCTCATCGCTCCAGGAGGGTGGACAGGTGCAGGGGCGGATGGAGGCGCAGGTGTGCACCTAGGCAGCTCAGGGCTCATTCATCGTCCCCAACCAGGCACCTCTGCGCCAGCGCACTGGGTCCCAGGGCGGCGGGCGCGGCCCGTTAGAGTCGAGACTCCAGGTGACGGAGACCGTGACCACGGCGAGCAGGTAGCCCCGGAGAGCTGCGCGGGGAGGGAGGGGAGCGCGGGAGGCCGAGACCACTCCCTCCTACTTCCCCGACGTTATTTCCTGGGAGGAGTCGGAGCGCGCGGGCGGCCGAGCAGATCCCCAGAGCCCGCTCGGGAGTCGGCGGCGTCGGGGCGGGTGGTCCCCGCGCGCTCGCCAGGCCGCCCCCACCCAGAGCCGTGGCCCTGGACCGCATCGGGCCTGCTACGACCTCTAAAGGCGTCCGCGAGCGTTCTCTCACGTCGGCTCGTTGGTCTAGGGGTATGATTCTCGCTTCGGGTGCGAGAGGTCCCGGGTTCAAATCCCGGACGAGCCCCATTTGGTTTTGGCGGAGACCGGGACGCCCGGAGGCGCTGGGGAAGGGACCGGCGCCGCGCGCAGGCCTCCCCGCAGACCCCGCGCAACCGGCCAGAGCCTGGAGCAGGTTCGCCGGGAGCTCTTTTGCTCCGAGCGCACAGCCCGGCCGGCCTGCCCGCGGGGGGCGCGCACGGGGAGAGCGCACCGACCCGGGCCAGCCCTTCGCCTTCCCGCCCCCTTCTTCCTGCGCAGGTCCGGGCCCAGGGGGCCGGGGCTGCGGATGACAGGGAGCGGAACGGGCCGGGACCCACCACGACCCGGCCTCCGTGGGCTTGGGGGCAGTCCAGGGCGAGCGGGGGGTCTCCGGCTGTCTCTTCCCAAGCGGCAGGAAGGGTGCAAGCCCCGGCCGATCGCGGCCACAGCTCCAGATCTCCGAGCCGGAGAGCGCCTCCTTCAGCTCCCTCCTCGTTAGTATAGTGGTGAGTATCCCCGCCTGTCACGCGGGAGACCGGGGTTCGATTCCCCGACGGGGAGAAGCGGTGTGCCTTTTGCTTTCTTTCGTTCTTCTCGTCCTACGATAAAATCCTATTCACGGTGAAGTATGCGTCCCAGGGCGTGCGGTGGAGATTTTCTTTAAAAAGAAGGGAGAACGGGAAGGCACAAAGTAGAGAGGATAGCTGGTGCTGCCCCTGGCGCTCGGGCTCATATTCTAAAAGTTCGAGTTTGTGTTTTGCATTCAAGCAACTTGCATGTGAATCGTGCTGCCGAATGAGCCCTCGGTCCCCTCCGTTCAGTGAATGTGCTTAGAGACGCGGTCGGAGCGAGGACAGAAGCGCGCCGTCACGGGGCTCCGCTGGGCGTGCAGCCCCCTGCGCGGGCGGTGACTGGGCCACAGGGTCCCCGCGGAAAAGCCATCCCGGCGCGAGGTTTTGAAAAGTTTGTGGGGAGGGGGAAAAAGTGCTGCGTTGGCCGGGAATCGAACCCGGGTCAACTGCTTGGAAGGCAGCTATGCTCACCACTATACCACCAACGCCCGCCGCAAGTCCCTGTTCCCCACGTCAAGGATTCAGTGCGTGCCCAGGCGCGAGGCGGAGCGGTGGGTGGGTGTGGGCCAGGCGGGGAGACCCAAGGGGACCCGAGACACCCCTGTCACCCCGGAAGGGACAGCGCTTGACCACGCACAGCCGGCACACGACAAAGCAAGATTCCGAGGACCTAGTGAAAGAGGCTTTCTGAGTCGCTGATAAAACCGGGGTTACATTTAAGATTCTAGGGGAGGGACCAGAGCTGCAGCGACACCGCGATGGCTTTGTCACCCCCGGAAATAAGTCACACTAGCTGCTTCTCTGTGTGTCCTGAGGTTAAAGAGCTGGGCTATGCGCCAAGAGCCCCTAAGCATAGATTGCGCACGAGGACGAGGTTCCATCCCCAGGTGACCGCGCACGGCTCTGGAGGTGACGCGGGCTGAACCCCCGGGGGGGCGGGGCTGAGGCTTTGGCTCCGCCCCCTGCTGCTGACGATAGTTCTGTTCACGAGACCCGGGCGACCGCGGACGCGGGAGGGCCTCGTGGCGCAACGGTAGCGCGTCTGACTCCAGATCAGAAGGTTGCGTGTTCAAATCACGTCGGGGTCACGGAAGGTTGCAATTTTCGTTATCTCGATTTGCCTTGGTATTTTCCTTTCCGGCAAAGGAAGAGGAGGTTGAAATTCGTTTCATTGTACCAAAAGAATACTAACTCCGGCACCTCTAAGGTTTTGTTTTTTTCCCCCGAAATGTATGCGTTTTCTAAATATTCTAAATACAAATTTAGGAATTAATGTTGCATCTGCACTGTTTTTGTCAAATCAGCGGATAGCGATACCTTTAGTCTCGTAGATGTTTTAGGTATCCTAACGCGAATTGTTCACGGAACAGCCTCGAGTTCTTGTTCAGAAAAGGTACTTGGAGCAATAGAGATTCATTGTTGGAAAGGGTGTGGCAAGAATTGATAATTATTATAAGTAGCAATTAATTAATTAAATGCAGATGTTCCTCAGACTTCCTAAATGTCCCAGAAGCCTGGAGCCGTGCAATTTTGCTGCTTCTGGTCTGTTGGTGGAGGCAAAGGGAGCAGAGGAATGCAGGCCAGCCACTCCATAGGCCTTCTCCTTCCCAGGGGGAAATTTCTTCCTGGACATCTCTTTCCTAACAGGGCCTCCGTTGGAGGGACCAGGCCTGGGCTGCAGAAGAGGAATTTGGGCGGGCTCAGCACCACGCGCCTGCTCGCCGGCTGGACACTGTGCCTCGCCTTCCGCGTCTGCTCAGCTCCCCAGCGGCTGTCCGGGTGCTCCAGCCACTCCACTCTGTTGGAGTGGTCACTGTGTCACCTGTGCAAAGACGGAAGCAGGGAGTCCGCCCTCACGGCTGAGCTGTGCGTGCTCCAACTGGGGATTGCTGATGACTTAGGAAGGCGACAGCAACCCAGGAGCTCCTGCAACCCTGCCTCGGAAGGCATGTGATGGGGGCAGCATGCAGCCCAGCTCCCCATCACTGCCCACCCTAAGCAGAGTACGTTTTAGGAGATAAAAAATGGGGAATTATTTTTTTCTGTCTTGCATTCAACATTTATTAGCTGACATTCATTCATAAGGAAGATCCTTCTCTCGTCCACTGGGGCCAGGGGATGTGTTAATCATAACCATAGCTGACCCACAGGGCTTGCTGTGGGCCAGGCAGGGTGCTGAGTGCTTTAGTGACCTTATTTCAATTAGTCCTGACACCGACCCTGCAGGGCTGTAGAACTATGCCCATTTTATTTTTATTTTTTAAAGATTTTATTTGTTCATGAGACACAGAGAGGGAGGCAGAGACATAGGCAAGGGGAGAAGCAGGCTCCTCGTAGGGAGCCAGATGCGGGCTGGGGATCACGCCCTGAGCCCAAGGCAGATGCTCAACCGCTGAGCCATCCAGATGGCCCAAACTATGCCCATTTTAGAGGTGACACCCAGAAAGATTGAGCCGTTTGCCAAGTGACAGAGATTGCAGGTGGGTAGGCTCAGAGATTCACCTGTGACACCCAAGTCTACGGACTTTCTGATGCCTGGTGTTCCCTAAAAGCCCACCAGAGGAGTGACCAGGAAAGCTTGGTGGCCCCAGGGAGGGAAGGATGGTTGCAAAGGGTGGTTTACAGTCTGGAAGAGCCCTGGCATTAGGGATGGAATATTTCTAGCCTATAGACCAAATCCAGTCCACAGACGTGTTTGGTAATTAATTTGCCAATAGTTACAGCTCAGTAAATATTACATGTGTATCTAGATTTCTAGCTTCTCTTTAAAAATGGAAAGATCTGTTCACACCTGGGCTACACGTTCACACAGTAACAAGCCACTAGAGCTGAGTCTTGTCTCTCTCTTGCAGACATGCACCCCATGCTCCCCATCACTGACCATCCTTCATAGACCAACTTAGGGCCCATCCAGAAAATCTGGTGTTGGGCAAAAGCCTGGATTTTTGGCAGAAACAACACAGTGAGTTCCCACCCTGCCCTGTTTGCTTCAAATACGTAGCACTGATAGATGAAATCTAAAATACAGTGAGCTAAAAAGGCCATAGCTAGGCTTAGAAATGAACAATTCAGTGGTCCAAATGCAAAGCCCTGAACCGGGCTGATGGTACAGGTCTGCAGAGCTCCCGGCCAAAAAGTGTGCGGCAGCAGCAAGCTGTTGAGGTCTTATAAGAAAACAGGGACTGACTGGGGACAGGGAGGGAAGGCAGAGCTGCAGTGGTGTCCCTGTGTCAGAAAAGGAGGCTGTAAAAAACAGCCAACTCCTTGCCTGGAGCTGCAGGTGCGAAAAGGCAGGGGGGACTCAGGTGCAGCCCCAAGACCAGAAACACATGCAATGTTCCCTCTCATCAGTGATTGCATTTGAGATACCCTCGGTATCACAGAGGGGCAGGAGCCCCCAAATATCATTATAAGAACTGATTGGGGGTGCCAGGGAGGCTCAGCTTCCCACTCTTGGTTTCTGCTCAGGTCGTGATCTCTGGGTCATGAGATCCAGTCCTGCATGGGACTCCTGGGCTCAGCAAGGAGTCGCCTTGAGATTCTCTTCTTCTCCCTCCCCCTGTATGGGTTCTCTCTCTCCCTCTCTCTCTCTCTCTCTCTCCCTCTCTTTCTCATAATAAATCTTTCTTGAAAATAAATATTTTTTAAAACTTGATTGATCTAGGAGCAAGGAGGAAAGGTAATAGCAATGGCCAAATTATAGCTCAGGGAGAAGTGACCGTGAAGAAAGAGAGAGAAAACCACAAAAACTAAAAGCTCTTCCAGCCAAGAGGAAGTTACAAACGCAAATCCCAAAACAGATGAAGTTTCATGGTGAGAATGTAATTGAAACAGAGACAATCATTGGAACATAAATGAAAATAAGGGTATGGAGCAGTCTGACAAAGAATCTTAAGCAAGTGTGGTCCTGGTATGTAAAAAGGTAAATAACAAAATCAAATCATGAGACAAAAAGTCAAAACTGCAATTAAAATCATTTGCATTTGACTTGCAATCAACTCATTAGAAATCTTACACATGAATGACAGATGTCACCAAATAAGTCTGTCTTACATTCGAAACTGGGCACAGGGGAGCCCTGGTGGGGCAGCAGTTTAGTGCCGCCTGCAGCTCAGGTGTGAATGGAGCCTGCTTCTCCCTCTGCCTGTGTCTCTGCCTCTCTCTCTCTCTGAATGAATAAATAAATGAATCTTAAAAGAAAAAAAAAAAAGAAAGAAAGAAACTGGGCACAATCTGGTTGAGAGTTAGCTATTAAAAAAAAAAAAAAAAAAACACGAATTGACCCAAGACACAGAACAGAGGGACAAAGTTTTAAAAGCACAGAAAAAAGAAAAAAATAATAAAATAAAAGCACAGAAAAGAGGCAGGTCTGGCTCACTCAGTGAAGCATGTGACTCCTGCTCTCTGGGTTGTGAGTTCGAGCCCCACATTGGGTGTAGAGATCACTTAAAAATAAAATCTTTAAGATAAATAAGTAATTAAGGTGTGAAAAAGGAGGCTAAATGATGTGGAGGATAGAATTAGAAGCTCTGATTACCTCTAACATGAATTTTTTTTAAGACAATAGAAAATGGCACAGAAACTGTATATACATAGAGTTAATTCTTAAAATTTTGCCCTGGAGCTTTACCCGTATACCTTTTATTTCACTTTTTAAAAAACCAGAAGCAAATAGGGCAAAATGTGTTAATATTTAAAGAACTGAACAGTAGTTACACTTTTTTATTCATAGAGACACAGCTAGAGAGAGGCAGAGACACAGGCAGAGGGAGAAGCAGGCACCATGCAGGGAGCCCAATGTGGGACTTGATCCAGGGTCTCCAGGATCATGCCCTGGGCTGCTAAACCGCTGCGCCACCAGAGCTGCCCAGTAGTTATGCTTTTAAAAATATTCTTTTTTAAATATTTTTTATTTATTTTTAAATATTTTATTTATTTATTCATGAGAGACACAAAGAGAGAGAGAGGCAGAGACACAAGCAGGCTCCATGCAGGAGCCTGATGTGGGACTCGATCCCAGGACTCCAGGAGTTAAACCACTGAGCCACCCAAGGATCCCCTAAAAAGTATTCTTGATATCTGAAATATTTCATAATTTTTTGTGGTAAGATACACTTTTTTGTGTGTGTGGTAAGGTACACTTAACCTACAATTTACCATTTTAACCATTTTGATGTGTACAATGCAGGGGTTTGTAGTGTATCATGCAGTTGTGCATCAATCACCATGACTCTTCCAGACCCTTCTGAGTCTACTCATTCCTGAAAGAGACTTATTGGTTGATGATTAGAATTCACATCTCGGAACTACTTCAGGGGATATTCCGTTCTCAGAAATAAATGAGACTAACATCGGTGCCTCCTGAACATTATAATATCCTAACCATCTGCCCTGACCTTTGGATCACAAGCCAATTCTAACCCTTCCTAGTCTTGGGAAAAATTCAGCCCTAGCAAGAACAGTTGACAGCTCCTCATGACACCTCGAGAACTGGGATAAACAACAGAGATTTTGTTCACTAACTTGAACGGGCAGCTGATAGTTGCCTAGCCGATAGAACAGATAGTTTTTGTTTTGTTTTGTTTGTGAATAATGCGAATCCCGATGCTATGCTGGCCCATCAAATATTCCTGAAAGGCCAAATATCTTCTGGCATAATGTGCAAGTAGGAATTTAAAGACGTGGGGGGTGGGGGGCAGGGACACTGTATTGGGTCTATCAGGCATATCCCACCCAGGCACTGATTCCAGAAAAATCTCCCTTCACTAGGTCATGAGAAATAAAGTACCCTGGGGGTACTTTATTTATTTTAGAGAGAGAGAGAGACAGAACGGGGCGGGGGTGGGGGAGATGCAGAGGGACAGAGAAGCAGACTCCCCGCTGAGAGCAGAGCCCATCATGGGGCTCCATCCCAGGACCTGATCATGACCTGAGCTGAAATTAGGAGTTGGCAGCTTAACCAACTGAGCCCCAGATCTCTGATTTTTTTTTATATTAATCTCGGGCTCCCCAGAATGAAATTGTAAGCCTCTGTGGCACACACATAAGTCTGCCACCACCCCTTGCCACTTTCACTCTAGCGGCTGCAAGAGTCATGAGACACATTTTTGATGAATGAGAAATCTACTGGGTATGTCTAGAAAGGCTTCTCCCCGTCCTGATAAAAGGGGCAGAGAACTTTCGTGGCCATCTTGCAGTCATAAGGGACATGCCAGAGAATCATAGAAAGGCCAGTCCACATCTCTAACACAACCACCACCTACCTGATAACTTCTTGCTGTGTAAGAGAAAACAGGTCCCTATGGTTCATGCCACTGCTAACTGGGTTTTTTGTAACTTGCAGCCAAAAGCGTTACGAAGTGATGTAGAAACCCATAAGAACTTCATGGATTTAAATTTGGCTGAATCATACGAAAACAGTATTTTTGTAGATCAAACGATTGACTCTCAGTAGTTTTGCCTCGTTCATTCACCCTCTATGGCTAAGAACACTCTAAGTCTGTGGATGTGTGTCAGTCAGTATGCTTTTGGCAGCAAATGACTAAACTCTTAAGTCAGTGCGTTAGGGAAGAGACCTGCCAGTTCCCATAAGGAAAGTGCAAAATAAGCATCCAGAGGCTGAGGAACACCTCAAGGTCTTGGGTTCCTGACCCAGGCCTTCTCCAAAACTAACTTCATTCTCAGGCTGCCCCCTTCCAGAGCACCACCAGCAGCAAGGTGGGCTTTGTGGAGAAAAAAAGTTTCTGCCCAACATTCTGGACAAGAATCCTAAAATCTCCATGCCCTGGGTCACTTGGGTCACATGCTGATTCCTGAACCCACCATCCCAGAATAAAATATGTTGACTGGTGTAAATCAATCAGCATCCAATCCTGGACCTGCAATGGGGTCAGCTTCCCTCTCAGACCCAGAAAATTCTAGGTGTCTTCTGAAAGTGGGAATGGCTGGGAGAATGGACACTAACTAGATAACCACATGGTCCATTACAATAGGTCTCCATGAAGTTAGGGACCAGGAATTGGCAGAAACAAACTGACTACACTGGAAACTGACTACCCCGAAGAGCCGTGGGGAGTGGAGGCCGGGGGCGGGGAGCAGGTGGTCCCCTAAAGCAAAGTTAGGGTGTTGTTTGAAGAAAGAGGAATGGTGTTGGACAGGTGACGGTTACAAATACCCACTACTTATTCCACAGAAGGCCCCAAAATGTATTTATTAACTCTATTATGACATTAGTGTTTGGAAAGAGCCTCACAAGACTTTATTTTATTTTTTTAAAGATTTATTTATTTATGATAGAGAGAGAGAGAGAGAGAGGCAGAGACACAGGAGGAGGGAGAAGCAGGCTCCACACTGGGAGCCTGATGCGGGACTTGATCCCTGGACTCCAGGATTGCTCCCTGGGCCAAAGGCAGGCGCTAAACTGCTGAGCCACCCAGGGATCCCAACTTTAAAGAATAAGATAGTAATGGCACAAGAATGAACACAGGCAGAAAATGTAACAGAATAGAGAGCCCAGAAATATGTGGATCCAAGTATCTACTGTGACAATATATCAAGAATAGTTTGTTTAAGATTTACTTACTTACTTACTTACTTACTTACTTACTTATTTATTTATATGCAAGAGGAGAGTGGGGTGGAGGGAGAGAGAGAATCCCAAGCTGATTCCATGCTCAGGACAGATCACATCGGGAGGCTCAATCCCATGACCCTGAGATCATGACCCGAGCCAAAGCCAGGGGTTGGGTACTTGGCCCACTGAGCCACCCAGGGGCCTCAAGAATATTTCCCTCCCTCCATTTATCCTGCTAGTATAGTAGAAGAAATAATACCACACACGTTTCAGCTTACTTTTTTCAACAGTATAATCATCTGTAATCAACTAACATTTATATCTGTATCAGTTGGCTATTGCTATAATGATCTGGGGTTTTTTTTCTTCTTCTTTTTTTTTTTTTTTTTAACATTTTGACCTCCTCTTCACTCATTTCTCCCACCCCCACCACCTCTGGCACCCCCAATCTGTTCTCCATATTCATGAACCTTCCCTTGTTTTGTTTTTGGATTTCACTCATAAGAAAGATCCTACGCTATTTGTTTTTCTCTGATTCATTCTACTTAGCATAATGCCCACCAGGGCCATCTAGGTTGTTATGACTCACAAGATTACATTATTTCTCATAGCAGAATAATATTCTAATATTCCAGGATACACACAAACATACATATGTACACACCACATCTTCTTTATCCGTTCATCCATCTGTAAACATTTGGTTGTTTCTATATCCTGGCTGTTGTAAATAAGGCTGCAGTGAATGTGGGGATGCAGATATCTTTTTGAATTTTGCTTTCCTTTTTGTTGGATAAATGCTCAGAAATGGAATTGCCAGATCCTATGGTAGTCCTGTCTTTAAGTTTTTGATGAGCCCTCCATACTATTTTCCATGGTGGCTGCACCAATTTGCATTCCCACCACAGCACACAAGGGTCCCTTTTTCTCTGTATCCTGACCAAAACTTGTTGTTTCTTGTTTTTTTTGATGACAGCTGTTCTAACAGGTGTGAGGCTATATCTCATTGTGGTTTTGATTCATATTTCCCTGGTGATGAATTACGTTAAGCATCTTTCATGTACTTGTTGGTGACCTGTATGTCTTCTTTGGGAAAATATCTATTCCAATCTTCCGCACATTTTTAAATCAGATTTTTTTTTTTTTTTGCCATTGAGTTGTATGTGTTCATTAGATATTTTGGATATTAGCCCCTTATCAGGTATATGATTTGCAGATATTTTTTTCAACTACTAGATTGCCTTTTTGTTCTGTTGATGGTTTGCTGTGTAGAAGCTTTTATTTTTTTTTATTTTTATTTTTTAGAAGCTTTAGTTCGATGTAGCCTCTCATTTGTTTTTAGTCTTGCTTTTGCTTTTGGTGTCAGATTTAAAAATATATATAATTGCCAAGACTTATGTCGAGGAATCTACAGCCTGTGTTTTTTTCTAGGTGTTCCTTGGTTTCAGGTCTTATGTTCAAGTCTTTAATCCATTCTGAGTTAATTTTTGTGCATAGTGTAAGACAGTGATCCAGTTTCTTTTCTTTTTTTGCATGTGTGGCTGTCCTATTTTCCCAGCCCCGTTTGTTGAAGAGACCACCCCTTTACCCATTGTGTATTCTTGGCTCCTTTTCCAGAAATCGATTGACCATATATGTGTGGGTTTATTTCTATTCAGCTCTCTATTCAGCTCCATTTATCTACGGAGCAGTTTTTATGCTAATACCGGGCTGTTTTAATTACTACAGCTCTGGAATGTAGTTCAAAATCAGGAAACTGTGATGCTTGTGGCTTTGTCCTTTCTCAAGATTGCTTTGGCTATTTGCGTTCTCTTGTGGCTCCATACAAATGCAATATTGTTTTGTCTTGTTTTTTTGTTTTTTTCTATTTCTGTACAAAATGCCTTTGGAATTTTAATAGAGATTGCATGGAATCTGTGCTTTGCTTTGGGCAAGGATAGCGTTTAAATCCCACTGAGAGCAAGGTAGTTTAACAAATGGTGCTGGCATGAGGAACTCTCCCATCTGTCCAGAACAAAAACCCTAGTTCTTACGCACAGGAGGAAAACTTCCAGATATATGGAAATTTTAAGTGAATGAAAGAAGGCAGGCGAACATCTGACTCCAGGATGCCCCAGACTCGCCCCAGCCAGAACCCCGGAGGGCCGCCTCTGGCATTCAGCCTCTCTGATTGGGTCCCAAGGTCTACGTCACAGGGTTTCCAGCCAATGAGGGTCGGGCGTGGACAGCGCGCTCAGCCAATGGGGCCAGGGCGGGAGATTTGAAAGGGCCTCGGCGGGGGCCCGGCCCGGCAGGTTCAGTCGTTTGCCCGCGGCCAGAGGGTGGCTGTGCCACGGGCTCCAGGTGAGCTGGCTCCCCTTCGCGGGTCTTGCGCTGGGAGAGGACAGGTGATCGGGCAGGTCGGGGGTCCGTTGGGCGGCCCGCGCGCACCTGCGGGGCCCCTGGGAGCTCAAGGGCAGAGGGAGGGTCCTGAAAGGGCGGATGTGCAGGAGCAGGGGCTGGGGGAGGCGAGACGAGCGCCCGGGTGCGCCCCGATGAGCCAGCAAGGTGACCAGCTCCCTTTCAGCAGCCCCAGCCCCGCGCTTCCGCCTCGATCGGCCCAACCCCTCCCTCCCTCTCTCGCTCCCTTTTTTCCCCTCTTCTTACCGCCCTGTTTCCCTTGTCTGCCCAGCTCTCCTCCCCTCTTCCCTCTAACGATGACCCAGAAGGAGAACGCCTACCCCTGGCCCTACGGCCGGCAGACGGTAAGGGCTTCCCCACTGCCCCTTCCCCAACCCGCGTGGAGATTTGCACCTCACCTGCCTGGGGCTTTGAGGTCTGGCGGAGGGCGACCCCTCCCAGTCGTCTCCGCTTTGCCCCTACGTCTGGATCCCAAGAGTTCGCCGGCAGAATCCGGTCTGGTCATTTGCAACCACATCCTGGCAGGCGCTGCTGCCAACCGGAATCTGATCAGCCTGTCAGGACTTTTGCAGGGCTGGAGCCTACTTGTCATATATACAAACGATATCTGGGACTGGAGCAAGCGGGTTTGCCCTTGGGCCGTGATTCCCAACCCTTGTCCTGAACAAATAGGCTACACAAGAAGTAGAGATAAACCCTGAACGGATTTTTACTATAGGTTTAAAAGATGCAGGACATGTTAAATTAATCATTTGGAATTTGTTTGAGTGAGTGGTGTGAGATCCGGATCCAAAACGGTTTATTTTCCAGTGGTCCTGAGACCTTTTAGTGGACCCTCTACCCCCTGATTTGAAATGAGGCCTTTATCATATAAAAGCCCCATCTATATGTGGGTCTTTTCTGGACTCTCATTTTGTTCAACTTGCTTATTTGTAAGTTCTGTACTGATATCGCTACTCAGGAATGGGTTTTTAGGGCACTAGGCTTTCTTCTTTTGGCTAAGAAAAAGGAAGGTGCTCTCACAGGCTTTGCTCCCTGTTTGTGGGGCTGGGACATCCTGAAGCATCCATCTGTCCCCTCATCCACCAGCTCCTGCCCTCACGGAGCACTTAGTGAGGCTGGCAAGAAAGAGGCTGAAAGAGAAACCATTGTCACTTCTACAGTGGTCACTCCCACAAGAAAGTTGTGTATATTATTTTGAGAAAATGCAAGAGAGAAGTGGTCCCGAGCCACCAGAGTAGCCCCCAGTGTCTGCAAAGTCTGTTGTAAAGGGGTAAATATTGGAATCTATTGTAACATTCAAGACCTCAAGGACCTTATCTAAACCTTAATAGACTGAGGTTTTAATTTTTTTAATAATTTTTTTAAGATTTTATTTTTAAGTAATCTCCACACCCAACACAGGCCTCAAACTCATAAGCCTGAGATCATGAGTTGCGTGCTTTACTGACTGAGCCAGCCAGGTGCCCCTAGACAGTTTTTTAGGGGACTGTGAGAATGTCTCTGCTAACACCCCTGGAATTGTGGGTGGTTTTGTTTTTTTTTGTTTTGTTTTGTTTTTGTTGTTGTTGTTTTGTTTTTACCTGGCCCTCACCTCCCCAGTGGAGGCGAGGTGAATGAGTGTGGGGTTCTGGATGGTACCATAGAAGTTGGACAGTTTCATGCCTGAAAATGTGATGTGGGCCAGCCCAGGGAGGTGAAATGTTTGGTGTTGGGGTGAATCTTTTGCTCCTTACCTTAGGCCAACCTAGGTCACTTATTAAGAACCCATTTTAATACAGAGGGAGAAGCAGAGGGGCCTTGGGCTGAATAGCAAAACTATGGTCTCAAGTGTTCCTCTGTGAACAGGGGACGGGTGGGTGGCTGGCTGGGTGGCCCTACCACAAGTACTGAAATGCTGCTTGCAGCACATTCCAGCTGGGTGCCCAGGACAAAGGCATCCTCAGAGCTCCCCACTGCTCCTTCTCAGACTCAGCCTGGCCTGAACACCCTGCCCCAGAGAGTCCTCCGGAAGGACCCCGCCACCCCGTCTGCACTTGTCCTCATGAGCCGCTCCAATGGCCAGCCCACAGGTAACTGGGATGTGGTACAGGATTGAGGGGAGGCAACTAGAGTCTCCAGGGAGGGTGCAAGGCTGAAAATGTCAAAGGCGGGGCCTCAACTCACCTGTTGCTTCCTTAGCTGCCCCTGGCCAGAAGGTGGTGGAGAACAGCAGTGGGATACCCAACTTCTCAATGTGAGTACCCAAGCCTTGCTTGGGGTGGCACAAGAGAAGGTGGGACATGAGAGAGGTGGCCACCCAGGGGAGGAGCATGGATGCAGGAATGTGAGAAAGTCTAATTCCATCCTTAACTCATCCTCAACTCCCTGGGGAAAAGGGGCAGGGCTGAGCAGGGGCAGGCGGGCTGGGGGACAGGGGAGAATGTGGCCAGCTCGGGGGACCCACCAGCCACCACTTGGCCCCTTCCCCCCCACCTCCAATCAGGCGGTCCTTCACCATCGACGACTTTGAGATTGGGCGTCCTCTGGGCAAAGGCAAGTTTGGAAATGTGTACTTGGCTCGGGAGAAGAAAAGCCATTTCATCGTGGCTCTCAAGGTCCTCTTCAAGTCTCAGATAGAAAAGGAGGGCGTGGAACACCAGCTGCGCAGGGAGATTGAAATCCAGGCCCATCTGCAGTATGAGTCCTACCCTGCCACTGGCCCCAGGCCCTTTGCTCCTCCCCCAGCTCCTCTTTCACCCAACCTGCCCCATCCAGACTGCTCTGTACCTGTCCCAGAGCCCCTCTGAGCTCCCACTAAGCTCCCAGCCCCAGCCAGAGTCTTGAATCCAGAGAGCCACCTCTGGCTCCCCTTCACCACCACCAGCCCCACTGTCCCTGGTCTGGTCCAGATGTGACCCCAGTGTGTTCCCCCTGCCACTGTCATCGTTCCCATTTCCTTAGGCCAGGATGCCGCCTGAGTCCCCGTCCCTGTCTCCCGCAGGCATCCCAACATCCTGCGTCTCTACAACTATTTCTACGACCGGAGAAGGATCTACTTGATTCTGGAGTATGCCCCCCGAGGGGAGCTCTACAAGGAGCTGCAGAAAAGCCACACTTTCGACGAGCAGCGAACAGCCACGGTCGGGGAGGGTGGGCACTTGGGGCCTCCAAGGGGGCCGAGCCTGGGGGTCCGCTGCGTGGAGCTGTAGCGGGGGCAGCCTTGGCTAACCTGCTGTCATTCGTTGGCCCCCCCAGATCATGGAGGAGCTGGCGGATGCTCTGATGTACTGCCACGGGAAAAAGGTGATTCACAGAGACATAAAGCCAGAGAATCTGCTCTTGGGGCTCCAGGGAGAGCTGAAGATCGCTGACTTTGGCTGGTCCGTGCACGCCCCCTCCCTAAGGTACGGTGTGAATGGTGGGGGGGGGCATTCAGAATAATACTACTCCAGGCCTTGTTACCCAGACATGTGTGGGCTCGTCCACGCGTACCTATAGACGCGGCACTCGACTTACAAAAATAGGAGCCTCACAATTCTGCTGCCCAGACTTCCTACCTGGTATACTGGGGGACCCACTCATCGTGTCGCCCAGCTCATTTGTAATGACCTCGTAGCAGTATTGTAGCTAGATGTGTAACCTGGTCCATTTCTGCAGGACATGCCTGATGCACCTTGAGGCGTCCCCACCCAGTTTTCCCGTTAATTTTAAGATTAATTCTAAAAGCATTGCTCTTAGATCTGATTATTTTGAGACACGTCCCTCCCCATGGAAATGCCAAGAGGGTGTGTAATGCTACCCCTGGGGCTCCAGGTTATATCTTCACCCTACTCCTGCCCAAGGGCCCTGCCGGGAGTTTGGTCAAAACACTCCCCTGGCACATCCTGGGGTCGTCCGGCTCCCTGTTGGGCAGCTGGGGAAAGAGGGAGGTGGTCTTCATCCAGGTCCCCCACCCTCCCACCCAGGAGGAAGACGATGTGCGGCACCTTGGACTACCTGCCTCCAGAAATGATTGAAGGGCGCATGCACAACGAGAAGGTGGACCTGTGGTGCATCGGGGTGCTCTGCTATGAGCTGCTGGTGGGCAACCCGCCATTCGAGAGCGCTTCTCACAATGAGACCTATCGGCGCATCGTCAAGGTGGGAGGGTGCCCCAGTGCCTGGCTGGGGCTTTGTGCCCACTTAGGGGGGGCCAGGGGCTGGCAGGTGCAGGGGTCCTGTGTAATTTCTCCAAATGGAATGGGGGTGGTCAAGGAGGAAGCAGCTGGGATCGAGCTAAGGGGACCCTCCTTCCTCTCCTTCTGCAGGTGGACCTGAAATTCCCCCCTTCTGTACCCACGGGAGCCCAGGACCTCATCTCCAAGCTACTCAAGCACAACCCTTCAGAACGGCTGCCCCTGTCCCAGGTCTCAGCCCACCCTTGGGTCCGGGCCCACTCTCGGAGGATGCTGCCTCCCTCTGCCGTCCAGGCCATCCCCTGACTTGTCCCTATCACTTATTCGGTTGTGTCTGTCTGTTTGCCTGTATATGTGTAGTTGGAAGAAGGGGTGCCTGGCCTGTTTTTACCTGTCTTCTACCTCCTTTTTATTTAATAAAGGCTGAAACTTTTTATACGGATGAGTTTAGATGCTTACAGGTGGAGACTGCTGGGGGTGGGGGGTGCTTCCCCAGAGGGAGAGGATGGGGCCTGGCGGGCACTGCACCACCTACCCTCGTTCTCAGCACCTCCCCATGTTGCTTCTCCCTGCTCTGACTCCCAGGGCCTGGCTGCTGGGGCCTGGGCTCCCCTCTGCTGCTCCTGGACTCCCACTGCCTCATGTGCTGCATCTAGTCTTTCCTTCTGGTTCAGTCTCTGCCAACTGAACATAGCTGCACCCTAGAAGCCGTGTTTATTTTCCTGCTCTGGTCAGGATCTAGTATAGGGCACAAAGAAGTTACATAGTCCCTAAAATCACACACCCAGACAGTGGCAGAGCCCAGTTTTAAAGTCCATATCTGGGGGCACCTGGGTGGCTCAGTGACCGAGCAGCTGCCTTCGGCTCCAGGCGTGATTCCAGGTCCTGGGATCCAGTCCCGCATCAGGCTCCCCGCAGGGACCTGCTTCTCCCTCTGCCTATGTCTCTGCCTCTCTCTCTGTGTCTCTCATGAATAAATAAATAAAATCTTTAAAAAGCAAAAAAAGAATTTCCTTTTTACATCCCTGGTTTCTTTCCCTTCTCTCTGCCGATCCCATCCTTCCTATGGCCCACGAAGTCCACGGTGTCCCAGCCGCATTCCTTATCCACTTCTCTCATGCTAATTCAAGCCACCATCCTCTGGCTTGGGTCGTGGCAACAGCCTCCTAACTGTTCTTCCTGCTTCTATTCCTGGCCCATCCTCCACATGAGGAGTTCGGGTACTTTAGGAATAAAATCCAGACTAATTCCATGGCAAGGTCTGATTTTCAATCCTGGTTACACTCCTCAGAATCACCTGGAGGGTTTACGAAGGAAATAGAACTCTCAGACCTCAGTCTGAGAAATGCAGATATAATTTGCCTAGGTTGAGACCCAGACATCCATCTGTTTTAAAACTCTGAGTTTAGGGTGCCTGGGTGGCTCAGGAAGTTAAAGGGTCTGCCTTTGACTCAGGTCATGATCCCAGGATTCTGAGATTGAGTTGGAGTCTCTGCTCAGCAGAGAGCCTGCTTCTCCTCCCTCTGCTGCTCTCCACTCCTTGTACTCTCTCACATTCTGTCAAATAAATAAAATGTAAAAATAAAACTGAGTTAAAAATCCCTGCCTAGGGGATCCCTGGGTGGCACAGCGGTTTAGCGCCTGCCTTTGGCCCAGGGTGTGATCCTGGAGTCCTGGGATCGAGTCCCACGTCAGGCTCCCTGCATGGAGCCTCCTTTTCCCTCTGCCAGTGTCTCTGCCTCTGTGTGTGTGTGTCTATCATGAATAAATAAATAATCTTAAAAAAAAAATCCCTGCCTGACTTGGGGCTCATCTCCCAACTGTTCTTCCCCTTCGATCACTAAAGCGCTGGGCTCCTTGCTGTTCCTTGAATATTGCCAAATTTGTTTCCACCTCCAGGCCTTGGCACTGGCTCTTCTCTCTGTCTAGAATGGCACCCACAGCCTACCTTAAGCAATGGGAAGAATCAAGAGATCTGTGTCATGACATTTTGTCAGTGACAAAGGCAAAGAGGCATCATCTCCTTACTCATAAAAATTCCACATATTCTAGCAAGAGCCACCCCCTTAATTAGATAATGTGACAATATGACAATTCCATATCCCACATAAACCCTACATTCCACCCCACATCCCACACAGCCAACATCCTACTTGACCAACCCTACAAAGAACACAAGGGCTCGTGTCCTGGGCATGGGGGAAAACTGTCCTTGTTGACATTCTTTTAAGTAAAGATACTATGCTGGGTCCAGCTGACTGGAACATTTGTTCACTTTGGGTGCTTAATGATTACCTTATCTTTCCACTGATGGGACGATGGCAGGAAAGAAACAGAAAGCCACCATTCTTCTTCCTGGGGTGGGGGTGGGGGCTCTAGTTGTATCCTCCTGGTAGGTTGGCCAATATTTTGTTCTTCTTTTCTTTTAAGGTTTTATTTATTTATTCATGAGAGACACACAGAGAAAGGCAGACACAAGCAGAGGGAGAAGCAGGCTCCCTGTGGGGAGCCGGTTGTGAGACTCTATCCTAGGACCTTGGGGTCACAGGACTCCAGGATCACGACCTGAGCCAAAGGCAGACATTCAACCACTGAGCCACTCAGGTGCCCCAATAGTTTGCTCTTCAATGCCTGTCTAGATTTCCGTGGGTGGTGTAGATGCTGGCAAGACTGGCGAGTGGTGGTTGGCTCCCCTCATTGTAGCCTGATAGGCAGCGGGCAGATCTGCGGAAGAAGAAGCTTTAGCTGCTGGCTAGCACCCCTGAGTCTTACTCCTTTCTCCACTGTTCTATAGCCATGTGACGTCGGCCAAGTGGTTTAACCTTTATGAGCCTGTAAGATGGAAATAACAATTCTACCCTGCCTATAACATAGTCTGTTTTCAAGTGCAGTCATGTGTGTGTTATAAATAGCATTTAAAAATCTAGCCTCCATTAGAAGGAAAGCACAGGAAAACATCCACAAAATGAAAAGGCAACTTACTGAATGGGAGAAAATATTGGCAAGTCATATTTGATATCTGATAAGGATATCCAAAATATTTAACTCAGGAGAAAAAATATGTATATGATTCTAAATGGGCAGAAAATCTGAACAAGTATTTTTCCAAATAAGATATACAAATGGGGCACCTGGGTGGCTCAGTCAGTTAAGTGTCTACCTTTGGCTCAGGTCATGATCCCGGAGTCTTGAGATGGAACCCCACATTGGGCTCCCTGTTCAGCAGGGAGCCTACTTCTCTCTCTGCCTGCTGCTCTCCCTGCTTGTGCTCTCACTCACTCGCTCTCTCTGTCAAATAAATAAAATCTTAAACACACACACACACACAAATGGTCAAGAAGTACATGAAGAGTATGCTCGGCGGCAGTACTGATCTTCAGGGAAATGTAAATCAAAACCACAAGGAGATCACCTCACACCTGTTAAAATGGCTGTTATCAAAAAGACAAGAAGTAGGGGCACCTGGCTGGCTCAGTGGGTGGAGGATACAACTTTTGATCTTGGGGTTGTAGGTTGAAGCCCCTTGTACAGTTTATTTGAAAATAAAATCTAAAAGAGAGAGAGAGAGACAAGAAATACAAAGTGTTGGTGAGGATGTGGAGAAAAAGAAGCCCTGGTGTACTGTTGGTAGGAATGTAAATTTGTGTAGCCAGTGTGAAAAGTAGTATGGAGAGTCCCCAAAAATGTAAAGATAAAACTACCATAGGATCCAGTGATTCCAAAGAAAACAAAATACTAACTTGAAAATATACATGCATCCCTGTGTTCATTGCAGCATTATTTACAACAGCCAAAATGTGAAAGCAATTGAGTGTCTACCAATGGATGAACAAATAAAGAAGATATGACACACACACACACACACACACACACATACACACACACACAGTGGAGTATTATCTGGCCATTAAAAGGAATGAAATCTTGCCTTTTGCAACAACATGGATGGACCTGGAGGGCATTGTGCTAAGTTAAGTCAGGCAGAGAAAGGCAAATACCATATCTGGAACCTAAAAACAAGGAAGCAAACAATAAATCAACAAGAAAACCCAAAAAGCCCAGAGATACAAAGAACAGACAGGGATAGGGAGTAGGGGGTGGGAGAAATTGGTGAAGAGGGTCGAAAGATAAAAAAAATATGTATTTATGTTTATAAATATGCTATTATAAATGAATATTTATAAATAAGTATAAATATATAGTCTTATTCTAGAAAAGGTTTTAAGTAGTTTACAAGATACGTGAAACAGAAAATAATAGAAAAGTGGAGACACACTCCCCGAAGAACATATACAGATGGCAAATAAGCATGTGAAAGGATATTCAACCTCATTAGTTATTAGGGAACACAAATTAAAACCATGCTGAGAACAATGGCTAAAAGACGGAAGACAGGACCTAAAGAGTTTTCAGGTTTTCCAAAGGAACAGAAAATGGAATTCCCAACCAGGAGACAAATTCCCACACATGATCTGTAATTCCAAAGAAGTAGCTTTCTAAATTTGGAATAGATTGAAAAGACAGAGGGTGGAGAAGCCCCCTGGAGAAATTCATGTTCTCCTGGGGACCCTATACCTACTGAGTTTTGCAGGCTTATAAACCTTTTTTGGTCTGGTCTTTGGCAAGATTCTTTCTTGCTAAATTTATTTATTTGTTTGTTTGTTTGTTTATGAGAGACACACAGAGAGAGGCAGAGACCCCGGCAGAGGGAGAAGCAGGCTCCCTGTGCGGAGCCCGATGTGGGACTCAATCCCAGGTCTCCAGGATCAGGCCCTGGGCTGAAGGCGGCGCTAAACTGCTGAGCCATCCGGGCTGCCCCCCAGGTGCCCCTCTTACTGAATTTATATATTGTGCTCCTCAGCTGATCATGGGAATGAACGAACGAGTCTAATAGTGGGAAGAGCCGAGCTAGTTTCACACACTGTCTCCTTGTGATGTGACTTGGACATAAAGGGGGTGGTATTGATCTCACTGACTAATCTACTGATTTCTAATGCCACATGAAGCTGGTTCCTGAGATGGCTGGATGTGCGGCAGTCCTTCCGCGCCCATGGGGACAGCTGAGGTCAGGAAGATGGGTAGCAACCTGTTTCAAAGCGCAGGGTGAGAAATTTTCTCCAGGCTACCTGGGTGGGGAACTGGTCAGTTGGGACTATCAGTGGACACTCTGAAAGATGTTCCACCCCCAAAGCAGCAGCCAATGGTATATATCTGCGGAGAATGTCACATGGTAAAATGGAATAAAATCCAGGGATCTAATCAGATGGATGCAGATGTAGAGAGTGGATACAGAATAATGTACAAGAGAAGGACAAAAAGATTGGTGATTTGGGGTGCCTGGGTGACTCAGCTAGTTAAGCATCCAACTCTTGATTTCGGCTCAGGTCATGATCTCAGGGTCCTGGGATGGAGTCCCATGTGGTGCTCCATGATCCACAAGGAATCTGTTGGAGATTCTTTCCCTCCCTAACTGCCCCTCTTCCTGCTCATGTGCTCATTTTCTCTGTGTGTGTGTAAAATAACAAATCAATCAATCTTTAAAAAAAAGATTGGTTGGGATCCCTGGGTGGCGCAGCGGTGTAGCGCCTGTCTTTGGCCCAGGGCGCGATCCTGGAGACCCGGGATCGAATCCCACGTCGGGCTCCCGGTGCATGGAGCCTGCTTCTCCATCTGCCTGTGTCTCTGCCTCTCTCTCTCTCTCTCTCTGTGACTATCATAAAAAAAAAAAAAATTAAAAAAAATAAAAAAAAGATTGGTGAAAAAAAATAAATAAAAAAAAGATTGGTGGTTTTGATGCTTGAAGAAACACAGAAGTCAGAGCATCATCTTTGTATTTGGAGTTGCTGTTAATGTGGGATAGCTTCTGATTACTGTGCTTATCTTTATGAATACAACTACATACACATGGTTTCATTTTTTTTTACATGACTTCATTTTAAAATAAAAAAAAAAAGACAGATTGGCAGAATGAGAGTGGTTGATAGAGCATAAAGATGGAAAGAACCAGGGTCCTCCGTGATTTTGTTGAGCTACTGAATTTATCAACCTTGGAGTCCTCAGAAGCCTTCCTGCCATATAGGTCTTCTGGCTAATTTACTTGTAAGGTCAAGAAATATTAACAGTCTGTCATATCCTTGATCAATATTTTTTTCTCCCTCTCTGCAATTTGTCATTTAACATAGCTTATAGAGGAGTGGTTTTCCTGTGTTGGTATTCTCCAGTATTATATTGTCAAGTCTGTCATCTGTCTCCTCTGTGGCATCTGATTTTTGGTTTTACTTTAAAAAGACTTCCCCGGGGGGTGGGGATGAATGGGTGACGGGCACTGAGGGGGGCACTTGAGGGGATGAGCACTGGGTGTTATTCTGTATGTTGGCAAAGTGAACACCAATAAAAAATAAATTTATTATAAAAAAATAAAAAATAGGGATCCCTGGGTGGCACAGCGGTTTGGCGCCTGCCTTTGGCCCAGGGCGCGATCCTGGAGACCCGGGATCGAATCCCACGTCGGGCTCCCGGTGCATGGAGCCTGCTTCTCCCTCTGCCTATGTCTCTGCCTCTCTCTCTCTCTCTGTGTGTGACTATCATAAATAAATAAAAATTTAAAAATAAATAAATAAAATTTACAAACCTCCATACTGTGTTCCACATTGTCTGCAACAATTTAAAAAAATAAATAAAAAATAAAAAAATAAAGACTTCCCCACCTTAAAGCTTATAAAAATAAAACAAACATGTACTTCTGTTTCCTTTCATTATTGTCTGTTTTTCATTTAAAAATGTGATCAAGGGCAGCCCGGGTGGCTCAGCGATTTAGCGTCCAGATTGAGTCCCACATTGGGCTCCCTGCATGGAGCCTGCTTCTCCCTCTGCCTCTGTCTCTGCCTCTCTCTCTCTCTCTGTGTCTCTCATGAATAAATAAATAAAATCTTTTTTAAAAAAATGTGATCAAAATTATTTTTTGTAACATAAGGGATGAAATCATTGTGTGTTTTTTTTTTTCCATTTTTGTTTTGGTTCAAATCACTGGTCTCTTTTACTTGCACTATTTATATAAATTGATCCCAAATGCCACACTTTCTTCATATACCAAATTTCCACATGCGGGCATGGCATGGTTGGCAACCAAAAAAAAAATATGTGTATTCATGGAGTAGTGGGGAAAACATGGGCCTTTAAAAATACATTTGTCTAGGGGCACCTGAGTGGCTCAGTTGGACAAGGCAACTTGATTTCGGCTCAAGTCATGATCTCAGGGTTGGGAGACTGAGCCCCAAGTCAGGCTCCTTGCTGTGCATTGAAACTGCTTGAGGTTCTCTCTTTTTCTCTCTCTCTCCCTCAGCCTCTCCCCTCTCAACCCCCTGCTCATTCTTTCTAAAAAATAAAATAAAATAAAAACATGTGTGTCTAAGTAAATAAATATGAAAAGACATTTATCCCTAATTGCAACAAAACCTATCCTTTTCTATCTCCATGCACTGTGTAGTACAGGCCTCTTTGACCCAAATCAGCTTTTATAAAGTCCTAAAAAAAGAGTATTCCAAAGCCTCGTGAACAGAGTGTGCTCATGAATGAAAACATGAGTCCATCAGGCCACCAGCAGTGACCCCATGGCCACCGACACTGATAGGCAAACAGGAGAAATGAGCCCCTTCTGGGGTGGGCTCCCAATTCCCCTGCTGCTCATGGTGCAAGAGGTTGCAAACTATCTGTGGAAAATCCGGGAGGTAAATCATGAAGTCTCTGCAGGCCATCTGGCTTCTGTTGAAACTACTCAGCTTTGCCATTATAGCACAAAAGCAACCAGAGACAGTTCACAAATGAGCAAACATGGCTGTATTCCTGTAAAACATATGGACACTGAAATGTGAATTTCATATAATTACATGAATTTTCATATCCTTTATTTTTCAACCATTTATTTTATTTTTCTTAAAGATTTTATTTATTCATGAGAGACACAGGCAAAGGGAGAAGCAGGGTCCTTGCAGTTAGCCTGATGTGGGACTCGAGCCTAGGACTCTGGGATCACACCCTGAGCCGAAGGCAGATGCGCAACCGCTGAGCCACCCAGCCGTCTCTATTTTTCAACCATTTAAACATGTGAAAAACATCTTCAGCTCTCAAGCCATATAACAACAGTAGAAAGCGGATCTGGCCCATGGGCTGTACTTGGAGGACCCCTAATGTAGGACACACTCTGGTTGCTTCCATAGCCCCTCCCGGCTCCGCACCGTGTTACAGCTACTTGGGTGTCGAGGGAACTGACCCACCTCTAGCTCCAGGAAGAGCATAATTGTTTTATTTTATTTATTTATTTATTTATTTATTTTAGCATAATTGTTTTAGCCTGATAAGTTGGGTCTTGTCACCTTGCTGGAGTAATTACTGCTGGACACTCAGTCCTAAGTCCATCAGACATGGCATTACCCTGGCCAATGTGACCAGATTGCACATGTGATCCAGTTTAGGTCAACAAGATGGAAAAAGAAATTAACTTCCCAGACTCTAGAAATAGAAGCGTGAGACATAAATGTCTGTTGTTTAAGACACCCAGTTTATGGTATTTTGTTATAGCAGCTCAGGGAGACTGAATACAACCCCCCAAGATGAGAAAAAACAGCCGTTTTGCCACCCTGAGGAAGCACACTTGGGATACAGCTGCCCCCAAAGAAAGAAATCAGGTCCTTTGTGACAGCCCTTGAGCACTGGATCCAAGCTTCTCTGAACACACTCTGCCTTGAGATTGTTATTGCATGACACAACGCACTGCCCTTGTTTTATTTTATTTTTTAAAATATTTTATTTATTTATTCATGAGACAGAGAGAGAGAGGCAGAGACACAGGCAGAAGGAGAAGCAGGCTCCCTACAGGGAGCCCGATATGGGACTGGATCCCAGGACCCTGGGATCAGGCCCTGAGCCAAAGGCAGATGCTCAACCGCTGAGCCACCCAGGAGCCCCAGTCCCCTTGTTTTAATGTTGCTGTTGGTTTGACTCCTGTTTTGTATTACTTGCTAAATAAAGAGCCTCTGCCTGCTGGGAAGTAAAGGGAAGACAAGGGGGAGGAGAGAAGCTTAGAGCAGCCCACTGCCCTCATGGTTTATTAGTCAGGACTCCGGGTGCAAGTGACAGAAACACATCTTGAACTATTCAGGTCACAAAGAGGAAGTCAATGCTTTCCGTCATTTACTTACTGTATATTTAGGAAATGCCTACGATATGCTAGGCTCCATTCTCAGCACTGGGGATACAGATCCAAACAGACCAAAAGCAAAAATCAAAAACCCTTTACCCTCAGGGAGCTTACATGAGCAAGCAAGCACAGCTGTAGTACGTTACATGGCAGTAAGTGCAATGAACCAAAGGAAAATAAGGGACATGGGGAATTGCTGGGGAAGCTGGCTACAATTTTTACACAGGTTGTCAGGGGAGGCCTCACTGAAAAGGTGATATTTGAAATAAGGAACTGAAATTGAAATTTTCCCTGGTAGACTTAGCCTTAAAAAAAAAAAAAAAGGCAAGAACAAGTGTAAATTCCTGGGGCTGAGGAACAATAGTGTGACTCCAGCAAGACCAGCCAAGGGAAAAGAAGGAAGAGATGGGCCCAGACTGGCACCAGGGCTCTGCTCTTCGTGCACAGCCATTCATTTATTGCATATTTTATCTCGTGGCAAAAATCACACACCATCATCCTCCAAGGTGAGAGACCCTCCCACGTGCAGGGGGCCGGAGACAGAGGACAGAGTTGCAAAAGCACAGGAAAGCCTTTAAGCCTGCTTGGTCGTCCATCGTGAGACTCTCCGGACCCAACCATCCGAGCTCTGATGAGGATCCCCGCTGCATCCCTCCTGATGGACTGAGTGTGCTTCAATCCCCACGGCCCAACCAGGAGAGACTCGTTCCATCCCCACCAACTCTCTAGGAGCCGCATCTCTGGTGCCCGCGGGGTGTGTTTGCTAAGCAACAACTGTGGGCGTGACAGCTGTGGGTGCAGAGTCTGAGCCCCGCCCCCGGAAGGAGGACTCGGGTATTTCAGGGACTTCCTCTTTAAGACTTGCCCCGCCTCCTCCCGAAAGGGCGGAGCGACGGCGGCGGCTGTCCCCTCCTTCGCCCCGCCCCGCCGGTCCTCACGTGGGTTCGGCTGCTCAATAACAGCCCTTCTTCCGGGACTTCCTGGTCGCCACGACCAATCAGCGTGTTTTTCCTGTCCTGACCATTGTCAGCCGGCTGCCAATCGCGCGCCTCGACCAACGCCCCTTAAAGGCGCCGCCGACGCCGCGCGAGCCGGGGCGAATCAGTTCCTAGGTGCCTGCCCCCAGCTGCGGCATGGAGTCGTCCCGGGGGCGGCCTGGGCCCGAGGCGGACCTTCCGGCTCCCGGGGAACAGCAAGCCGCGCTATGGGGCGGCGGCCCGGGCCGAGCGCCCTCGGAGCCGCCCTCAGGCCTCCCGCCGTCCGCGCAGGGAGAGGCCGAGAACGTTGGGGGCGCGCGCCGCCACCCCGCGGCGTCCCCGAAGACGCCGAGTCGCGGCGCCGTCCACCGGGCGGAGCGGGAGGCTCGGGACGACGACGAGTCCGGCCGCAGAGGGACGCCGTCCGCGCCAGGGAGCCGCGCGGGGGAGGCTTGCGAGGACCCCGAGCCGCCGGAGGCCGAGCCTGCGTCCGAGAGGGGCTGCCGTCGAGGGAGCGCGGGAGGCGGCGGGATGGAGGCTGAGCCGCGGGAGGGAGACGAGGAGGAGGAGGAGGCGGCGGCGGCCGGCAGGGCTGGTCGCTCGTTCTCCAGCCGCCTTCAGGACAGCCGCAGCCTGGACGGGCTGAGCGGGGCGTGCGGCGGTGGCGGCGGCGGAGGCGCGGGGTCCGCGGGGGGTGCGGAGCCTGGCGCGGGCAGCGGCCGCCGCGCCACTATCTCCAGCCCCCTGGAGCTCGAGGGCACCGTGAGCCGCCATGGCGACCTCACCCACTTCGTGGCCAACAACCTGCAACTCAAGATTCGTCTGAGCGGCACCCCGCAACCGCCGCCCCCCGCCCCAGCGCGGCCCTGTGCGGCGCCCGCGCCCGCCCCGGCCATCCCCCCCATCGACCCCGACGTGCTGCGGGACCTGGAGCGGCTGAGTCGGGAGCTGGGCGGCAGGGTGGACCGTCTGCTGCGCGGGCTGGGCGGCGCGGTGCAGGAGCTGACGGCGCTGAGCGTGGGCTGCATCCAGACCTACCGCGATGCCGTGGACTCCCTCGGCGAAGCGGTGGACATGAGCATCAAGGGCATGTACACCCTGCTGGCGCGCTGCGAAGAGCTGGAGCGGGCTTTGCAGCCCGTGCAGGGGCTGGCGCGCCAAGTCCGGGATATCCGACGCACCCTGGAGGTGTTGGAGGCCCTGTGCAAGTGACCTGGAGGGCAGGAGAGGCTGGCCGAGCCGGGCCGGCAGAATCTTGAGGCCTCTTCAAGGAGCCCTGGTGGGAACCGCCCGCAGAGGGGAGGCCTGTGTTTTGGAGGCTCTTGCGGATGCATTTAGCAGGCCTGCCACCACTCGCTGGGCCTTATTCAGGTGTATATGGGGAAGCCTCTCTGGGTAGGAGGGAATGATGCTCTGCTTCTATTAAGTTGGCCATTTGTAGCAACCCTGTTCTCTTCTCCAGCTAGAGCGCCGTCCCTGGAACCCAGGGCTTTAGGTCTCGGCTTGGGGACATGCCTGCCATGTGTGGTCAAGAAAGGAGAAGAGGCCCTAGCCCCCACTGTGGCCACCCTGACTCCAGTGGCCATATCTCAGGTGTCAGGGGCTGTGGGAGCTTGAGTGCCCCTTGGCCACACACCATGCGGAGAAAGATGCACACCTTCAGGTGGATAACCCCCTGCTTCTGCCCTCTGGCCCTGGACGATCCCCCTTCCCCAGGCGGAGCCGGGTTGAGCTGGAAGGAGTGTGCATCGATGGCACAGGGGGTGAGGTGGGAAGGGTCTCACTGCTCTCAGGGTTCAGGCAGACTTGTTGCTGGTTTTGAAGCCCACCTGTTGTGGAGTGTTCTAATCAGTTTTGGCTTTCTGAGTTTTTGTGGAATTAAAGTGCTGCTGCTAAGGCTGAAGTGTGTCTGTGTGGGATTCCAGGGATTGGTGAGCTGAATGAGGGTGGGTCTTTTTCATGGAGCTCTCTTGGCAGATGCTGGGAGCAGGGCGGAAGGGGGTCCCAGGCATCCCCCGCAAGTGTATGGTTCCTGTTCTCAGGCATCACTGACATGGGGCTGGAGGCTGGAGGGGGGAACACGTGAGAGACACAGATAGGGTCTCAGAGATCCAGTAAAAGCAGAAAGACAAGGTGTCCCAGTACCGAAAGGGAAGGGGCGGACTTCTGAGATCTTGGAGGGGACATGCAGGGGCTGGCTGAACTGGACATCTTGGCCCAGGAGGAACTGGAAACACCGGTTGCTCCATTCCTGACCCCGTTTCCCACATTCCCCCAATCAGTGTCCTATTGATTCCAACCTCTCCAAGCTTCCTGTCCACAGTTCACATGGTAAATTCCAGGAGCCCCAAGCCATAGCCGGGACCATTATAGAGATCACAGAAGGAACTCCAGTTTTATTAAACCTCCCTCCTCTCCACTCAAGACAGTACCATTTTGGACTGAGTTTCTACACTTTTCTATTTGGGATGTGAAAAGTCCTGGGATTAGGAAAGATTGCTTTACAGGCTTTCCCCAGTAACAAGAAATTAAATGGTGCAAAGTTAAAAAGGGAACCACTCCTGGCCCGTACGGGGATCGAACCCGCGACCTTGGCGTTATTAGCACCACGCTCTAACCAACTGAGCTAACCGGCCAGTTGATGTTGGCATCTCGGTCTAAAGCTATATAGAATTTATATTACCCATCGGTCATGTATAAAGAAAATTAAATATGGGCAGGGCCATTCCGAGAGACATGATAAACGACTTGAAGACGAAATCACCGAGCGTCTCGGGAAGGAACAGGAAGCGCAGATGCCACTCTGGTGCTCGGCGGCAAATACGGAGGCTGACGACCAGCACCGCGGGGTCCAGGGACCCAACCACAAAGGCCAGAAATGGAAAGCGCATCCCGTGGAGGCTCCGGAGAGACAATGATGGTTCGTTCTGCGGATGCTCAAAGGCTCTCCGCAAAAGCAGCAAAGTGTGGAGGCACCGCTGGGATTCGAACCCAGGATCTCCTGTTTACTAGACAGGCGCTTTAACCAACTAAGCCACGGCGCCCACCGTGAGGTTCCCCAGCCTCTTCTTTCCTTGGCCAGGTCAGCTCTACCGCAGGTGAATGGATGCCCAGATGCCCCTTGTGGCTGACCTCGGGCCGTCCCCGAAAAAGGAGCGGAAGGGACGAAAACCACGGCTGGGGGCGACTGCAGTGTAGAGGGGTGACGCGGAAACCGAATCGGAGTAGGTAAGAGGTTACAGAAGAAATTCGTGCTTGACGATGACAAAACGGAAGCCCCAGCCGCGGGAACCGCACGCCGACGAGGATGGGATTCGAACCCACGCGTGCAGAGCACAATGGATTAGCAGTCCATCGCCTTAACCACTCGGCCACCTCGTCTGCCGGGCTGCGGCTTCCGCTCTCCTCTCTGGGGTCTGAACTCGTCCTCCCGCCCGCCGGGCCCGCCCACGTGGCGGAGGGCGCGCGTCCCAGGAACCCCGCCCGGCCGACGCGCCCCGCAGGGCGGTCGCCCCCTGAGCCACCTTCTCGCCCGCGCGCTCCATCCTCTCCTCCCCGGCACCCAGAGACCCGCCGCGCGCGCCCGTCCCCCGGAGCTCCGCCCCCCGTCCGCGCGCACCGGGCTCCGACCTCTGGGCTGCCCGACGGCGCGGCTCCAGACGCGGCCCCCGGCGCGCTCCCCTTCCGGCCCCCGCGAGGTGCTGCTCCCACTGGGCGCCGGCGCTCGAGCGTCGTAGACGCGCCCGGGAGGGAAACAAATAAAAGTGACGGAAGCCCTCGCGAAAAAGAGCTGACCCCGACGTGATTTGAACACGCAACCTTCTGATCTGGAGTCAGACGCGCTACCGTTGCGCCACGAGGTCGGCCGGCCGGAGGGGTGGACAGGTCTCCCCATGGCCACTTGGCAGCCGGCCGGGGTCCTCGGCGACGGGGTGAGAGCCGAGCGCCTTCCCGAGCTCCTTAGGCTCCGGCGACACGGTGGGTTCGCCGACCCGCGGGGCCCCCGCAAACCCCCCACCCTCCGGCGTCCTGCCCACGAGCTGCTGGCCCGGAGCCGTCACCGGGGGCCCCCAGAGCACACGGCCGGGCGGGGTGGGAGGACGCCCCGCGGAGCGTGTGGGAGCGCGGCCGGAGCCCCGGGCACCTGCGGGGCGAGAGAGGAGCTCCTGCAGCTGCGCGTTCCCGGGGTCCGCGGGGCCTCCAGCCCCGCATCGGCCCCGCATCGGCCTGTACCAGCCCGCACCAGCCCCGCACCAGCCCCGCACCGGCTCCGCATCAGCCCCCGGCTCGGAGACTCTCTGATTTCTAAGTCCAGGGCAGAGACCCAGCCTCGGTCACTTTGTCGCTCGCTCGTTACAGCTCTGAGGAACAACTTACATGCTGTGACAGACACAGACCCGAAGGGTGTGTTTTGATTAAGTTTTAACAAATGCCACCCACAACCCATTCAATTCGTAGGACATTTCCTCCACCCCCAGAAAGTTCTGCCCTGCCCCTTTCCAGAGGCTAACCACTGTCCTGATTTCCATCACCACAGGCGTCAGCATGTTTTGGGGTTCCCCAAGTGAGAAGGAGCCGCGGCTTGGAGAGAGGGGAACCAGAAGCTAGCAAGAGACCCCCAATGGCCTCTTGAGGAAGAGGAGGAGTGCAAGAGGCCAACCTGGAGAAAGAGGTCATGCTGTGTCTCACCCCTTCCTTCCCAGGTCAAACGTCTGCACATCCCATACAGTGGTGCTCCTAAAAGTCCTCAGGTCCCACCTCTGGATTCAGACCTCCAGCACCTGCTGGACATCTTCACTTGACCCTGTCACCCTTCCTTCCCACTCCTGGACCATCAGCCAGTGGCTAAGCCAAGGCTGGGAGTCTTATCTTGACTTCCCTCTCCCGCCCTCCCCATTTCCAGTCACCAAATTCCCGTCAATTCCATGTTCCTTCATAATTCTCCTGCTAGCCCTAATTCCCCATCCCCACTGCCACCCTCTCACCTTCTCTTGCTGGATTATTCTAATAGACTCCTCTCTGATGGCTCTGCCTCCGGAATAGCCAAAAAGGATCATCTTTCTAAAATGCGAACTTGATCCCATCGCACTGTGGCTGAAAATCAGTGCCCCATTCCCTTGGAGATTAGGTCCTAACTTATTGGCAGGGTCCCCAGGGCTACACACTTCTTAAGTGAGCCCCTGGAAGCAGGTTGCCAGTATTCACACATAGGCTTTGCTACTTACTAGTCGTGGGATTTGGGTTGGTTATGAAATCTCCCTGCGTTTCAATGTCCCCATATGGAAAATGGTAAAAACCTTAATGGATCACTAGTAGTTTATTTACTGAGATAAAGTGTTCAGAACCTGACTGGCCACAATCAGTTATTATGGTTATTATTAATATCTGGCCCTTGCCTGATTCTTCGGCCACTGCCTCCTCCCCTCCCAGTTAGCAACCGTGGTGACTCATTTAGAGTTCCTTAAACTCACTTTAGCCTTCCTCCCTGCCTCTTTGCCACTGTCTCTGACTCTCCTTTACCTGGATGACCCTTACATACCCCTCAAGACTCAATTCAGAAGCTCCCTCCTCCGGACTTCTCCCCACCTCTGGGGGAGGAGGCTCGTGATGTGTCTCCTCCAGGGTGACACTGAGAACACTACTTTTAATTGTCTCCCCCGCCACATGGCAAGTTACTCAGGAGAAGGAAACACGTATTCCCAGCACCCCATATGATTCCGGGAGTATAATGTGTATTCGATAAGCATTTGTGAAATTAAGAAGGAATGGCGTTAGCGAAAGCCCTAGAGTGGACAAAAGCCTGCTTTACAGAGGAAGGAGTCATGTCTGAGTAGCTGGAGAGCATAGGAAGAGGTGGAAATTTTTGCCACAAAGGGAAGTATCAGGGAATGTGGACTTGATCTCTAGGCTGAGAAAGGTTCTGTAGGAGGGGTGAGGTATCATCAGTCCAGGAGTCACTATCCAGAGTACTCACTTGGAGGTTTAAGACTCCATTTATCCTACCCCAGTTTCCCAGTTTTAGAAACCAATAGATTATTCTGTTCAGAGCTGCATTGCCCAATATGGTACCTGCTAGGGTGGCTATTTGATATGGGGCTTTTCAAACTAAGTTGAAATTTAAGAACTCAGTTCTGTAGTCCTGCTAGCCACATTTCAAGGGTTTGATAGCCACATGGAGCTAGCTGGCTACCGCAGTGGACAGAAAACACTATGAAAAATTTCCGTCATCATAGAAAGTTCTGTTGGACAGAGCTGATCCTGAGGCTGAAAGTTGGTGGCTTGAGGCTGTCGTATGCTGTATGCTGTCATCAAGGTTATTTTTCTTCCTTTTCCTTTTTTTTCCACCATTAAGTTGGCTACTAACATTTATAATTGGAGTAACAATCTGGATTTCTGGCCTCTCTTAAAACAAAACAACAACAACCACAACAAAACTCTCAGGAATCTGGTAATGCTGGACTTCTATCTCCTTCCTCAAAACAACTGTCTGAAGTTGAAGCTGAGTAGTTGCTGTCTCCCAAAACCCACAAAAGATGTTAAATCTACCAGTTCACAATGATCTTAAGAATAATGAATTGGTCCCTTGTGGAGGAAGGTAGGGAATCAACTTATTATTCTGAAAACTGGTAAGTAATGGGGGAAAAGAATCACACATTTATCCAGCTTTTCCTGTATGACCTATATCTCAAGGTAAACAATGAGTTGATGAAGGCACATTCTTACCTATAGAAGAATAACAGGTGACAAGCACAGAGAGGAAGGATGGAATTAAGACATCCCTGTTTTGCAACTCCTCATGAAATAATGCAGCGAGGCAGTGGTGGTCAATGAAAGCAGTAGGTGAAAAGCTGACGGGAACTTTATAATGCCAGCCTCAGTCTGACTACACCTGAATCCAGCGCTCAGATTTAACACCAGAAAAAGAGAGAGAGGCAAGCAGCCAGGATTAGCCTTCTGATGTGATGGAATAGGAAGGACAGGCCAACTCCCAAGGTGTCTATTTACCAGGAAATCGAATGTGAGACTCCTCAACCACTACTAGATCTAACAACCAGTTTACAAGAAGGAGGAGGAACGGGTTAAATGGCAAGACCAGAGCACTGCCTATAAAGGGCCCCGTGTCTTGATCAGAGAAACTTCAAGGAAGGAGAACAAGAAGGAACAATCTAAGATGAGAAAGGAAAGAAATAAAAAAGAAAGAAAGAAAGAAAGAAAGAAAGAAAGAAAGAAAGAAAGAAAGAAAGAAAAGAAAAGAAAGAAGGAAAGGAAAGGAAAGGAAAGGAAAGGAAAGGAAAGGAAAGGAAAGGAAAGGAAAGGAAAGGAAAGGAAAGGATTTAAGAGACATATCAACCAAGTGCAACGTATGGACATATGGACATATGATGGGTATTGGGCAACCTGAGCTCTTTGGTCATGTCTGGGATTTGCTCTGCAAAAACCTGGTGGGCCTGGGAGGGAGCCAGGAGAGTCTTGCTGAAACAAGGGTGGCTGCGTCATGGCAACCGTCGGAGCAGAATGGCAGGCTTCGAAGGGGTTCATCCTCCGATTTTCTTTATTTTTACATCTATTTGAATTTTTCCATGATGAAAATATTTTTTTCCCCTAAGCTCTTTTCTGACCAAATCAAATGTTAGGAGGTGTGGGTTTCGACGCTGGGGCCAGGTGACCCCGCCCCTCACCTCACCCGTCTCCCGCTTAGGGAAGGACACCCGGTCACCAGCAGTACCTCCGACGGCCACGGGGTGGCTCTAACACTCACTTTTGTGTGACCTCTGCGGAGCACGCTTCTGTGAACGAAGGTCAGGGGGAGCAAGGGGATAGACCTAAACGCCTGCTCACTGTTTATTAATTCATAATGTGAAATGTGACTACCGAGTTCTTACTATCTAGTAGGTTCCCGGGGCAGGAAGCCTATTATAAACAGAATGCCCCAAACTTTCCATTGCGGGAGCCCAAAATCTAACTCACCGTCAACCTTGACCCCTTCCTTTTTCCCACCTACTCGGAGCCCCGTGTTTAGACCTTCCTATCTTTTAAAGATCTCTTGATTCCTTACACTTTGCTCCACTTTCCTTATTCCACCCTGGTCCACTCTCATTCTGTCTGTTGGCTTCTTCACAAGCCTGTTACTTAACATCTCAAAATCGATTCTCCGTGTTGCATCTTCTAGAATACAGACCTACCGGGTCTGTTCCCATGGCGGCAAAGCCATGCACCTTGTCTGCTCACCCCACCCCACCCCACCCCACTCTACCCTGATCTCTTCTTCCCCTTTGGTTACTAGACTTCAGATATGCTAGCTTCCTTTCTGCTCAATGAACACACACTGGCCTGGCCACCTTCCAACCTAAGAACCTTTGCACTTGCTCTGCCTCTCCCTGGAAAGTTCTTTTCCCGCAGCATCTCCACACGGCTGACTCCTCTTCATTCTGTTTGTTCCGGGACCTTGGAAAATTTTGCAAAAAACAGGTCCTGGGTTTTGCTCCCTTTCACTGGATGATAGTGCTTTTTTTGTGAATAGTCAGATTTGATAAACTGTCACTGGGGGAGCTTGTTCTGAAGACCTGGGCTTCCCATTCCTAGGAAAAAAATCATGTGAGTTATAGTCAGACGGAGGCAACCTTCAGTCCTTGCATCTTATATGTGTGCTCAGAATATTTCCGTGTTCCCTGTGCTGACTTCTGTATTTCCCATGGTGGAGAGCACATGGAGCCCCCCTCATTGGACTTAGGACGTCAACATTATCACTGTATTGAGGGTCTCATGCTGGTGAAGGTCACCTCAAGGGTGAGAAGCAGTTGGGTCCACTGTACTTTGCCTGTCTCTCCACTCCTGAGGTGGGGGAGGTTTGAAAATATTTTCAGGACTTTAAAACAGTTCGACAATTAAAGAGAGAACCTCCCCTACACACCTGAGAGCTCAGAAACCCATGCAGGGAATAGTTCATTACCATCCAAAATTTTAGGAGTAAAAAAATAAGAGACTTGGCTGACTCTTACCCTTTATACAAATAATTCCTCTGAAGAGTCTAAAAGATTTTGTTTTTTAGTTTACGAGTTTTGGTGACCACATAGTCTCTGTTATGAGATTAAGGCTGTATTGCCTTAATCTTAAAGAGGTGGTTTAATGTGAAAATGTCACTGCATAGTTTCAGTATATAGGAGTTCAACATGAGGGACCATCAGTCCTAGAAAACATTCCTTCTTTTTATAAAGCAACTTAATGCCTTAATGATACTACTACAGAAGACCCAGAAGGAAAACAGAAAGGGTTGTCATTTAAAACCTTTTATTTTAAATAACTTGAATTACTGAAAAAATGCAAAAATAATATAGAGGGGCACCTGGCTGGCTCAGTCCCTAAAGGATGTGACTGTTTATCTGGGGTCGTGAGTTCAAGCCCCAGATGGGTAGAGGGCTTACTTATAAAAATAGATATAAATATAAATACATAATAAAGAGAATTCCCATGTGCCTTCAGGACAATGTTCAATGTTCATTTTATTATTGCCTCTCTTTCTATCTCTACAGACACACATGTATTTTTCTAAACCATTTGAGAGTAAATTGCAGACATAATGGTCCTTCACTCCTATTTCAGGAGTGTATTTTCTAGCAAGAAAATACATTCTCTTTCCTAAAGGCGGAATTATAAAAAATCTGGAAATTAACACCGATAATACTGAAGCCTAAACTAGAGACCTTATTCCCAATTTGCCAAGTGTTCCACTAATGTCTTTTGCAATAAAAGAGAAGAAAGTCTTTGGGTTTCTTTTTCTCGTCCCAGGTTCATGATAGTTCTCGTCAAATATGTCACAGGTCTTTATAAAGTCTCCCTAAATCTGGAAGAGTTCTTCCAGTCTTCCTCTTTCGTGACCTTGGGCAAACGTCTCTTTGCTCTTTGAGCTGCATTTTTATGCACTGGTTTAGAAAAAAGGAAATTATATTGGGGTCCTCAAATAGAGAAATGCGTTTCCTCTCAATTTTGATGTTTCCTACAACAAAGTTTAAGAATAAATGACTCGGGATCCCTGGGTGGCTCAGCGGTGTGGCGCCTGCCTTTGGCCCAGGGCCTGATCCTGGAGACCCTGGAACATAGTCCCACATTGGGCTCCCTGCATGGAGCCTGTTTGTGTCTCTGCCTCTCTCTCTCTCTGATGAATGAATAAATAAAATCTTAAAAAAAAAAAAAAAAAAACTCCAGGAAGGCAGTGAGCCTTCTGTCTTGTCAAGAACACGAGCCCAGCACTTGCATAAATATTTGTTGCACGAAATTAGAAATGAGCCCCCCCCCCCCCCGTCTCGGCCCCCCCCGCCCCGGCGTGCGTGTTCAGCTCAGCTCGGCCAGAAAGCACTGCGATGAGATGATCTGGAAGCCGGGCTGAGGAGAACTTTCCGTTCTGCAAGGGTCTCAGATCTCGCAGCCGGGGCCCCAAGGTCACCAAGGACACCGACAGGCAGAGCTTCTGGGATGCAGCTGGGCGAAGTCAGGGGAAGGAAATCCCAGCAGAGACTGCAGCCTGGCCTCCCCGGGGGCGGCAGGGTTGCGTGCCCTCAGCCGGTCACCTGCTCCCTTCCCCACACGCGCCCCTCAGCCACGCAGAGGGCTGGCCATTTTCTGCTCTCTGCCATCCCCCCCGCCCCCCAAACGGAGCAAAGTCGTCTGGGGACTCGCGGCGGGGGTCAGAGGATCAGGGAAGGTTCCGGTCCCGGGTCCTGTGACAGCCTCGGGCTCCGTGATCATCTAAGGAGTGATGGTCGGACGACGCAGGGACATCCACCTCCCGAGAGAGACAGACACAGACACAGACACAGACGCAGAGACCCGGCCTTAGGCCCGGCGGCGCCCTCACGCCGGCAAGGGCGGGACCGCTGTCTCACTAGAGCACCGCGGGCGGAGGGTCTTTCTGGGCCACGCCCCCCGCAGCCGAGCCCTGGCTTGCGTCACGGCCCGGGGCCGCCGCCGCCGCTCGAGAATGGACTGCTCTCGCGAGATTTGCCGAGATCCCGCCGCAACGCCCGTGGACGCGGTTGCCAAGGCAACTGGGCGGGGTCGGCGCGAGCGGGAAGGAGGCGTCGGTCGAATTTTTGCGTGCGGGCCTGCGAGGCTTGAGCAGAGGGCGTTTCCCGAGCCTTGAGCCCCGCCGAGTGCGGCCTCCGCTCCCGTCGGTTCCCCTGCGCCGGCGGGGCCATGGGGCGGATCTCGGGGCTCGTACCCTCTCGCTTCCTGACGCTTCTGGCGCATCTAGTGGTCGTCATCACCTTGTTCTGGTCGCGGGTAAGACCCACGGCCACCCCCCTCTCGCCCCCTCCCGCCCCCACCGGATCCCTACGTTGGGGTGCTCCCAGCCCCCCATGCCCCTTCCCCAGGGCCGTACGTGGAGGGTCCTCCCATCCCCTGTGACCCCAGTGCTGCCCCGCAGCCCGCCCCTCGTTCACTTTGTTCCTCTTTGCCCTGCTCCCCAGGACAGCAACGTCCAGGCCTGCCTGCCTCTCACGTTCACCCCAGAGGAGTATGAGCAGCAGGACATTCAGTGAGCACGTGGGGTGGGGGCGGGGTGGGGGCTCAGAAGTCAGCAGCAGCGGGAGTGGAGGGGTCTTTGACGAAGTCCAGGAGGCCCGAGCCCGCCTCCTTCCTCTCTGCAGGCTGGTGGCAGCGCTCTCTGTCACGCTGGGCCTCTTTGCCGTAGAGCTAGCCGGTTTCTTCTCAGGAGTTTCCATGTTCAACAGCACCCAGAGCCTCATCTGTATCCTTTTATGCACAGGCCATTGTTTCCCTCCTAGGTGGGGAGCTACCTAACTAGGCGTTTCTGGCGCAATGGTGTGTGCTCTGGTGGGCAGTCTGTCCAGTTGATAGATCATCTTAGGCAGTGTGGAAGACTTAATACAATCTTCAATCGTTTGTTAAGCTCCCCGCGATGCACCAGATGCTGGAGATCCCAAACGGGAGTAAAACAGTTTTGTACCTCAAGGAAGAGGCAGAGACACAGACATCTGTAATTCACTGTGAGAAGCACTGTGCTAAGGGCGTGCGCCAAGATTTGAAGCTCTATAGAAACTCAGACAGCAAAATGAATACAGAAATAAAGACAGAAATGAGGAGGATGGATCAGGGAAGGCTCTTGATGCTTGAACTGTAGACGGGGAGGACCAGGGTGCTGCATGGTGATTCCAGCGGTGTATCAAGTCACTGTGAGCATTCTTGTGTGCCTGGGTTGTATGGGGAGCCAGCTCCTGGACCTGAATGGTCCAGGCTAGCCCCTGGATACCGGGGTTTGGGTAGCCTGGGGTCCCAGCGCTGCAGGCCCAGCCCTGGTCTCTACTCACACGGTTCTTCTTCTTTTTATTTTATTTTTTTAAGATTTTATTTATTTATTTATTTGACACAGAGAGAGAGACATAGAGACAGAGAGGGGGAGAGAGAGCACAAGCAGCGGGAGCAGCAGGCAGAGGAAGAGGGAGAAGCAGACACCAAACTCCATTCCAGGACTCTGGGATCATGACCTGAGCAGAAGGCAGACACTTCACTGCCTGAGCCACTCAGGCGCCCCTCACATGGCTGTCCTTAAATTTAGAAGTCAGGGTTGCTGGTTCTGGCCTTTGCAGCGTGGTGAGGGAGCAAGAAGGGAACCTGAGTTGCAGGTGTCAGTCCCAGCAATGGTCTTTCCTGGCTCATCACTACTTATTCTACCTATTGAACTAAAGGCTTTCCTTGACTCTGGTGCATTCCCAAGCCATTGCAGCTCACTGTAGTGCCTCGGTGGCCCTATCCTTTTTCATATTCGAACGTTGGGAGTGCACCACTTACTGGTACATTTTTGTCTTCTGCAGGTACGGTAGCATCCGATGTTTGGGGATGGGGGAGGAAGGTTTACTCAATCTGAAGGTTCTTCTCCCCGCCCCCCCCCACTACCCAGGCCTTTACTCCATGCCCATGCAGAAGAAACCAGACCCACTCCACATCCTGTAGTCCCTTGAAGTCCCCCTCTTCCACACTTTGAGGGTGGAGTCTGTAGTTTGGGAATGTGGGTCATTTTCTTGGAAGGAGCCTTGAACCCATCACCTTCTGTCCGCAGTGCCCTCCCAGCTGTCACCGAAATGGCATTATTCGTCAGTGTCTTTGGGCTGAAAAAGAAACCTTTCTGATACCTTCCTGACGCGAGCACAGGGATGAAGGCTGGAGGAGCAGGGGACCACTCAGCATTGCCAGAACAAGGAAGGCAGTCTACAGTTCTCCCTCTGACCCTGCAGTTGGAAGATGTCAGTGTTCGCGTTAGGGTAATTATCACTCCAACCTGCGATGATCATCGTTTTATTTAGTGCTTTGTAATAAAATATATTTTAGAGTAAGATCAAGACTTACAAAACTTTTAGGGGAGTCCTGGGGTAGCCACACTACTTGGAGAAACGGAAGGCTCTCTTCCAGCCTTGCAGACTGTAAAAAAAAATCAGAGGTATCGCTTTTATTTTGGCTATTACGGTAGCGTTTGGCGGAAGGGGGTGGGCGGGGATATGTAAATATCCAGCGGCGTCCGCGGCTAGCGTGCCAAGCTCTGGAGTGGAGCATTCTGGGAGAGATTGGTTTATGTTTTTATGCAGCCAAATGGGGGGGGGGAAATGTTTTTTAATATCTGCAAGACATATAGCAATAGAGATGGCAGATCCTAGATAGCTGCAGGTTGCTGGGGCTAGCGCGCTCTTTACTCGCCCTAGCCGATAGCGGCATGGTGTGCCCTGAGTAAGGAAGGCGCACGGAAGCTGGTTATCGTCAGGTAGGATAATCCTTACCTGTTCCTCCCTCGGGAGGGCAGCTCGGAACATGATGATTGGAGCTCGCATGATTCGTGATTAGCGTCTCTGCGTAGTCGGGACTTGCAACACCCCGGCTGCTCCTATCTGATTCTTCCTGACGATCTTTTCTTTCATGTGTGTGTAAACGGGCAGATTTCGGCGGCCCCTGGGGCGGATGGGTTGTTCGCGCTTTCGTTGCCGGTGCAGGTCTTTTGCGGAAACACGGGATCTCTGCAGGGGATGGGGTTGCGCGTGTCGGGACCTCACGGTCTGGATTCACTGTAGAGAACTTGTGTGTGCGGTACGAAGCCCTGTTCCTGTCGCTCGGACTCGGTGGTGGCGCTGCCAACTCTTCCTCTCACCTTGGCCGAGGAGCACCAGCTCAGGTCCCTGGCCACCTCTTCCCCGGGGTTGCGTCCGCGGTCCAGGATCGTGAGCCGTGTGTGCGCCGCAGAGGCTCAGGCCCTGCCGGTGTCCCAGGGTGGATGTTCCCAAAGTCCTGATGCCCAGCGAAGGCTCAGTGCCTGTCCCCGAAGCTGCTCTCTATAGTTTCACTCCTACATGGTGGAGCCCAGGGCATCCTAAGCAGGCTTCCTAGGACAGGCATTCTGGGGAGGCCCTTCCCTTCACGCCTGTCCCTTCTGGCAGCCCTTTATCCTGGGCATTTATTCAATGAATATTTACTGAGCACTGAAGTATATGCAGAGCATCCGGGAAGGTACTGAGGGAATAGTGACTCTGATCCAAGTTCAGCCTCAGCCAGCACGGATCCTGTGACTCATGGAGAGGAACAAGAAGCGCTCTTCCCCTACTCCCAGAGGCACTGAGCAGCACACTGTGGGAAGAACTACCACGGAGACTTCCAGATGCCCTGGTCTAGGGAATCTTTTGCCCCGGGTGACAGGACTGGTGCTCCTGGAGGAGCAGTCTGCCTTAGGTCAGATTGTGCCTGAGGCCAGGAAGGTGGACATTTGGGGCCCGGCCAAGGTTATGGGTTCAGGAAAGTCCCATCCCCCCACCCCCGCTATTGGTGTGGTTTACTGATTTCTGAAAGCCAGCTTGTTTTTCAGAAACACTGTGGGCTAGTTGCATAACAGCTATTATCAGAAATTATGCAAACTAACATTATACTCAAAAACAGAGGTAATACTCAAACTCATTACTTCCTGATTCATTTTTCTTGTTTCTTTTTTTAAGTTTGTTAGGAATTTTATTTTTTATTGAATATAGTTGATGCGCAATAGTCCATTAGTTTCAGGTTCCTGATTATCTTCTACATTTTACTATAATGTGCTAATAGTAAATAGTATTATTTACTATTTGAGCTTATTTACATTTATCATATTTGTATAGTGCGAGTGCTATATAATAATGGGCTACTACTTGTGTGTATCTCTTCACAACTTATAGACATCAAGTTGGGATTTTGAATATGGCCCTGGTAGGAGTATTTACAGAAATTGGCGAACACTGTGCATCAGGCTTTGTTGTCTAGATTTAAGAAGACAATGGAGAAAATGTTAATAATGCAGATTAAATTTTAAAATGTCCTGCCTGGGCAGCCCTGGTGGCACAGTGGTTTAGCGCTACCAGCCCGGGGTTTGATCCTGGGGACCCTGGATCGAGTCCCATGTTGGGCTCCCTGCATGGAGCTTCCTCCCTCTGCCTGTGCCTCTGCTGCTCTCTCTCTCTCTGTGTCTCTATGAATAAATAAAATAAATAAAATCTTTTAAAAACATAAAATGTCCTGCCTGTAACCATTACATTGTGAATAGCACACAAAATGGAGGACATATTGCCCTGGAGGTTGAACATTATTGTCAGATTCAGCAAAGAAGTCAGTCATTGAAGAAAGAGTGAAGTCTCTACATACTCTCAGGGTTTGTTTCATTTTTGTCTTCCTCAAAAATATAAATAAAAGTATCAACCAGCATTCATACTGGAGCTACTCCTGTGGTTGGGACACAACTCCATCTATGAAGTCATGAAAACAAAAGTGGAATTTACAATAAACAATATTGTCTTTTATTATTACTTGTAAATTCTGTGTTACACATCCTTTGTATCAGTAAGATAATAAACACGCACATACATAAGCTCATACTATTTCTGGAGAACTGGTTGTTTTGGGGGTTTCTTAAAGATTTTATTTATTTGACACAGAGAGAGAATGAGCACAATCGGGAGTAGCAGAGGGAGAAGGAGAAGCAGACTCCCCGCTGAACAGGGAGCCTGAAAGGGCCAGATCCCAGGACCCTGAGATCATGACCTAAGCTGAAGGCAGAGGCGTAACCAGTTGAGCCACCCAGGTGCTCCCAGATAGCTAGTTAAACATTTATCAGCAGTTCCTGCCCCCACCATCCCAAGAAATGGCTCATCACCAATCCTTGTTTCTAAATCTGGAGGGCATTTCTCAGACTTTGGCATGATCTCTTTTCAGCATCTAATATGTTGACCACTCCTGCCTTTTTTTAAGATTGTATTTATTTATTAGACACACAGAGGCAGAGACACAGGCAGAGGGAGAAGCAGGCTCCATGCAGGGAGCCCGACATGGGACTCAATCCTGGGACTCCAGGATCATGCCCTGGGCTGAAGGCAGAGCTAAACTGCTGAGCCACCAGGGCTGCCCTACTCCTGCCTTTTGAAATTTGTTCTCTGGCCTCTGAAAAATAGTTCCCCTCCTTCACCTCCCACTCTTCTGGCTGCTTCTCAGGCTTGTGTAATATTGACTGTGCTTACAGCTGGTCAGTCCCTGGGGACATGCTACTGGGTTGCTTCCTGCCCTTGCCCCTTATGTGTTCCTGAACGCTGCTCTCTGGATAGCTTCACCTGCCTCTTGTCCATGTAAATGCCGCTGGTTTCCAAGCATTGGCTCTCTTACATGAGCCCTTGTCCAGGGCACAGCCTATGGGAACAAGCTGTGGAGTCCATCCTGGGTTCATCCTGTTCTTGGCTGTGTGATTGGCAATGGGTCACTTAACTTCTCTGTGCATAGCTCCCTTCACCCACATTCCAGAAGTAGGTACTATGAGCACTTCAACTATCCGTCTCTTAGTCAACACCAGAGGCTTTGCCAACTAGCATCAGAAGTGGGCTTTCATTTTATTGTGAATTCAGTGGCTCATCAATCAGAATAAGCCAGTCCCAGGAGACAAATACTAGGGTAGTCCGAGTCCTACAGAGGGAAAGTAGAATGGTGGATGCTAGGGACTGAGGGTAGGGGGTTGGGAGTTGTTGCGGGGGTAAGAGGGTTGCAGTTTTGCAAGATGAAAAGAGCCCTGGAGACCAGTTGTAAGACAATATTAACGTACTTTACGCTGTGAGCCACATGCCTCAAAATGGTTAAGATGGCAAATTTCATGGTATGTTACTTCTGACAGTTTAGAAATTAAATCAACAATTTAAAAAATAAAAAACCCAGTGGGGAAAAGAGAAATCTGTTAATAAAGGTTATTAGAAAACTAGTAGCCATCTGGGAAAAAGTATGGATCAGTACCTTACCACCACTATTATTGATAGATCAAAGGTCACAGTGCAAAAAAACACAAGCATAAGAGATCCGAAAGAAAACTTCCCATTCTAACCGTGTATCTTGACATGTCAGGCCTACAGAAAAGTTGCAAAATAGTACAGTTTCCTGAATACCCTTCCCAAAGCTCCTCCAAGTGTTAACATCTTGCATGGATGTGTCATGATTATGGGAACCAGGAAATTAGCTTGATGCGGCACTATGACCTCATCGACAGCTCTGATTTGAATTTTGCCAGCTTTCCCACTAATGCCCCCTTTCTGCTTCAGGCTCTAATCCAGGATTTCACATCACAGTACGAAAACAAAACAGAAGTCCTCAAAGAAAAGCCTGATGAATTCATTTTTAAAAATGTATTATTTTTTTTTTTTTGAAAAATGTATTATTTTTTAAAGATTTTATTTATTTATTTATTAGAGAGTACAAGCAAGGGGAGCTACAGGCCGAAGGAGAGGGAGAAGTGGACTCCTCCTGAGCAGGGAGCCCCATGGGTGTGGGGCTGGATCCCAGGACCCTGGGATCATGACCTGAGCTGATGGCAGAGACTTCACTGACTGAGCCACCCAGGCGCCCACCTGATGCATTTAAATACATATTAAAAAGATAAAAAGTGGGACACCTGGGTGGCTCCGGGGATGAGTGCCTGCCTTCGGCCCAGGGTGTGATCCTGGAGTTTCAGTCTTGCATTGGGCTCCCCGCAGGAATCCTGCTTCTCCCTCTGCCTGTGTCTCTGCCTCTCTTTCTCTCTCTCTGTGTCTCTCATGGATACATAAAATCTTAAAAAAAAAAAAAAAGGTAAAAAGTATACATGATAAAGAATCATAGGCAAAAGCTAACAGATAAATGACAATCTAGGGAAAATATAATTCATATTGCAGAGAAAGGGCTAATTTTGAAACATGAAAATCTACAAATCTATAAGAAACATACCAACAATCCAATAATAAAGGCACAGAAGAATTGTATGCATATTTCACAGGAAAGGAAATAAAAGGACTCAAATATATGATGCCTAAACTCATTCACCATAAGAGAAATGTAAATCGTGTTTATCTTATATTTGTAACCCTCAAAAAGTTTCATTAAGAGTTAAAGAGAGTCATCTGGGTGGCTCTGTTGGTTAAACGTCTGCCTTTGGCTCAGGTCATGATCTCAGGGTCCTGGGATAGAGGCCCACATTGGGCTCCCTACTGGGGGCATCTGCTCCTCTCCTCTCCCTTCCTGCCTCCCTCAAACTCCCTCCCCCTCCCCCTGTTGGAGCTATCACTCTTTCTCTCTCTCAAAGAAAGAAAGAAAAAGAAAATCCTTAAAAAAAAAAAAAAAAAAAAAAAAGTTGAGGGTATGGGTTTAAGGAAACAGGTCTCACCTGTTGGTTGGTGGGAGTAAAAATGGGTCATGTACCCACAGTGCCCAATTTGGCAAAGGCCACAAAAATCCAAAGCAATCAAAACCACAAACACTCATGCCCTTTTGACCTAGGATTTTCACTACTAGGAATTAGCCCTGCATATTGACACATAGGTGAAATGGGAACATGCAGATTGTTCTTTGCAGCTTGGCTTGAGTTGGCAAAAGTAGGCCTGTCCACAGGAGAGTGGTTGAATTATGTTACAGTGTCAAGAGGGGTCTGTCTCAGTGGGAGGAGCATGGGACTCTTGATCTCAGGGTCATGACTTTAAGACCCCCTGGGAGTACAGAGTTTACTTAAATAAAGAGAAAACTTAAAAAAAAAAAACAAAAAAACAAAACAAACCCAATATCCAAGATCCGTTAAGTGACAAAAGGACCTTGTGGGATGGTTCCTATGGTTTGCCTCCATCTGTGTAGAAAGTGGAAGTGGAAACCATCCGCACTGCACTTGCACTGAGTCTAGAAGGAGGCCAAGGTTATGGAAGATTGGTGTTGAGGGCAGAAGCTGGGAGGTGGGGAGTCGGGACAGGAGGAAGACCTTCTCCAGGTGCTCTTTTAAACTTTTGGAGTTTTGAAGCACATGTATTATTTAAAAAGACAAAACTGGGGATTCCCTGGGTGGCTTGGCGGTTTAGCGCCTGCCTTTGGCCCAAAGCATGATCCTGGAGTCCCCTGGATTGAGTCCCACATTCAGGCTCCCCACAGGGAGCCTGTTTCTCCCTCTGCCTGTGTCTCTGCCTCTCTCTCAGGAATAAATAAATAAAATCTTTAAAAAAATAAAAAGACAAAACTGTAACATTTGAATGTGAACCCATAGCATACAGCATCCGATGTTTCCTGTCTGGAAATGAAGCTAAGTCAGTCTCAAAGCTAGAGAGACAGATCCCTGATGACATCCTGTGAGTGTCTGTTAACTTAGACTTTCCAGTCAAGTTGCAATATGCGAGGCCTCAGCTTCTCCTCCTTGGTTTAAATCTGTTTGAGCAAATAAAAATAAAAATAAATCTGTTTGAGCTGTGTTGGCAAGTGTCTTGATTGTTACTTCCATCAAAGATTGCCATGTGTGGGGTTTGTTGTTTTTTTCCCCCCAGCTTTATGAGGTCTAACCGACAGACATACTGTGTTTTGATGATCTTTCTTGTGTATTATTGTCGCTCCTGGTGCCAGCACGGAGCGAAGTGGAATGAAAAAGTCCTCAGTTTGCCAATGAGGAACATGAGGCCCAAGGAGAAAGCCATTACCTTCATCGGCAATAGAGAGCTGGGGCTAGAACCCGAGTCTCTAGCTGTCAGGCCAAATCAGTTGACTCAACTCAATCAGTCCTCATTGAGGGGCTCAGGTGGTAGAGCATGTAACGCTTGATCTTGTGGTTGTGAGTTTGAGCCCCATGTTGGGTGTGAGATTACTGGGAGTAAAAAAAAGCCAAGAAGTCTTCATTTAGCATCTTCTACCTCCCAGGCTCTGGACATGGTGTGTGAGATGGAGGGGAAATAAGGATGATGTGGGTTCATCCTGAACCACGGAGTCTGGAGCTCCCCTACCACCCAGAGGAACCTGTTAACCCCAGTGAGTTTCTAATGAATAGAGGGTTGCAGAGTCAGGATTTGGGACCAGGAGATCTCCCAGGTCTGGAAAACTGTGATCTGCCTATGTCTTGACTTACCCACATTGGGCTCTGGCACCTGGGTTTCCCACTACTCTGAGGCCCAGGCCTGTCCTGCAGCTCTGACAAGAGCTGGCTCCCTGGCCACCCTGCCCGCAAATGATCAGGGCTTTACCAGCTCAAACAGGGCTGTCCTCACAGGACAGGGACATAGGGGGCACACAGGCCCTGCCTGAACCCCTTCTCCCCAAACAGGTGCCTAGGCACTCACCACTGGCAATCCATCTGACCGCTCTGCTGGGTTGGCGTTGAAAACAACCCCCCCCCAAAAAAAAAAAGAAAGAAAAAGAAAGAAAGAAAGAAAAGAAAACACACCTCACTGGGACACCTGGGTAGCTCAGCAGTTGAGTGTCTGCCTTTGGCTCAGGGTGTGATCCGGGGGTCCCTGGATCAAGTCCCGCATCAGGCTTCCTGTGAGGACCCTGCTCGGCCTCTGTGTGTGTGTGTCTCTTCTGAATAATTAGATTAAATATTTAAAAGGAAAAATAGAAAACACTCCTCACTGAAACTGTAGTCCACTGCTGTTCATTAGTCACACGCCTGCCTTGTTTCTGGCACTGTGCTTGGTACTTGTGTAGGGAGAACAGAAAAGGTATCGCTTTGTCAATGTCTGTTTTATACAAAACAAACAAAAAACACCTTTTAAAAGAGGTATTCTGTATGTGAAAGAAAGTAGATTACCAACTTAAAAAGACTCCACCAAGGCATTTCTGTGAGCCTCATTTTTCCCAAATACAAAATCAAGACCTCACATGGTCGTGGTTGATCATAGGATTTACAACAGCATTCCTAAGAGCACTGTTACAGGAGCAAAAGAATTGGAAACCTAAAAAAAAAAAAAAAAAAGAATTGGAAACCTAAAAGCTGATATCTGAAGGACTAAACTGTGGTGAGCTTTCTGGCTAAATATGGAAGTCGGCCATGAGCATTTGTCTTCCCTCCCCTCCAAAACTGAAATAAATCACAGGAGAGAGGAGTCAAAGATGGATAAATTGACAAGGACCAAGAGACCGGAGAGACAATAGTGGACGAGAGATTTCAACAAAGCTTTGGAGGCTGGATAGTGGCTGAAGGGGGGTGGCAGCACGAGCAAGGGCAGGGGGTGTCAGGACAGGACATCCAGAGATCCCGGAGGTCACCGGATCCCTAGTCAAGACCAGGCTGAGAGCCCAGATCCAAAGTGTTGAGACTGGGGCCCCTGGGTGGCTCAGTCAGTGAAGCGTCTGCCTTCGGCTCAGGCCATGATCCTGGGGTCCTGGGATCCAGCCCCGCATCCCATGGGGCTCCCTGTTCAGCGGGGAGCCTGTTTCTCTCTCTCCTCCTCCCCCTTACTCTGTTTGTGTTCTCTCTCAAATAAATAAAAATCTTAAAACCAAACCAAACCACAAGTGTTGAGACTCTTGGTGCTCCCTCACCTCTCACACCTTAGTCCCACACACCATCCCCCACATCCCGATTTTCAGGGAGGCTTTTTTTTTAAGGGATATTTATTTATTTTATTCATTAGAGACTGAGAGAGAGAGAGAGAGAGAGAGAGAGACCCAGGCAGAGGGAGAAGCAGGCTCCCTACGGGGAGCCCCATCCCAGGATCCCAGGGTCATGACCTGAGCCCAAGGCGGATGCTCCACCACTGAGCCCCCCAGGTGTCCTTTCAGGGAGGCTTTGGACTTGGAGATGGCAGGAGCAAAGACCAGAGGCTTTGGAGGCTACAAACAGGAGCCTCAACCCTCTTTCCAGATTCTGCCCCTTCCATTTACAGGGAGGAGGGATGGAGAGGATATGCTTCTCTCTGAACAGCCCCAGCAGAAAGCCTGCTACTTATCAACATTTCAGAGTCCCTGTGAAAAGGCTTCCACTGTCCTGCAGGAAAGCCAAGGGCCCGTGAATGTTCCCCCAATACACACACACATCTTCTAATCAGCCTGTTGGTGCCTCCGTATTAAAGCCAAGGAGCAGCACACCTGCAAAATGAAAAAGAGAATCCTCCCATGTATTAAAAAAAAATCCATAATTAAAAAAAAAAAAAGTAGGGATCCCTGGGTGGCGCAGCAGTTTAGCGCCTGCCTTTGGCCCAGGGCGCGATCCTGGAGACCCGGGATCGAATCCCACGTCAGGATCCCGGTGTTCTCCCTCTGCCTATGTCTCTGCCTCTCTCTCTCTCTCTCTGTGTGACTATCATAAATAAATTAAAAAAAAAAAAAAGTGGAACAGGGCCACCTGGGTGGCTCAGTCGGTTAAGATCCAGCTCTTCATTTTGGCTCAGGTCATGATATTGGTATTGTGAGATTGAGCCCTGAGCTGGGCTCCACGCCGGGTGTGGAACTTGCCCAAGATTCTTTCCCTCTAACCCTCTCTCCCTACTTCTGTTCATTCTTTCTCTCAAAAAACGAAACAAAACAAAAAACCTGGAAGAGAGCTGAGAGAGATGGGGGGTGGGGCAAGAAAAAATAGCCTATAATTGGAAAGCTAAAAAAAAAAAAAAAAAAAGGAAGGGGCTTAATGCATATAGTCTGTGAGCATTTGTGTTTTTGAAAAGAGAAAATAAGTATCTATATCTTTCTGTCTCTGCACCAAGCATTCTGGAGGACTTAAAAACCTGGAGAGAGTAGCTGTGTTGCATAGGGGTCTGAGGGCAGCTCAGGAGGGTTGGCTGTGCATTCTTTTGAACCTTGGAATTTTCAGTTTTGATTGTGTAACTTATCACCTATTTTAAAACCTAATACTGGGATGCCTGGGTGGCTCAGTGGTTGAGCGTCTGCCTTCGGCTCGGGGTGATCCCGGAATCCTGGGATCGAGTCCCGCATTGGGTTCCCTGGAGGGAAAGTGTTCTCCCTTTGCTTGTATCTCTGTGTCTGTCGTGAATAAATAAATATTAAAAAAAATAAAATCTAATACTGAATAATGGAAATATAATTATTATCGTCAGAGAGATAAGAGAAGAAATTGCATTTTGGGGAAGGAAAAAAAATCACAAAAACCGTTTTTTCCCTGCCAAAAGAAGAATACACAAAACTTTCTAGGGCATAAAACAAAAAGATGAGTTGGGGAGTGGCCAAGGGAACCTCAGCTTTATGTCTAATGTTTTAATATTTTATAAGGGAGAATGCAGTCACATTTTTTGTGTAATTAAAAAGCAGTCCATTGGCAATCCCTGTAAAGCACCTAGCACAGGATAGGCTCCTGGGAGTTTGTTTTCCCTCCAGGAGCCCAGGGCTGGGCAGGCAGCCCCGAAGTCTTCCAGAACTGGAGGGCTCAGCCAGAAGTCTCAGGGGTCACAAGGCTTGACAGCTGATTGGGATAGAGGTGGGGCAAGCCCCTGGGTCCCTGTTCCAGGCAGCACTCCCAAGGGCGTGCTCCTTCTGTTCCTAATTAGAAGGCCTTTTCCTTATAAGCATTGAGGGACACACGAAGTTTCTGAAATTAATTACTATGTGGTCAGGTTTGACTCCCAGATGGAGCAAGTTTATGAGTCAGTGTGAGAATGACCCAGCCCTGTTCCATCCCAACTTCTAAGTCAGCCGTTGTTGCTAGAAGAGGAAAACATAAAAGAAAACCTTTATTAAAGTTTTTCCCTGTGCGTCTCACATCCCAGGCACCAGAGGTGCTTGTTAGAAATGAACTTGGGCCCCCCACCCCATCTTTTGAATGAGCCTTGGGAGTGGAGCCCAGAGATTTGGTTTGCAGAACCCTCTGGAAATAGGCAAACACAGAAGCCACCATCTCAGTCTGCAAATATATTATTCTATTTTTCTTTAGTTCAGCTTCTATTTTGGGTCTCCATTCTACTGCTTGCAGAAAACATTACCTTACCCACTTCCAGATGAACTGCCATCCCATGCCACCCCTTCTCCTGCCTCCACCATTAATCTAAATTTGGGGGAGCCCCTTAGCACTGCAGCATAGGTGGGGTGGCAGGGAGAGCTCTAGCTCTGAGCTATATTTTCCTGGGTCCTCACATCCATGGATCATCCATGCCCTTGTTTCCATGCTCCTGCTGCTACAGCCCCCAGGACCTCAATAATGATGTGCCAGCTTTGAAAGCCACACTCCACGACCTTGGCTTCCCAGATGTATTCTGAGTTCTGTCCCTTCCATGTTCTCTTCACATGGCCATTGGGGAAAATGAAGATCCCTGCTAAAACAATGTCTAATGCCTTGTCTGGTCCTCCAGTAGCTTCTCCCCAGCTAGGGCCAGGGTAGCAGGGCAGGTGGGGGTGGGGGCTTTGCCTGTTTGTACCTCCTTCCTCGTGTTAGACCCAGACCCAGACACTGCAGCTTTTGAACTTAAAAGCCTGGAATTTGGCATCTTTGTTGTCAGGCTAGAAAATAGACTAGTCTAGGGGCCAAAAAGCAAAAGCTAGCATCCCATAGTGCCATCTGGGCCCTCAGACAAGCCACTCTTTTCTCCCTTTTCACATAGGCCAAGCCAGCCAGCCATTCTGTGCCAGAGTACACCAGGACCAAGGAAGTGGCTGCTCCCTGTAGGGGGAGGGAGCTGAGAGGATCTTATCTTAGATCTGCTGAGTCCCCACACCCAACACAAGCTCCCTGTTCACTCACCTCCCCCAGACAACTGGGAAATGACACCTCTGGTGTCAGAGCCAGTCCCCAGGCTTCTGCTGGGAGGGGGTGGGGCACTGCATGAGGGAGGCTCTCACACCAGAGGCCCTGGGAAACCTGGGTGGGGGAGGGAAGAAGCTGGCTCCTGTTTGTTTTCAAGAGGCCAAGACCACCAGCCTCCCTCTGCTCCCCTTCCAGGTATGGAAGGAGCACCCCTGCCCCAGAGCCATGATGCCTCCACTAAGACACCTCCTTCTTCATTTTTGAGGCTTGCTTTGACCGACCTCACAAGATAGGTGGCTCATCTGGTCCCATCTTGTCCCTGAAGAGCCAGGCCTGCTGGGGATGAGAGGACTGAGTGTGTGGAGCTGCTGTTTAAAAGATCTAAAGAGAGACCAGTCAGGGATGGAGGGGGAGTGGATAATCCTTTCCTACCAGGTTCCGGATCAAACCACTGAACATGTGTTAGTGCCTACAGTTGTAATACACGTGGAGTCCAGAGATAGGACAGGAACTGGCCAAGGTCACACCTATGAGGCTAATGCACATGTAAAGTAGTACCTTGTACCTGGCTACTGCAGGGGGTAGGCAGCCCTTGCCTACTGTCTTTCCCCTTGAAGAAGAAAAACAGAACGAAGAGAAAACCTCCAAAACCCCCTTTCTGTCGCAGTCTGGGATCAGAAGCTGAGCTCTCCTCTGTTACCTGGGAGCGGCCCCAACTCTGGGGCAGAGCTGGGTTTTGGCCGGGTCCGCAGCCACCACGGCCACCACGTGAAGCAGCCGCATGGGACAGCCTAGTGCCCTCCTCCGTCGGCCTTAACCTTGCCCTACCTCGGTCAAGCACCTCTGGTCTGCGCCCCGGTTGGGTTGTGAGGAGCTCACACACCCTGCAGTGGCTTGGTGGGGGCGGGGGCGGCCTGCCTCTTCTGCTTTCCTTCACAGCCGAACTCAGCGGCCGGGGCCCCAAGCCCGCCAGGCCTCCCCTGAGCTGTCCACCTGCAGGGCTGGCGGAGGGGGGGGGGGAGGGCCCCAGCTCCCGCCGCCGCTGGCCCACCGCAGCAGCAGGGGGCCCGGCAACCTGCACCTGCCCCTTCCCACGGCCCACCCAGCCGGCTGCAAACGCTGGAGCCGGTCGCCAGCGCGCAGGCCGAGGCCTCGCGGTGTGTGGGGGGTGCGCACTGGTTTGCGGGTTTCGCGGGTGCGGGCGGACGTAGCCTGGGGCTCACGGGCACCCTCGAGGCCGGAGGCGGGGGACGGAGAGGCGTGGGGCTGCCGTGAGGGCTGCGGCCGGATGCGCGGGGATCGCGGCTCCCCAAGCTGCGGCAGGTGGGGGGCCGCCCCGCCGCGCCCCGCCCCCACCGCCCCGCGCCCGCCGCGCCCCGCCCCCGCCCGCAGTGCCCGGATGTGGGTGACGTGCGGCCGCCATCTTCCCGTCCCGGGCAGCCAGCGCCAGTCGGAGCCAGCGCGAGCCGCCGCCGCCGCCGCCGCCGCCGCCGCCGCCGCCGCCGCCGCCGCCGCCGCCGCCGCCGAGCCGTCCGCCTGCCGCCCCCGCCATGTGAGTCGGCCGCCCGCGCCCGCACCGGGCCTGCCCGCGCCGGCCGCCGCCCTTGGGAGCCGGTCCGGGGAGCGCCCGGGGTTCGGCCGGCGCCCCGAGGCCAGGCCGGCGCCCGTGACTGCGCGCGGGCGGCTGCAGAGAGCGCCGCGTCCCGGGCTGGCCGCGCGGGCGGAGGCCGCGGGAGGGAGCGGGCCCGCCGTCCGCCGCCCCTGGCCTCGCCGCCGCCCGTCATTGCGGGTCGACCCCGCACCTTGTCTTGGAGGTCGCCCTCATTTGACGGACGGGGAAACTGAGGCCCCCTCAGGAGGGGGGAGGGGGCCTGACTCAAGGTCACGCAGCTGGGCGGCCGTGGGGCCGGACGCCGCGCAGGGCTCCCCTCGGTGGCCTTCCTCCGGGGAAGGAGAAAGGGAGGGACGGATGGATGGACAGGAGGATGGGCGGAGCCCTGGCCGCGGGGCCGGCGGCTCCAGGCCTCGGGTCTTACTCCGTCCCTGCCCCTCAGGTCGGCTACCGCTGCCACCGCCCCCCCTGCCGCCCCGGCTGGGGAGGGAGGCCCCCCGGCGCCCCCTCCAAACCTCACCAGTAACAGGAGACTGCAGCAGACCCAGGCCCAGGTGGATGAGGTGAGTGTGGGGGGTGTCAGGCGGCGGGAAGGACCCCGACGGTTGGCACCGGTGGGGAGGGGGCATCCTGTGTTGGAGATGCTGAGTTTATGAGTTTAGGGACAAAGACGTACCCTGCCCCTGCCCAGCTCAGCTTGCATTTGGAACGGCCTGGGGTGTTAGTCAACCTTGATGGGCTGGGGAGTTTGGGTCCCGGCAGGTGTGGTCTGGCGACGGACAGGCTGCTTAGAGGGTGCTGCTCTGACATCTGAGATGTCTTGTCTGGCTGTCAGCATGCCCCTGATGTGTGCTCCTTACATGTCCCCAGGTGTGCTAGGGATGTTCTCTGTGTGTCCTTGGCATGTTAGCCGGGCAGCATCGGGGTGCATGTTCACTCTGTGGGTGCATGGTTGAGGACTGTGCCCTCACTGAGGCGGCCTTGGCACACCCCCTGCCTCGTGGGCCCCTCCTTCAGGTGGTGGACATCATGAGGGTGAATGTGGACAAGGTCCTGGAGCGGGACCAGAAGCTGTCCGAGCTGGACGACCGTGCAGATGCACTCCAGGCAGGGGCCTCCCAGTTTGAAACAAGCGCAGCCAAGCTCAAGCGCAAATACTGGTGGAAAAACCTCAAGGTAAGGGTGGAGGCACGCAAGAGGGCTGGCATGAGAACTGGTGGGTGACGAGGGTGTCACGGTCTGTATCACTGACCCTCCCCCCTTTCTCGCCCCCAGATGATGATCATCTTGGGAGTGATTTGCGCCATCATCCTCATCATCATCATCGGTGAGTAGGGCAGGATTGGCTAGGGCCCTTTCTCTGGAGGGGTTTCCCCTTCTAGGTCTTGAAGGTCATTAACCTAGTTTGTACTATTCAGCAGAAAGTATATATAGCTGGCAGTGCAGCTCTGATTCATCTAGAGCCCCAAACCTTGCTGCACTTTGTTTGGTTCTAGGCAATTCTTGTTAAGATTTTTGGAAACAGGAAAGCTGGTGGATCAGCACTGCTCCCTTGAGGATCCTTTTTGGGCCTAAACCTAGTCTGGGAACCCTGGAATTGGGAAGTGGGAGAGCAGGTGAGGCCCAGGGGCTTGAGACATGGCTAGGAAGCCAAACACCCTACTGTTTGAGAGCTTGTGGGCCAGACACACAGATAGATGATTGGAGTCTGTGGCCCCAAGGCCATACTGTGGAGTTGTAGAGACCTTGGAACCTACCAGCCCAGTCTGTTGCTTTACAGATGGAGAACCTAAGGCCAAGAGGGCTGGGGAGTGGGGAGGCTGGGAGCAGGGCCAGGCCTGATACACTGCTTTCTCTCTCTTTCTTTCTCCCCCCTCTCTCCTTCCTTCTCTTTCCCTCTCTACAGTTTACTTCAGCTCTTAAACCCCTGAGGAGCCCGCCCTGCCCAGAGAAGGGCCTCTCCCCATCTCCCCCCACCCCATCCCCAGCAGCTCCTCCACCTCTCAGCCATATCTTCCAGCCCCCTCCCCTGGATCCGCGTGTGTGTGTCCCCGTGTGTGTGCACCCCTGTAAATAGCCAGCTGTTATTTATACATATATAATATTATATATATTTGGTCTGTTTGTAGTTTTATTACTAGAAGATTTTTCCGGTTGTCCTTAACACCCCTTCCTGAGGTTCCCATCTCTTTTCTCTTTTCCTCCTTCCCCTTCTGTCTCTTCCTGACCAGCCCTGAATCCCTTCATTTGCATCTGCTATGCAATAGTCCCTCTTCCTCTTTTCCTTCCCTTGGATTTAGCAGATCCTTCCTCCTACCCTGGCCTTCCCCATACCTCCACTACCTACAAAAAAAAGAAAAAAAAAAGGAAAAAAAAGAAAAAACGAAAAAAAAAAAAAAAAAAAAAAAAAGCAACTGTCCAGGCCTCCCTGGGTGCATCTTTGCATCTTTGGGAGGCCCTGAGACTGGCCCCACTTGGTCCTAAGAATCCCAAGGTCTTCTGGGAGCTTCCAGCATGTTAATTAGCATTCATTTACATACTGACATCCCTTTTGGTTTCCTCTTTTTTTGTTCCATTACTCTTCATTCTTTGAACCCGTGTTTCTTTTTTACTGAGGAGTTAGTCCCCACGGTCCTTGTATCAGTCTTTCATTTGCATGACATTACTTGCAGGTGGTGGGAGCCTGGGCTTTTGGGGAGCCAGGCCCTTCCGGCCCCCCAGAATCACCCCCTCCTGGCCCCTCTAGTCTGGTTTGCCTCCCTATCCCCATTTCCCAAACCTCTTGTCCCTTCCTCCCCCATCCCCCAGCTGGTGTGTAAGTGTCTTGGAGTTCAGTGTGTCTTGATGGACCAATAGTTTTGCCACTTGGAGTCTCTCCCCACATTCCTGCTCCCCAGTTTTCATGTGGGGCACTCAACCGACATTCCCATGGGGTCTCCCTCCCTCCCATCCTCCTGATCTGCCTCCTCCTCCTCCCATCAGGAGAGTTTGGGGGTTGGCCACAATCTGACTCTTTGGGAGAGATGGCTGCCAGTGTGTGGGGGGTCATCACTGCCTTGGGGAGGAGTGGGGCAGGGCAGAGAATCCCCCCAATTCCTGCCTGAAATCTGGCCCCACCCTTGCTGGGGGTTGGACTGAAAACTCCCCTCCCCAATTTGAGGGGGTGTTGCTCCCATCACTGCCCAGCTCCTCTGACTGCCCCCCTGAATTCAGGGCGGGGGTACTAGTCACTGCCAATGTGTGTATGGGACTTGCTGGAAGATGGGGATTCTCGCCCCTCTCCAGGGCAGTTGAGCCCAGAGAGTTGTCTTCTCCTTAGGTGAAGTGATAGAGGAAGGGTCTAATGTCTTTAAATGGCACAATTTTAGGGGTCTGAGGGTGCAGTCCCTTAACCTGGAGGGGACCCCCCCAAACTCTTTCTTCCCCCCACACTCAAGGTTTCTGTATGGAGGGGGAGCAGGGAGATCTAAGCTGTGGTGTGAAAGGGTAGGGAGAGATGCTGGGGGTGGGGGTGCTGTGTTCTATACCCCCCCATATTATCCCAGTGTCCCCTGCCCCCCCCCTCCCTCCCCCCATGCCCCCAATTCTGTGACGCATCCAGATTGTGAAAATGTACAATAAATGTGTAATGAGTAACCAGTTAGTGTGTGTGCTGAGACCTTTTCTTAACCAGTGGGAAGGGTACAGGATCTGCAGGTCTAACAGGAAAGTTGAGAAGATACATTCGAAATGGACTGAGCTTTGCTGGAGGGCCTGACCTTGGGCAGAGCCAAGTGTGATTCCCATAGTGGCCACGGGTGGGCATCAGGCGCTGCTGGAGGAAGTGTTGTCGATTGCCAGGGTCAGCCTGGTGAACCTTGAGACTCCAGCTTCCCAACTTCCCTGGTTTCTCTTCTCTGGAGGCATGCTCTTGCGCTTTATGGCTCCCTCTCTACCCCTTGATTTAATTCCCAGATGCTCTGCAGTTGCTCCCGGGGTCATTTATTCCTAGGCCTGAAGTAGATGGCCAACTTCTGCAAACGTCCCCTCCCCTTGGTGCCTCTCACAGGGCTGGCATCCTGGAGGGGTTAACAAATAACAGAGCAGGGCAGCCCTGGGTGGCTCAGTGGTTTAGCGCCTGCCTTTGGCCCAGGGCGTGATCCTGGAGACCCAGGATCTAAGTCCAACGTTGGGCTCCCTGCATGGAGCCGGCTTCTCCCTCTGCCTGTGTCTCTGCCTCTCTCCCTGTGTCTCATGAATAAATAAATAAAAATCTTAAAAAAAAAAAAAAAAAAAAAAGGTCTAGAGGCGCCTGGGTGGCTCGGTCCATTAAGGGTCCTGGGATCGAGACACTCCCCCCGCCCCCCATTGGGCTCCCTGCTCAGCAAGGAGGCTGCTTCTCTCTGCCCACCCCTTGTGCTCTCTCAAATAACAGGAAATCTTAAAAAAAAAAAAAAAAACAAATAAACGTTCTAAGGGTCCCAGGTGATCTTAAAATTACGCCGTCCTAAAAGCCTCGTTCAACGAGGACTACGTTCCTCACGGTGCTCAGGGCGCTCGCGTACTGCATCTACGGAGGTTTCCCTGCTGCCCCGGACCCGCCCCTTTACAGTGTCAGGGACCTGGCTTTAAACTGCGGCCTGATCCCTGACTGGAGTGTTAATCCAGACAGATTATGCAACCTCTCTGGAGCCCAGGCTCCTTTGTGGGGCGGAGTAGTAGTGGGACGGCCTCTGGGCTTGTGACAGGCGCCTAGCTTGGTCCACAGAGAACGACCCGGGGGGCAGCCGCCATCATCATCATCATCATCATCATCATCACGGAGCGCTGAGGTCTGAAGGCTGCTCCACAGTTAGGCCGGCCCCTTCCAGCTTCACGGGGCCTTAGAGACACAGGGCCGGAGACCCAGCGCGGGGGAGCGCCCCGGTTACGCCCGGGTCGGCTCGCCTGGGTCTCGGCCCAAAGCTCCCCAACCACGCCACCGCCGCTCACATCGGCGCTTGCGTGCAGGTCACATTCGCTGCGCCTGCGCACACTCCGCGGGCTCTGGTTAGAGTGTCGTCAAGGAAAATCCCCAGCTTCCAGGTAAACAAGTTGCCGCGTGAGACTGCCGGCACGTGTCCTCTACAGCTCCGAGACCTCCCGGCCTATGAGAAACTTTGGAGGGCGGGACAGGCAGGTCGGAGGATGGGCCACAGCCAATAAGAACTTCTGAAGTGGATGGAGGCGTGACTTTCGGCCAGGCTCCCAATCAACGCGCCGGGGCGGCCCCTCTCGCACGTGGAGCTGTCGCTGCGGGCGGGCAAGCTGACCAATGAGCAGATGACGGCGGCCACGGGCGCCAATGGCGGCTGCGCGGGGGCCGGACGGCCGCACGCGGCGCGGGGCATGGGTCGGGGCCCCCGGGCCAATGAGCTCGAGGGGCGTGGCCGCGTGGCGAGTGGGCGGGCCTGGGGTGGGGGGAAGCCTGTCCCGGCGCCTCGGTTCGGCAGGGGAAGAAGCCGTGGCCTCTGCTTGCGCGCCAGGGTGAGTGCTCGCGGGTGGGAGGAGACGAGCAGCGGCCGTGTGTGCTTCTCCCGAGTGCTGCGTCCAGATGGGGGCGGTATCAATGGAGTGGGACGGGGGGTCGATCGAATGCAAGATCGCCGCGGGGGGAGCTCTGAGGATCGTGGGGCATGGGACCCTAGGCTCAGCTCCGCAGGGACGAGGGCGGGAGTCTCCGACATCTGACAGATCCCTCACTGCTCTAGGTGCCTGGACCACTCCCCACCCTCAACCCCGACTGGCCCAGGGGGTCCTGGGAAGGTGGGCTCGGAAGCCCTCAGCTACCCGAGGGAGCCGAGACCCCTACCCCCGGGGTCCCTGACAGTGCGTGGGAGCCGTTCCAGCCCTTGGCTACTGTTTAGATAGGCACCCTAAGCACTTAAAAGACACAGGGGTTCTGAGGCTGGAGGGAGGCCCTGGTAGGGCAGGTCGGAGGGTACCAAAGGGTTGACATGGTGATTCGAGAAAGGGTGGTGAGATGATGTGTGTGATCCTGAGCCCGTCGCATCCGTCGCGGATCTGGATATCGTTCTCCTGCGTAGAGCGGAGGGGCTCCAGAGGCCCACCTTAGAGCCCTCCCTGGGAGTAAAGGTGGAGTAGCTACTGTCCTGAGAGGGAGGGCAGGGTTGTGCGGATTGTCTGTGCATGTGTCTTCCTGAGCCCCTGGACGCCAGGAGGCTCCAACCTCTCCGTATAGCTTTGCTTTCTGTACAAACAGCCGGACCTGTGGCATGGTGACCCGGGGTTGGGTGGAAGAGTGAGCCGGTGGGGCCCCTAGGAAATCCCTGGGTTCAGTGGCTGCTGGGGTGATCACAAGGACTTTGTGAGCGTGTGAAAACTGGGGCTAAGATGATCGGGGGCGCATGTGGGGAGTGCAGACTGGATGTCTGAGACCAGGCTCTGGGAGAGAAGGGGCTGGGTAGATCTATGTTCTAGGCACCAAACTTAGAATCGGCTGTATATTAGAGAAGTGCTGATCCCCCAAATGCTGGGAATCACCGCACAGGTGCCCAAAAGGTAAGATGCCAGAATGACAAGCCATCATCAGAGCTCAGAGCTTAACCGTGGGCTCCATTTCTTAACAGCCGAGAACACATTGTGAGGCAAATTCAGTAACTTCTGAGCCTTAGTTGGTTCTGTGGAATGAGGGTAATCCCCATCACCCAGGGTTGTTCTGGGGATTAAATAAGATAATAGACGTATGGTGTTTAGTGCAATGCCTGGGGCATGGCCTAATGTTTTTGTTTGGCTTTTAGCTAAAAAACCAAAACCCAAAAAACAAAAAAGCCTATAGGATCTCAAAACAACAGTGACAGGAATGCTGTGGTTGGGAACTATTCTCATTCTCAAGTTTTTCTACAAATTTTGGTGACTCCCTCCTCATTTCCCTCTTGGCCTTCTGTTGGTCAGGCACCAACCCAAACCCTCTCCCAGGATCCAGGCCCCGACCTGGGCCACTTGCTCTGTCCCAGTTCGTTTTCCTCATCCTACACCCATTCTTCTCCGCGCCCCTCCTCCCCTCTCTTTGCTGCCATAGTAACAAGAGATTCCAGCTCCGAGGGGGCCTCTGGGAAGGAGCAAAGGTGCGTGTTCTCTCGCAGAACCTGGGCCTCCAGCGTCTCCGCCCCAGCTCTTTGGGATACGGCCAGCAGATGTGTACAGTTTGGCAGAGGGGGGAAGCCAGTGCCAGGAGCTGCGAGAACAGGCCGAGGGGAGGGCGGCTGCGAATCTCGAGAGGAGAGCCAGGCGCAGGGGCGGGGGCGGGGGACCCCTTCCTCCTAATCCTCTCTCCAGGAATCCCTGGCTTTGGGACAGGACGGCTGTCTTCGGTTGGGGGAGGCGCCCAGGCTGGGTGCATGTCCTGGGCCGCCGGCCAAGAGAACACGATGTTCCCAAGTGCGCTGGCCGCCGCCCTCTCGGGCTGGCCGCCTCCCAAACCGCTGCCTCTCCAGCCTCCCCGTCCCACATTCCCCGGCTGACTTGCTCCGCCCTCTTCCTCCGCTTTGACGTCACCGCTCCCTCCCGCCCCCTCTCCTCCATTGACGGCAGCAGGGCCTGGTTACTGTGGGGACTGGGAGGCAGGACAGCCGGGGCCTTGGGAACTGGTGGGGTGGCTGCGGGAGCGCTGGACCCCTTTGTCTACGCAGAACACAGACGTGGAGGTGGGGGTAGGAGAGCCCGGGCTGCCCGTTTATGCGGAGATCACACCCATACCCCGGAGGAGAGCCGGGGAGCAAGGAAAACCGGGTTTCCAGAGGAGAGGTGTCTGCACATGAGACAAGGGACCAGGCCACAGTTTAGGAGTTGGGGGGACATTTCCAAGGAGATGACACTGAAGAACCAGACTCCTGAGTCCTTTGTTTACTGTGTTTCCTGGCTTTGGTTTTTCTGGGTTGTTTTATGACCCCGCTGTGCCCCATCTTTTGCACAGAGCCCTCCCCTTGCCCCCTCCACAGGGATGGCCATTGTTAAGGAGAGCTTAGGCCACGTGACAGTGAGGGAGTGCACCCCCATCTGATTATGTCAGCGTCAGCTTGGGGACCTCTTCAATTGCCACCCACAGTAACAGGGAGCCCTGGGAGGCACTACTCATGGCCGTCTTGGATGGAACAGTGTGTCACTGCGGTTGTTCCCCAGCTCATCCTGGCACTTTATTTCCCCAAATCAGGACTCAGTGTTCTGTCCCCCTCCCCTTTACAGAAAGCATGCTTTCCAGCTCCTGCTCCATCGCTGAGACCCCTTGTCCTCCCTCAACCTATCCTTGTTTACAACAAAGTCACTGTATTTATTGATCACCTATGGTGCTACATCAGGCTGTGTCCTGGGTACTGGGGAATACAATGAGGTGACAGATGAGGTCCTCGGCTTTCTATTGTCCCAGTGGTGGGGATCTGAAGCCCTTGCCGCCCACCTGTGTCTCTCTAGGGTCCCACTTGCTCTCTTCCCTTGGCCACTCCCTTTGTTTCCCTGTAGTCCTGGCTTCCTGGCCCCCACTTTGGGGCAGTCCTGACTGTGGGTGGCTGCATCCTCAGGAGAGAAGCAGCAACTGTCATTGGGTACGGAAGCACCTGGCATTGTTTCCTTTCACAGCCTTTAAGGACCCTGGCTGCCCCTTTTGTCCTCCCCTGCACTCCACCCCCTATCACATGGGAACTCTCAATTGCTATCGTCGTGGCTGTCCACAGGATCTGAAGTCTCAGAGGAAGAGGCTGGATAAAATGGCTTTATTGTGATGACAAGGGTGGACGGAGGAACCCAGGAGAGGCCAAGCTGGGTTTCTGTGTGCCCCACCCCCTCTCACCTGTCCTCCCAGGGACCAGCCATCTCATCCAGCCTGGCCCACCCCCAGGGTCTGCGTTCCTTTCCCCCACCTCTGGCAAGGCCAAGGTGTCCTGTTCTGCAGGGCTGTACAGTCCAGGGAGTGGACTTCTCTTAAGCACCCACCGCAGCCCGGCGATTCCCCTGAAGGGCAGCTTACCTCCCGACCCCTCCCTCCCTTCCTCCCTCCCTTCCTCCCTCCCTCTTTCCCTCCCTCCCTCCTTCCCTCCCTCCTTCCCTCCCTCCTTCCCTCCCTCCTTCCCTCCCTCCTTCCCTCCCTCCTTCCCTCCTCCCTCCCTCCTCCCTCCCTCCTCCCTCCCTCCCTCCTTCCCTCCCTCCCGTTATTCACTGTGCAAGGCGTTCTAAGCCCGTTGGCTGCGTGGTGGTGTCTGGGGCCCTTCAGCCCAGCGCCAGCACCCAGGTCCACGTGCGCCCGTGTGTGTGACACAGCCCTGACCTCAGTAGGGGCCAGTAGCCAATCAGGCGCCGGGACGGGATCCCCAGCCAATCGGGGGCGGGGCCTGCGGCTCCGCGGCAGGAGGCCAATGAGGGGCAGTGCCTGGCATTATGCAACCCGCCTCCTGGCCCCGCGAAGCTTCCACTCGGCGGAGGGCTGCAACGGCGGCGGGCAGGAGGCCGGAGAGAGCTCGCGCGGCCAGGTAGGCATCCCCAGGGCCCCCCGGGGCCGGTCTCCTGCGCCGAGTCGGGCCGCCGCCGTTTCCAGCCTCAGGCTCTGCTTTGGGCCCCGGCGCTCGGACCGCGTGCCGGCAATCCGCCTTCCCTGGCGCGGCCCACCCCCTCTGTGCCGTCGGGAACCGAGGTGTTCCTCGCAACCCTGCATCGGCTGTCCGCGCGCCTGATCCGCTTACCTGAACCCCGGCCTTGACCTCTCCTCCCAGCGAGCCCGGACCCACACCCGAACCTCGGCAGGCAGACCCCCGCCGCCTTTCTCGTCACTCGGGGGTCCCTGCTTTTGCCCCGGCTCCGGGACCCCTTCAGGCTTTCCGCGCTCCCCGCCCTCCCCCCTCCAGGCCCTGGCCCCGCGCCGGCCGTGATGTAAGCCTGGTTCAGGCTGGAACATCCCGTTCCCGGCGCTAGTTCCTGCTGCTGGCCACAGCCTTCCTTTTTCTACTGGCGCTCAGAAAATGCTCCGGGGGTTGGGGGTGTGGTTGGACGAGGAGTAGGGGACGAACTACCCTCTGGCGGCGGTGTGGCCCCTGCTCACAGCTCAGTGTGTCCGCTTCGGATGGGGGTGGGGTGATGGGGTGGAATCTGTAAAAGTAGAGGGCCGAGGAGAGAGGATTCCCGTGTCCCTGACAATGGCGGGTGCCGGCGTGGGGTCTGGGGGCCGGGAGAACGAGCAGGGGCCGGTGTCGCCTCGTCTTGACCAGAATGGCCGGGATCCCGGCGAGCGCCGGGCGGAGGAGCCTTTGAGCCGAGGGCGGTGGCAGTTGTGTTTTGCCCTGGGGACCAGGGTCGGCCGCTGGAAACCCGATGGGCTGCCCTTCTTCGTGTGGCCACCGGGCCCTCCCGGGCCTGAGGGTGCATTCGAGGTGGGCGACCCGCGGCCGCGCCCGCCAGCGTGGGAGTGGGTCGATCCCCGGCTCCGTCGGGAAATGGGGGAGGGGTCGCCCCTCCCGCCCTCCCGTGGTCCCTCCAGCAACCGCTGAGCTCAGCTGCTGACGTCGGTTTCCTTGGCGACCGCGGCGGCGGCGGAAGCGCGTGGTGGGGCCGCGCGAGTCCGTGCGCATGTGCGGCGGGGGTGGTGCCGCCCCCGGATAAAATTAGCCCGGAGGCCTAAATATAGGAGGCGACCGGCTTGCCCCCTGCCCCGAGGCCTCGCAGTCCGGGCAGAGTGGGGGCCTGCTGGGGATCTGGGGATAGAAAGCGCCCGGGCTTTGGCTCCGCTCTCCTGGGCCACGGTGGCAGGGGCCGTGGATGGAGGAAGGCCCGAGAAAGGCCCCTTCCCACCTGCAGCAGCCCCCCTACCCGCATGGGAAGCAGAACTTGCCCAGGCTCCCTGTCGGCGGGATGCCTGGGTCTCCGGGGACGCGGGGGCACACGGGGGAGGTCTGGGTGAAACCCGGCTGCTCACCTTTCTCCAAGCTTGCCTTCTTTGGTCTCCCTGTCCAGGTGCTGTCTGTGATCGAACTTCTCAACCCTCTCACCTCACTCCCCCAGCCAGGCCGCCCGGCCCCCTTGTGTGCTCGTGGTGGCCTCTCTGCCTTCCCTGTTTTCCTCCTGCCCTCCCCATGGCCCAGACATGAGCGGCCCCCTAGAAGGGGCTGATGGGGGAGGGGACCCAGGGCCAGGGGAGTCCTTTTGCCCTGGAGGGGCCCCATCCCCTGGGCCTCTACAGCACCCGTCTTGCCCTGGCCCTGGCCTGGCAGATGACACAGATGCCAACAGCAATGGCTCCAGCGGCAATGAATCCAATGGGCCAGAGTCCAGGGGAGCATCTCAGCGCAGCTCCCATAGCTCCTCTTCTGGCAATGGCAAGGACTCCGCCCTGCTGGAGACCACTGAGAGCAGCAAGAGGTGTGTAGGGATGTATATTGCAGGGTAGGGGAGTAGCTGAGCTAGAGGATAGGCATATGCTGTTGGCCACTTTCTCATCTTGGGTCTGTTGCTTCTCCCCCAGCACAAACTCTCAGAGTCCATCCCCACCCAGCAGTTCCATTGCCTACAGCCTCCTGAGTGCCAGCTCAGAGCAGGACAACCCGTCTACCAGTGGCTGCAGGTTCGTGGGCTTGGGGGCCAGAGGAGAGTGTGGGGGGAGTGGGGAGCCTGTGCCCTGATCTGGGGCTAATGTCTCTACCCCCCTCCCTCCCTGTGGGCCCTGCAGCAGTGAACAGTCAGCTCGGGCAAGGACCCAGAAGGAACTTATGACGGCTCTGCGGGAGCTCAAGCTTCGGCTGCCGCCAGAGCGCCGGGGCAAGGGCCGCTCTGGGACCCTGGCCACGCTACAGTATGCTCTGGCCTGTGTCAAGCAGGTGCAGGGTGAGTGTGGCGCTTCCGGGGAAGCCAATGCCAGGTCCTGGGCTCCTGCACTAGGGCAGTCTCCGCACTAAATACCTCACTGCCTTCACCCCGCAGCCAACCAGGAATACTACCAACAGTGGAGCCTGGAGGAGGGTGAGCCTTGTGCCATGGATATGTCCGTCTACACCTTGGAGGAGCTGGAGCACGTCACGTCTGAGTACACGCTTCGCAACCAGGTGAGCCGCAGCCCGGCCTCTCTGTCCTTATGCACCACCCTCCTCACATGCATAGCTGCTGAATCTTCCTCCATCTTCACTTTCCTGCCTAGGATACCTTCTCCGTGGCTGTCTCCTTCCTGACAGGCCGCATCGTCTACATTTCTGAGCAGGCAGGCGTCCTGCTGCGCTGCAAGCGGGATGTGTTCCGGGGCACCCGCTTCTCAGAGCTGCTGGCTCCCCAGGACGTGGGCGTCTTCTATGGTTCCACTGCCCCCTCTCGCCTGCCCACCTGGGGTGCTGGGGCCTCAGCAGGTGAGGCTCCCAAGTGCCTGCGAGGAGGGACCAGCAGTCCCAGGAAGCTCCTGCTGTGAGGGACCCAGGGACCCCAGCGTTTCCTGGCTGGGTGCTTTTCAGCCCAGGGTGAGGTTGGCAGGGGTCATTCTTAGTGCTTTTCTGGTCTGTTCCAGGTTCGGGCCTCAAGGACTTCACCCAGGAGAAGTCTGTCTTCTGCCGTATCAGGTAGCTGGGGGAAGTGGGAGCGGAACCCCTCCCACCCTCCGCTCCCTGCCTCTTTGCTGCGTGGGCGGTGGCCTTGAGGTGAAGGGTGGGTGGCCCTTCACGGAGAGTCACTAATGCCTCTTTCTCTCCCTTGGTAGAGGAGGTCCTGACCGGGATTCAGGGCCTCGGTACCAGCCATTCCGCCTAACGCCATATGTGACCAAGATCCGGGTCTCAGACGGGGCGCCTGCACAGCCATGCTGCCTGCTCATCGCTGAGCGCATCCACTCGGGTTATGAAGGTATGTGGGCATCAGGCCTGGCCTAGTAGGAGGCAGGGTGACTTCCCTGGGCTATGGGTGAAGTCTCCATCCTTCAGAATTTTGGGACAGAGAAGGTACCGGAAGGAAGAAGGTTTGAGGCCGTTTTTAGAGGGTTTGAGGCCGTTTTTAGAGGGAACATTGGACGAGCACCAGGAGCTAGGAGCTGGGAAAGGAGTATGCTTTGATCCTCAGGTTCACTCTGGGTGTGGAGTAGGGGAATTCTCCAGACCCTCTTTGTAGGCTACACAGCCCCGGGCTGAGCTGTGGGGAGGATTGCCAGCCAGCTTGGGCCCTAGGTGGCATGGGCGGGCAGGGAAGCTGGACCCTTCTGGAGAGAACCCAATGGCCACGTTTGCTGTGCCTCAGCTCCCCGGATCCCCCCTGACAAAAGGATCTTCACCACTCGGCATACACCCAGCTGCCTCTTCCAGGATGTGGATGAAAGGTGAGCTCAGGACCTGGAAGAAAATGGGGTGGCCAGGGCTGAGGCCATGGCCACTCTGATGCCACCTCCCTTTTCAGGGCTGCCCCACTGCTGGGCTACCTCCCCCAGGACCTCTTGGGAGCTCCAGTGCTCCTGTTCTTGCATCCCGAGGACCGACCCCTCATGCTGGCCATCCATAAGAAGAGTGAGTTCTCTCTCTCCTGCTCTCCCTTCTCAGCTATCTGCAGGGCTTCTCGATGGCCATGCTTGTGGTTGTATCTTTCGGGGCCTTGGTCTCCCAGGTCCCCAGGGGGTGGTCCTCCGTCCTGCTGAACCTCACCTCATTTCCCACCCCTACAGTCCTGCAGTTGGCTGGTCAGCCCTTCGACCACTCCCCTATCCGTTTCTGCGCCCGCAATGGGGAGTATGTCACCATGGACACCAGTTGGGCCGGCTTCGTGCACCCTTGGAGCCGTAAGGTGGCCTTTGTCTTGGGCCGCCACAAAGTACGCACGTAAGTGGGCCATGCCCCAGGGCTGGCTCCATGGGCTGCGTCTCTGCAGGAGGGGGCAGGCCTCAGCTTACCCTCCCCCACCCCACAGGGCACCCCTGAATGAGGATGTGTTCACTCCCCCGGCCCCTAGCCCGGCTCTGTCTCTGGACTCTGATATCCAGGAGCTCTCGGAGCAGATCCACCGGTTGCTATTACAGGTGAATGTGGAGGGGTGGGGCTTGGAAATGAGATGAGGTAGGGGTGGGGAGCAGGGCTGAGCCATCTAACCCGTTTGTCCTCCTACCTCAGCCTGTGCACAGCCCCAGTCCCAGTGGGCTCTGTGGAGTGGGCCCCATCACTTCCCCAGGCCCTCTCCTCAGCCCTGGCTCCTCCAGTGATAGCAACGGGGGTGATGCCGAGGGGCCTGGGCCTCCTGCACCGGTGAGTGTCCCTCCTCCACTCCACCCTCCAGGCTTGCATTCCCCTGGTGCTCTCAGAACCATCATGGCCAGGCCCAGAGGAGCTCAGCCCCATCTCTCTGCCTTTTCCTTCTGGTCCTGCTCTCACCATGGCCTCCCCGCCTGCTCACTGGTACCTCTCGCTACTCTGTGCCCTGGGCTTCTGATGTTGGCTGGACGCTCCCAATGCTGGCCTGCTCTGTCGCACAGGTGACCTTTCAGCAGATCTGTAAGGATGTGCATCTGGTGAAGCACCAGGGCCAGCAACTTTTTATTGAGTCCCGTGCTCGGCCTATGCCCCGGCCCCGCCTCCCTGGTGAGTTGTTTGGGGTGTGGGTGAGGAGTGAGACCTGGAGGTTCCCTGACTTCCACCCCAACCCAGACAAACTTGTCTCTCTGTTTTCTCTGTCCTTGGCCCAGCTACAGGCATGTTCAAGGCCAAGACACTTTCTGGTCAGTTCCCGGACCCAGAACTGGAGATGGTCCCTGCTCCAGGCCCAGCCCCACTCACCTTGACTCCTGAGGAGGCTGAAAGGAAAGAAGCCTCCAGTTGTTCCTACCAGCAGATTAACTGCCTGGACAGCATCCTCAGGTGAGGCCACTGTGAAACCTTCCCCCACTCGGGCCCTGGCTCACCCCACCTCTAGCCCCACTCTCACCTCCTCTGCCGGCCCCACAGGTACCTGGAGAGCTGTAACATCCCTAGCACGACCAAGCGTAAATGTGCCTCCTCTTCCTCCTGCACCACCTCATCGGCCTCCGACGATGACAAGCAGAGGACGGGTCCAGTCCCTTTGGGGACCAAGAAAGGTAAAGACCTGGCATGTGCCCTGCCCCTGCTGCCCTGTCCTGCTGGCTCTGTGTCTCTACACATCTGCCTTTGGGGCCCCCCACCTTCCTATACCCTGTCCCCCTCTGGGCCTTCAGATATGCAGACTCCTGCCTCCTGTCCATGCCCTCCACCCCTGCCAGATTTCTTCTTCAGATCTCCTGGGGGTAACTGGCACCATCTCTCTGCACAGATCCACCGGCAGTGCTGTCTGGGGAGGGGGCCAGCCTGCAGAAGGAGCCAGTGGTGGGAGGCGCCCTGAGCCCGCTCGCCCTGGCCAATAAGGCAGAGAGCGTGGTATCTGTCACCAGCCAGTGTAGCTTCAGCTCCACCATCGTCCATGTGGGAGACAAGAAGCCCCCGGAGTCGGGTATGGGCCTGGCGTCAATTCGCACACAGAGCCTAGGATGGGGGGGGGGGTTCAGGCGTCAGGTGCCTGCAGTGTTTGAGGGTAAGGGCTGTCGAAAACTCCCAGAGGGTCTTTGGGCATCATCATACATGTGAGGGAAGGGTGAAGGGTGGTGAGCTTTCCTTTGGAGGAGAGAGGAGAGGCATGGAGGTGTCACCCTAAGGCACTGTCACTGGAGGGGACTCTATTCTCTCTTGCTCAGGACCACTTTGCACAGAAATGAGGGCCCAGAACGGGTCCTCAGTGGGGAGGAGGTCAAGAGATGCACCTGGGCCCCGGCTTGGCCGTGGGGCAGTGGCCAGGGGTTGGCTGGGCCACTGAGGGGAGGCTGTGGTGTGGCTGCAGGAATGCCTGAGGTAATTCCAATGACCTGTCTCCCCTTTCTCAGACATCATCATGATGGAGGACCTGCCTGGCCTGGCTCCGGGCCCAGCCCCCAGCCCAGCCCCCAGCCCCACGGTAGCCCCTGACCCTGCCCCAGATGCCTACCGCCCAGTGGGCCTGACCAAGGCCGTGCTGTCCCTGCACACACAGAAGGAGGAGCAGGCCTTCCTCAGCCGCTTCCGAGACCTTGGCCGACTGCGGGCGTTCGACAGCTCTTCCCCGGCCCCCCTGGCCCCTGGCGAGCGAGGTAGCCATCCAGGATGTCCCTGAGCCTTGTCCTCTGCTCAGTCTAGGACCAGACTCTCGGGGGCCAGGGGGTGCTTGAGGGAGACAGTCCTGCTCCAGGGCCCTGGGCTTGTGCTGCCTCCATTGCCAGGGCCGGGCTTAGGGACAGGCCCCCAGCTGGCCTCTCCCCACAAGGCTGGGGTTCTGGGCTGCAGCCAGAGGAGGGCAGCCCTGAGGGGGGCTGGCACTGAGACAGGCAGGCAGAGTTGCTCTGCTCCAGGTAAGCAGTTTTAAGCCGAGTTTGGGGCCAGGGGCCAAAGGACGCCCTCCTATGACCAACTTGTCGCTGGTTAAGAGACCCATAGAGACTCCTGGTTGAAGTCAGGCCAGGCGAGGGACACCTCCCGCTGGGGTTGGGGCTTCAAGGGCAGGATGTCAGCCCTCCAGGTGCCTGAGAGAGGCTCCCTGCAGGCGGACACAGGACCTGGGACTGGGCTTTCCCGCCCGCCTCATCGCTCGAGCTAGGCCGAGCGCGGCCTCGACGGGCAGGAGGAGCGCCCAGGCTGGCATTGCTGTGGGAGTTTGGCGGATGGACCGGAGCCGCCTGCCCCCTCATCCGCGGACCCGCCCTGCTTCCTCCCATCGGCCGACGTGCCCCCGTCTTCCGTACACCCCCAGCTCCCCACCACCTGTAACTTTTCCTCTCCTGGCTCCTTTTGCAATAAATCCCCGTGGCCCTGCCTCCTGTGATTCTTCCCTGAAGGTTCCCTCTCCTTCCCCAGGGTCCCTCCTTGTTCTGTGTGGCCCGGGGGCCGAGCTCTTCCTGGGGCCCTCTCCTGCCCTCACCCTGGTCGGAGTGGCAGGGCAGTGAGGGTGGCAGGGATGCCGACGGCCAGGTTGAGGCCCTTGCTGATAACCCTGGTCTCTCCCCACAGGCTGCCACCATGGCCCCGCTCCCCCCGGTCGCCGACACCACTGCCGATCCAAAGCCAAGCGGTCACGCCACCACCAGACCCCCCGGGCCGAAGCCCCCTGCTATGGCTCCCACCCGCCACCTGTGTCACCCTCCGCCCCCTGGCCCCCCCCACCTGCCACTACTCCCTTCCCGGCTGTCGTCCAGCCCTACCCTCTCCCGGTGTTCTCCCCTCGGGGAGGCTCCCAGTCTCTTGCCTCTGCCCCTACAGCTGGGCCCCCTGCAGCCTTCCCTGCCCCGCTCGTGACCCCAATGGTGGCCTTGGTGCTTCCTAACTATCTGTTCCCTACCCCGTCTGGCTACCCCTATGGGGTCCCCCAGACGCCTGCAGAAGGGCCTCCCACCCCTGCCTCCCACTCCCCTTCTCCGTCCCTGCCCCCACCACCCCCCAGCCCTCCCCGCCGGTCGGACTCGCCTCTGTTCAACTCGAGATGCAGCTCCCCGCTCCAGCTAAACCTGCTGCAGCTTGAGGAGCCCCCCCGTGTTGAGGGGGGTGCCACGGCGGGGGGCCCTGGGAGTAGTGCTGGGCCCCCGCCTCCCAGTGAGGAGACTGCTGAGCCAGAGGCCAGACTGGTGAGCACTGACCCCCTGCCCTGTGTCCTTTCACCAGCTCCCACTTAGCCCCCTTCCCTCCTTCTTCCTCCTCCTTGCACATGTCCCTGACCTGTGTCCTGTGTCTCACTGTCTCAGTCTCCAGAAGATGGTGTCGTAGGGTGGGAAACCCCAGCTAAATTTCTGAAGGAGGCAGAAATCCACTGCCTCATCTGTGGAGTGGGGACAGTCCTGTCTGACAGGTGGCGAGGACATCCCAGTAGCTTCTGAGAGCACTCCTGCCTCCTAGGAAGGGTCCGGCACCTCGTCCCTGCTCTTCCCCAGCTGGCCTTGCTGTCATGGGGTGGGAACAGGGAGCACTGGGCCCAGCCGTGTCCCCACCACCCCCCCAGCCAAAGGAAGCCTTGGTGTTGATCTCTTGATCCTGTCCTGTCCACCCCCCTCCAGGTGGAGGTGACAGAGTCCTCCAACCAGGACGCGCTGTCCGGCTCCAGTGACCTGCTGGAGTTGCTGCTGCAGGAGGACTCTCGATCTGGCACAGGCTCTGCTGCCTCGGGCTCCTTGGGCTCCGGCTTGGGCTCTGGGTCTGGCTTAGGCTCCCATGAGGGAGGAAGCACCTCAGCCAGCATCACACGTGAGTGCCCCTCTCCCTCCCCAAACGCCTGCACCTCAGGGCAGGGCAGTGGAACGGGGAGGCCAGGCCCTCCTCCTGCAGGCCTGGGGGGCTGCAGACATGGCCTTGAGCAAGGGCTCACTGGTGGGTGCAGTGGCTTGATTCTGGTGGCTGCCCCCCCTTTGCTTCACAGGCAGCAGTCAGAGCAGCCACACGAGCAAGTACTTTGGCAGCATCGACTCTTCAGAGGCTGAAGCAGGGGCTGCTCAGGCCAGGGCTGAGCCTGGGGACCAGGTCATAAAGTACGTGCTCCAGGATCCCATCTGGCTGCTCATGGCCAACGCTGACCAGCGTGTCATGATGACCTACCAGGTGCCCTCCAGGTGAGGAGTGTTAGAGGCCCCCTCTGTCCACCTCCCAGTCCACCCTCACTTCCCACCGAATTTAGGGGGTTCTTTTCCCGGGCTGGCTCTGCCCTAGGCCTTCCCGCCCTGCCCCCTGCTCCTCGGAGCCCCACCATTAGTTCCTTTCAGAACAAATTTTCCTGGGTCTTGGAAGCCCTGAACTCCCTGAGCCCTGGTTGAGGGCAGGAGGCATGGGTGGGAAGAATAGTAGCCTTGTGGGCTCTAGCCCTGGCTCCTAGCCTCTACCGTCCAAACCCCCTCCCCGGGCAGGGACATGGCCACTGTGCTGAAGCAGGATCGGGAGCGGCTGCGGGCCATGCAGAAGCAGCAGCCTCGGTTTTCAGAGGACCAGCGCAGGGAACTGGGTGCTGTGCACTCCTGGGTCCGGAAGGGTCAGCTGCCTCGGGCCCTCGATGTGATGGTGAGAGACGATAGGATCGAGGCTGGGGGCTGATCCCCTCCTTGTCCTCGGGGGGGGGGGGGGGTTGATTCTGAAGGATGTTTGCTGCAGGGTTAGATAGCATTTAACCACACGAGTCTTTGTAGACCTTTTCTGGGCCAACGCTATGCAGATGGACACTGTCTTGTGGTGGGTTCTAGATAACAGGGTACAGTACACTTTCCCATCTTGTTGGCCCACATGCATGTGTGTAGACGAGTCTATTTGTTTGGGAGGACATTCTGGGAAGTGCTCCTGGGCTGGGGGACACGAGGAGCTGGGGTGGCAGGTGAGCAGTGAGAATCCCTCCTGACTTCTCCCCTTTCTCCCTCCAAGGCCTGCGTGGACTGCGGTAGTAGCACCCAAGACCCCGGCCACCCCAATGACCCCCTCTTCTCAGAACTGGATGGACTGGGACTGGAGCCTATGGAGGAGGGTGGAGGCGAGGGCGGAGGCGAGGGTGGAGGTGAGGGTGGGGGTGGTGAGGGTGAGGGCGGAGAAGAGGCCCAGGCTCAAGCTGGGGCCAGAGTCTCCAGCTCTCAGGACCTGGCAATGGAGGAGGAGGAACAAGGGGGGAGCTCATCCAGTCCAGCCTTACCTGCCACAGAAAATGGCACCAGTTAGACCACATTTGGGGGCCCCCTCCGAGAGTGCATGAGAAGCTTCCTTCTCCCATGTTCCACCTCTCAGAACTCGGATGTGGCTGGACCAACCAATAGGAGACTGGCCTGGCTTCTCCCACTTAGGGGGCGGGACCCCCGCCAGCAGCCCAGGGTACAGGGGCTGCCAGGGCTTCTGAGGGGGCACAGGGTGGGATTCATAAACCCGGCCCAGAGAAGCCTCATTTCCCACCTCTGGTGAAGAGCCCTTCCTTCCCCTGGGCAAGGTTGCTGACAAGCTGCTGAAGTGGTCTCTCCAAGTCCCGGCTGAGCCCAGTCCCGGCTGAGCCCAGTCCCGGTCCCTGAGGGTTGGGGCTGCACTTATTTATTGGGGGGAGACAGCTCTCTCTCACCTCCTCCCTGGGTGGGAGGAGGAGGGCCTGAGGCCCAAACAGGACCCAGCGGTCCAAACCCCTAGCTGCTCCAGGGTGGGGGAGGTTGGTGGACCATGGAGTCCCTGGTGCTGCCCCTCAGGTGGGACCCAGGTGTTCTCAGCTGTACCCTCTACCGATGGCATTTGTGTTTTTGATATTGTGTCTTGTTATTTTTTAATACAAAGAGAGAAAAACAAACCACCCCGGCCTTTGTGGAATGAAATGTAGGGTTGGGGGGAGGTGTGGCCCCGCTTTCGTGTGTGTGTGTGTGTGTGTGTGTGTGTGTGTGTGCGCGCGCGTGTGCGCCCGCGCGCGCGCAGGGAGAGTGACCGCCCCCTGCCCTGGTACCCCCAGCCCTTGGCGCGGGGCACCCCTGCGGGCAGAAGGGCCTTGCCCTGCCTGTAGCATCTCCTCGGCCCCGGGCGGCTGGTGCCGTCGGGCTCGCCCGCAGAGAGGGGAGCCCGCCCGGCGTGCAGGGGCCCCGAAGCAGGTGAGGGTGCTGCTCTGGCACCGGATCCCACGCAGCAGAGGGCCCCGTCGACGGGGGCTATGGGGCGTCAGCTCACGTACCCACTCAACGCTCCGGTTGGCCCCCCGAGGTGTGGGGGACGGCCGGGGCAGAGCGTCAACCCTCCGGCTCGGACCTGGGAAGGGTGTGGGGAGGTCATGGAGACCCGCGGGACCCGCAGGAGCCATCGTCTTCAGGCTGCGTCTCATTTCCCGAGTACTCCGATAGCTCATCTACCTCCAGAGGCAAAGCGCCTTCCGCCGGCGCCGTGGCTTAGCTGGTTAAAGCGCCTGTCTAGTAAACAGGAGATCCTGGGTTCGAATCCCAGCGGTGCCTGGTTCCGTAAGAAGCAGTATATTATTGCTGCGAGAGCACCGCGCTTCCAGCCCTCTCCAGAGCCTGTGGGTGGCCAGCGCCTTCCGGAAGATTCTTATTCTTCCCCAGCTGATCCCACTTTGAGCTGCCGCTCCGCGCACTTTTAGCGTGAATCCGGAGCCTGACACCCCACTTTGCTTCCAGGAACCGGGGTGACGCGGGCATCCCGCGTTCGAGGGCGTGGGGCCCGGGGCTCGGGCTCATTTTGCCGGGGCCGTGCCGGGGCGGTGCGCGCGGAGGGGGGCGGGAGCACCGCGGCCCCGGCAGGGGAGGCGCGGGCGGCTGCAGGCGGAAGTGCGGGCCGCGGCGCACGCGCACAGCCGTCCCGGGCGGAGGGGCGGGGTCGGCGGGAGGCGGGCCCGTTGATAGGCAGCTATAGTGGCGCAGGCCCCAAGCCGCACGCGGCTGTGATGGCCGAGTGGTTAAGGCGTTGGACTCGAAATCCAATGGGGTCTCCCCGCGCAGGTTCGAATCCTGCTCACAGCGTGTGTACTTTTGGGAATGCGTGCGGAGGAGAAAGCTATTTGTTTTCCTAGTGCTGCCTTCCCCCCGGGGAGGAGGACGCCGCCCGTTCCTCGGAACCTCCCCCCGCCCCGCCCCCGCTACCAGCCCTTCAGCGCCCCTTTGCGGGCCCCACGCGCCGGTGTGCACCTCCTCTTACGGCTGTGCCTGAAAAAGGCACCTCACCACTAATTTGACTTCTTGTCTTCAGCCGACTGGGGTGTGTGTGTGTGTGTGTTCTCGGTGCTACTGGGCCATCGTATTGCATTCCCTTTACCTCCCCGCAAGTCTCCCTTTGACTGTTTCATCCCTTCTCCTTTCACCCTAGACCATGAGTCCATCCTTCCTCCCTCAGTCTCATTCCCTGTGTCAACTGAGAAAATAAGGCTTTCTGGATAGATGTCCCCTCGATACCCACAGTCGCACCTGCCTACCTACCTGGCTGCCTACCTGTCTGTGGTTCCACTCCGGTCCTTCCCCCTCAGGGGTGTGGGTGAGCCTTCCATCACCTAACCCAGGCACCCAGGCCCACCCCTAAGCTTCCTAGAGCTCCCATTCCCTGCCCCACAGGGGCTCAAGGACATTGCACCGTCACACTTTTCCTCTCTACTTGGATCACTTCCACCAGCCCGCACACATACCCAAAGGCATCCCGATTAGCAGGACACCAGAAGCTCTCCTGAAACTACACAATCCCCCTTCAGCTACCACTCTGTCTCTCTGTTCCCCTCTTCTGCAAAACCTGGTATAATATACCCACTCTCCCCCAATTCCATCTTCCCATTCTCCTCTGAACCCTCTCTAATCAGGTGCCTCCCCTACCCCATCCACCAAAGATGCTCTTGCTAAGGTTACCAAATGCCTATGTGTTGCTAAATCCATCGATCACTACTTACAGGTGCTTACTCTCCCCTTAGAAAGGCTCTCTTCACCTGCCCTCTGGGACACCCTAAGGCCTCTGATACTCCTTCAACATCATCAGCAGCTCATGCACAGACTCCTTTGCTGGTTGATCACCTTCTGATCTCTAAATGTCAGAGAGTGCCCAGGGTTCAGCTTCCCAACCTCTTCTCTATCTGTACTCACTCCCTTAACGATCTCTTTACGTATCAACTAATAATATATTAACACATCCAATATGTTCATCTTCAGCCCCACAACTCTTCCCTGAATTACAGATGCATATATACTACCATCTACTTATCATTCCCACTTGGATATCTAATAATCATTTCTGTTTGTGATATCTGATCACAAACAAAATGGCCAGACCAACTCCTGGCTTCTTTCACCTGTAGTCTCTCTATCTCAGTAAAGGAAAGAAAATTCCATTTCTTCAGTAGGTCAGACTAAAAGCCTTAGGATAGTCCCCGAGTCTCTCTTCCTCACACACACGCTGCATTGAAGCAGTCAGCAGTTTCTTATTTAAAAGATGTTAAAATCACCACGTCACCATAACACCCCGGTCCAAGCCACACACATCTCTCACCGAGATTCTTACAATAGCCACTAAATTATTTCTTTGCTTCCTTTCTTGTTCCTTGTTCCTTTACAGTCTGCTGGGAACATACTGGGCGTAGTGATCCTTTTAAAACATGAACCAGGTTCTGTCATTCGTCTCTTCACCATCTTCCCGTGGCATGTTGATAGGAATTCATGGTTTTCAATGTGTGTAGATATAGAAATAAATGTATGTTATAGTAACATATAAACATACATACATAAACATAAGGATATATACATCTATGTTTATTTCCTAGCTTAGGAAGTAAATTTTGTGTATATTTCCTATATATATATTTCCTCTATATATTCATATATATATTCCTAGCCTGGAACGTATGATACACAAATAGCAATAAGTACATCAAGTGCCCAGATCGTGGTTACTAAAGACCATTCTCCTCTAAAATGAACCAGGGCTCCTAGGAAAAAAGGCTGATTCCAGGGCTGCAGTTAGGGAATTATAAGACAGTTTTGGAACATTTTGTTGCAAGAAAGTTAAGAAATTTTCAAAGAATATTGGATATCTATAAAGCAACAACAACAACATAACAGCTAGGGATTATAGCGAAAGGTGCTCCTGTTGGTTTAATCTGGGACAATTTGGGGCTTAAAATAAGGAGTGATTGTGATGGATGATAATTCCTTAAATCAGGTAAGACTCCAGAGTTCCTAACAGTATGAATAAATAAAACGAGAAGGAAGGGAACAGCTCTTTTTACAGTAAACTGCCACCTAATAAATATAGAGTTAGAGAAACCACCAATGAATACTCGAGCAGTGAGTGAACGTTAATGGAGCTATAAGTAGCAAAAAGTCTCAACGTATCTTCTGACAAATTACATATTAATTATTCCTGGGGGAGGGGATGATAACTTTACAGTGGACAGCCCTGGCCAACGCCACCTAACCACGTGACCAAAGTCAGCATCTCGGTGTTGAGACAAACCTACATGTGTCTTCAGACGTGATGTGGAAGACTTGAGAAGGCTCTGGCATCCATGGTGATGTTCCTGCCAAGAAGGTATAATCTGAATAACTTGATTCTAACCATGAAGAAACATCTGACAGACCAAATGGAAGGACACTCTGCAAAATAATGGTCCTGAGCTCTTCCAAACTGTGAAGATCAACAATGAAGATTCTTCCGGATTCAATGAGATGGAAGAGGCATAACAAGGAAACGCAATCGTGTGATCCTGGGTTGGCTCTGGGATCAGGACAGAAGAGCTATAAGGACATCACTGAAACCCTGATATTTGAATGTGGGCCAGGGGATGGAATATGGCATTATATTAATTTTAACATCTCGAAACTGGGAACTGTCCTATTGTGTTAAGGATGTCCTCGTTCTTCAGAATTACACACCGAGGTAACTAGGGGCAAAAGGGCCTGATGGCTCCAATTTACTTCCAGATGGTTTCGAAAGCAAATGTTTTCTACTCATACTGTATTTGGAAAGAAGTGACGAAGCAAATGGGGCAAATGTAAAAAACTCTTGGACTTTTCTAAAGGTTTGAAATTCTATAAAAATGAAAAGTGCCAGGAACAGAACAAAACAAAAAGGCTAGTTGTGGCTGGAGTGGGGGTGGGGAAGAGACCTCCAATGGGCTCTCATCTCACTCAGAAATGGGTGAATCCTGACAAAGTCCTTGGAACAGCCTAGAAGGTCCTAGGTGATCAGCAACCCCCCTCCTCCCCAATCTCTCTGATGTCAACTCCATCACTACCTTCACTGTGGCCATGCCAACCGTTTCCTATGCCGCCATCTGGTCCTCTGACAAGCTAGGCATGTCCTCCCTTCAAGACTTTCCTGCCAGCTGGTCTCTGCCTGGGGTGCTCTTCCCCTCTTTCCTCTTAAATTTCACTTTCTCATTGAGTCCTTCTCTGATCATACCCTCTCTGAAATGACAATCCCCACTCTCCACTCCTTTGCTTGCTTTTCTCCAAAGCACTTAACCACCATCTGAGGAATAAGGTTTGCATAATGTTCCTGTGACTGTTTCTCCTACAAGAACATCTGGCCCATCAGGATCCGGGATTATCCTGTTTTGTTTTGGACTGTTTGGGGTCTTCTATCCTGATTCTTCCCTTAGCCCCTAGGGGCCTGGTCCTCCTACTTCCCAACCCCCAAAGCCCCAGGACCCAACCCTCCCTCCAGGAACTCCCCCTACCTTGGGACCCAGGGGGTCCCAGGAAGCCAGCCTCCCCTTTGAAGAACAAAGAGGGAGATGCTGAGCCTTGGAACCCAGGCCGGGGAGACGGCTCAGCGGGGGAGGGGAAGCTCAGACACTCCACCAGCTGTGCTGTCTCCCTTCCGTTCCTGCCGTGCCTCCTGCCTCCCTAGGGGCCCAGCACGTGTGGGACACGAGCTCCCCTCCCCCAGGCCCAGATGCGGTCTCCGATGAGATGGCCACTGGCTAGGAAGAGACTGGAGGCCCAGACACCCATATGCACACCATGTGCAGGGGACCTGCACCCAGGCCCAGGCCATCGGAAGCCTGCCACCCACATGGAGACCCCCACCCCAAACCCTCAGAAACACTGGCCATCTGCTCTCGGCCACATATCTGTGTGCAGGAGCGACAGCTGGAGAAATAGTGCAGCCAGGACAACAGGTCTCAGATTTGGGGGGCCTGAAATGTATATCATTTAGCAGGAAGGCTTTTCAAGGAAATCATACAAAAGTGGGTACCAAAGTAATACTCAGGGTGCAAGGAGAGATCGCAACAACTGACAAATTGAAAACGCTGACCAATGCCACAGATGTCACAAAGTCCAGAACAACTTATTTGTGTTAGTGAGCCGCCTGCACATTGCTATCATACCTTCCTCAGACTAGCTACTGGTTCAATTTCAAGTCTTGCTTCTCCTCCACTGTCCACGTACTTCAGGTGACAAGAGCCACTGGATACATGCATATCATGTGTGCCCTCTGGCTTTGCACCTTCACAGCACATCACCAGGGCCTGGTGATGAACACAGGTGGTGGGAGCTTTCTGGAAGCCGTTCCTAACCCACTCTACATGGACCCACTTAACATATCCCACAACACAGTAAATTGTATGTCTCTCTGACTCACCTGTCCCATAGCTGGATCCCAGAATAGCCACAGAGGGAGGGAGTGACAGGCAAGCAGAGTGGAGAGACAGCAGTCTTTACCATTTACAGTTAAAAACTCTTACTTTTGCAAATTTTACAGAAGCACATGGCCACATGAATGCATCTGCTAGGGCCCTCCCAGGAGCCTGGGGAAGCCTGAGGTGGGGATGGGGGGTGGGGGGTGGCGGGGGTGGTTCCTGAAGCATAAACTTAATTAGCTTCATGGTGAATTGGCCTCTGCACTTGAAACTTTTGATCCCACATCTAGATGGATTCTCAACCTGCCTAGAAATCCTACTCTTCTAGCCTCCAAGGCTTTTCCTTCTCTCCAAAATGATCGTTTCACACCTTCCTTCTCCTCAAACGACCTGCAGTGAGCTGGACTCTTCTTTGAGGACATGAGAGCAACCAGAAGAAACTGTCTCATCATTTCCTGCACCCCAACTGATCCACACCCTCTATCTCCCCTCATCTCCCTGTGGGTGAGGAGTCTTCCTACTACCTGAGGCTGATTTCTGGCCCTGCAGTCTACTGCCCTGCCCCTGCCCCCCTCCCCACCCCCCTCCTTTAGCCTCCTGGATGGCCAGTACCCCTCCCCACCACACACTGTTCTGCTCACCATTTGTGGCAGAACTTGCTGGAGATATCTACAGCTGCTGTCTGCATGCCTTCACTGTCATTCCTCTGTCAACCCATCCTGGTGGGACTGCACCCAGTCACCTCTCCTCCCAGGTCCTCCATGATGTCCAAGATGCTAAACTGATGCTCACTTAGCTCTCTTGTCCTGACTTGACCCCCCAGCCGCTTAGCTAGAACTGGTGCCTCCCTCCTTCATATACTTGCTGTTCCTGGTTTCCCGAATGCTTGTCCCAGGGACACTGGCTCCCTTTTTGAAGCCTGAACTCCTCTGGCTTTTCTGCTACCTTCCTGGTCATTCTGGATTCCTTTGCCAATTTCTCCTCCTCAGCCTGGCCTCTAAGTGTTGGGGAGGTGGGGGGGGCAGCGCTCCTTGCCCAGCCCCTCTCTTCTCTCCACCATCTCTCCCTGGGTGCCTTTGTCTCATAGCATTAAAGCCACCTATCTCCCAGGGACTGCCCCACATTTACCCTCCAGCTCTGACCCCCAAATTTATATATCCCTGGCCTACTTGGATAACCAAGGGGATTTCAACTACCCTGCCTAAAGCTGAAGTGTAATGTTTGGTCCCTCTCTCCAAAATTTTCCCATAGCTCCACATTCCTGGCATTTCCCAACTCAGTAAAAGGCATCACCATCATCCAGCCAGTTACTTAAGCCAAAAACGGAGAAGAAACCCATTCACTTCTGTCTCCACTGTTTCTGCCTCACAGGCCACCACCCATGTCTTGCCTAGAATGCTGCTCCAGCAACCCAAATGCTCTCTCTGCTTCCATTCTTCACATAGCAACCAAAGCAGTCATTTAAACAGAAGCCAGTGAACATGACCTCACGGATTAAAACCCTCTGCTTGCTTCCCATTGCACATAAGAGTACAATCCAAAGTCCTTGCTGAGCTTGCAAAGCCCTGTGTGATGAGGACATGCCTGCCTCTCCCTTTTATCTCTGCAGCACTCCAAATCTTCCGTCTCAAGGACATTGGTTCTCACCAGCACTCACTCTCTAGCTCCCACCAGCAAAGTCCATTCCTGCCTCAGAGCCTTTGCACTTGCTGTACCTGTCATCTGTGTCTTTCGTCTGCCTGGGCTGAAATAGCACCACTTCATTGAAGCTACCTCTGGCCACCCGGAATAACATAGCACTGTGCTCTCAAGCCACTGCCCTGTCTGGTTGTACCACCTCTCTCCCTCAACCTTATAACCATGTTATATGATTTTCTGCTTCCTTAGTTACTTTCTGGTCTCCTCTCCCCCCATCGTGTAGCTTCAGGAGAGCCCTGAGCCAGTGCACCCTCAGTGAGTGAGTAATAGGACAGACAGATGCCCAGATTGTTGCCCAGTTTCCTTCTGGAAGTCACTCTCGCCTTGCCAGCAGTGAAGAGAGGATTCCCTGGTAACGGACACAACCCAGAGATAGGAAACCCCCAGGAAACAGGCTGTAAGAGACAGAAGGCAGAAACCAGAGACGGAGCAGGCCCAGGGCGAGCTCCAGGGAGAGACCCCGTCTCAGCGAACCAGAGCTCCGGGCCGCAGGAGCCCAGCGGGCAGCAGCGCGGCAAGCCGGGGTGTGTTTGTGTGTGTGTGTGTGTGGGGGTTGGGGGTCGCTCCCGCCCCCATTACCCGCTCACAAGTGGCCGCGGCAGCTGGCGGGGGCGACCCGGCCGCCCGCCGGCCCGACGCGTGCGGGATCAAAGCGGCCGGGAAGGGGCGGGCGGGGAGGTGGCGGGGGCCAGGAGGTGTGAGCGAGCCTCCCAGGGGGCCTGGCAGGAGCGTGGGAGCGCAGAGTGTCGGAAGGCGACAGAGACCCGGAGAGACGACGAGAGATCAGCGAGCGACCGGGGCGCGCGGGAGCCGAGTGGCGCGGGCGGGAGAGGGAGCTAGAGGCGAGCGCGCGCAGGTGCACCGCCAGCCCGGCCGCGCGGACGTTGCCGAGACGCCCAGGGGCGGCCGGGCGCACAGGAAGGCCGCGACCCGCGGATTAGAAAAAGCAGGCGCGCTTCGGAGAGGATAGTAACTAGGATAGACGGAGCGAGGAGGAGAAATGGCCAGGAGGGCCCCGCCCCGCCCCCGCGGAGGGTGGGAGGCCCCCCGGGGTAGGGATCCGAGCTGCGTGGCCTTTCTCAGGGTCAAGCCTGCGGAGGTTCAGGGACGGGAGGATGGGTGGGGGGGTGAGGCGTAGAGGGAAGGGTGTGGAAGGCAGCAGGAGCAACCCTGGGTGGGAGGACAGGAGTGGGAGCATGTGGGAATCCGGATCTGGATCCAGAGCCTCCAACTCTGCCACAGGGTAAAAAAGTTGAGGATTAATATTTGCTACGAATGTTGGACGGAGATGCTTCTCTGACACTTCATCAGACTTCTCCCATTTGGGGGCAAGGGGGGGGGGAAAAAGGAGTAAGTCAGTGCATTGGCCGGGAATCGAACCCGGGCCTCCCGCGTGGCAGGCGAGAATTCTACCACTGAACCACCAATGCAAGTAGTAACTGTCTTCTTGGTGGCCCTACCTGAGCTTGAGGACACTGGTCCAGCAGAAGGTATAGGCCCAGGGCTCAGCAAAGGAGTGCTCCCAGGAGCTGACGTGGGTGGAGCGCCAGGCCATTCTTCCTCCCGCCCGGATCCGGCCACCCGGCCATAAAGTCGCCCCATATGGCCAGGGGCGGCCCCACACCCGGGTGCGAACAGCCCGGGGCCCCAAGCCTCGCGTGCAGGTGAGAAAAACTCAGCCCGAGCGCAGGTTCCCAAGGAGGGGGGCCGGGGGGCTGTTGGGGCCACACATCTGCGCTCCCATTTGGCTCAGGTAGGGGGAGGTGGGATGTGCTGGCGGCCCTGATCCCAAATGGGAGCACCCACCCCAAAGTCTATGTCTCTCCAGGCTCAGGCTTTGGCAAGGAGGGCTCCGTGAAAACAACCACAACCACCACCACAACAAAAATCTCCTCAAGGTGTGGAGAGGCCCTGGGAGGGCTCTGAGGGCCTCATCAGCTGGGACTCGGCAGCTTATCTTCCGTCGCAGTCTGCAAACTTGTCTCCCTGTGTCCTTGTCCCGGGCAGTCTGGTTGTTCCGTGAAATCTCTGATTTTATCTACTCATACTTTATTCTGAAGCCTCCAGGTGTTCACGCATCATTCTGCAGAGGGTCATGTTCTTGGCTTGAGGTGGGTGTTGATCATTTTTCGTATCTCTTTCTTGTCCCTTTAGGAAGACTGCCGGCCCCTTGCCCCACTGTGGGCGGGAGGGGTCCCCAGGAGCAAGTTGCCGGAGCTCTACTGGTGTCAGGTGTCCTGGAAGCCATTGGCCTGAATCTTCTAGAATTAGTTTTGAATCAAATACTTCAATCAACAACAACAACAACAACAACAAACAAACAAAAAAAACCAAATACTTCTACGTGGGGAGATGTCCCCACGTCCTGCCCAGGCTTCAAAGCCTTGCTTCCTCTTCCCTGAGGGCCCGTCCCCCTACTCCCCCGTGCAGCCACCCGTCAGTATGACCCTTTCCCCAGCACCTAATTCACTCTGCTTCTATACTGGCGACTTGATGTCACATCGTCTTTTCCACTAGATCCTGGAGAGCTAAGCTGGGCATCTGGTGCATATGTCAGTATGAACCACCCCAGCCTAGACCAGTGCGCGCAGTGTTGGGGGAATAGAAGAAGATTCACTTAGATGGAGCCAATGGGCTTGTTCACCTCCGGACAGACAGAGCCTCAGTTGAATTAGATTTCACCCAGCACATTCAGATGACACCCTTACCCAATTAGGAGGTGAATTTTGGGGAAAGGTGCATATGATCCAGACTGGGAGGCTGAGGGGTGCTAACTTTTATTTCAGAGTCGGTGGGGGGAACCGTGAGCTCCTAAGAAAGCTGCGACTAGTGGTGGTGGTGGAGGTGGTAGTGGAGGGGGGTGGACTCTGAACATTCCTAAGTCCTGTCCCAAATCACTTCAACTCCCTCTCTCCCTAATAACCTCCTCCCTTCAGCTGGGTTCCGCCTCATTATACAGCCATAAGGGCCTCAAACCGGCCGGTGCTCCACTGGCCTCTCATTTCCCACACTCCCAGGCAGTTCCACGCCTTCTCCTCTCCCTTGCGCTCCTCCCCTTTCCGGGAGCCTCGTGCCCGGGGTAGCGCCGGGCGGGATTCGGTGCCGAAAGGGGCGGGTCCGGGACCAACCCCCCCCCCCCCCCAACCCAGGGGCCGGCGAGATATAAGGCACAAGGCGGGCAGGGGCTCGGTCCACACCAGTGTCCGGAGGAGCGATGGTCACTCGGGATCGAGCGGAGAATAGGGACGGCCCCAAGGTGAGAGGCGGGAGAGGAGGGAGCAGAGGCCCCTGGTCTGGTCAGGGGACAGCGTCCCTGAGACCCCGGAGAGGGCGCTGAGTTGGAAGAGGGGAGAGATGCGTGGGGGGACCCAAGGAGCAAAGAGCTGGGAAGGAGGCTTCGACGTCTGATGAAGGGGTCAGGTCAGAGCAGGAGCTGCTGGGGTGCAGAAGTAGAGGTCTTGGGTTTGGGTAATGGGGTTTGGCACCTTGCGGCTTGGAGGGTGTGGGAGGGGCCGGAGTCAGAGTTCAATAAGCCAGGGGAGCACAGAGATGGATGGCAACAAAAAGCCGAGGGGGTAGGCACTTGCTCCACGCGTGCCCAGAGTTGGCCCAGGGCAGCCTTATAGACAAGGCCCGAAGGCACTGGTTCCAGAGGCCTGAAACCTGGCGGAAGATTTTAGAACCAGTGGAGAAAGGTGACTGCATAGATGCGTTAGAGGGGGAATAGGAGGCGCAGTTGCGCTGGTTATCCCCCTTTCTACACTCAGGGCCGCCAACTCAGAGCCCGCACCTTGCGGCCCACGTGTCTGGGCGCAAAGAGGGGCCCCCAAAGTTCTCCACTGAGACAGAGACTGCACCAGGCGGAGACGTAGAGAGAAAAGAGAAGGAGAGACACAGAGAGGGGAGGAGGGAGGACGAGACGAGACCCGGGAAAGAGGAGGCGAGCTACAGGCATTGATTGACCCTAGGGGCGTCGGGAGGGGGAGCGGAGAGGGATCCCCGAGGGGCCCGGCCTTAGGCTCCGGTGGGGGCGGAGGCGGGACTATCCCAGCCGCGGGACCCGAAGGCCGGCGCGGCCGCGCTGAGCCCCGGTCCGGTCGGCCCGCTCTTCCTTTCCTGCTGGTCGCAGATGCTGAAGCCGCTGGTGGAGAAGCGGCGCCGGGACCGCATCAACCGCAGCCTGGAAGAGCTGAGGCTGCTGCTGCTGGAGCGGACCCGGGACCAGGTCAGTCCTTCTGCCGGCCCCGGACGGCCCCCAGCACCCGGGTCCTCGCGTCCCATGGCTTTCCTACGGGGGTGGGGGACACATGCTGCATTGGCGACCCAGGCCCCCAGGCATCCTGACCCGAGTCCCGCCCTTGGAATCCCATCCCAGAGCCCCCTGTCGCCCTCAGAACGCGATCTTCAGGGCCGCCCCTCGGGTCTGTAAGTTTCACACGGGGCTCTGTAAATTTCACTCCCAGGGTCGGTCAGCGTTCCCACGTCTGGGTCTGTAAATGCTCCCTCCTCCTCTTCCCCCGCGCCCCCCTCAGAACGGCCTGCAGGGTGGTTAACTTCAGGCCCGGGGGTTGCCGGTTTTCAAACCCCCCTCCTCACACTGTGGGGTCTGGTTTCATCCCCTCGGGTTGGACGGTGTGGTCTCCAGGTTTTCCCAGGACCATTCTTGGTCATCGCCAACTCCGCGTTTGGTGGCGCGCTCCGTGCGCAGCGCGCGCACGCGATCGGGGGGCACCCCCAGCTCCCGCATCCCCCCCTCCCTTCTTCCCCCTGCCACTTCCCCCCTCTCTCCCCACCCCTTTCTGTCTCTGCGCCCAACCCCCCTCCCGTCTGTAGAACCTCCGCAACCCGAAGCTGGAGAAAGCAGAGATACTGGAGTTCGCCGTGGGCTACTTGAGGGAGCCGAGCCGGGTGGAGCCCCCGGGTACAGCGCGGGGGGGTGGCGCCGCGGAGGGCGGGCGGGGGGGTCCCGGAGGCCCGGGCCGGGGTAGCTGGGGCGGACCGTGCGATGGACGGGGGGGCTTGGGGAGTGGTAGGTCTGCTCCGAGGCGAGGTTAATAACGCCCGCGCGTGTCTGTCTCTGTGTCTCCCTCATTTTGCTCCCTCTGTCCGTCCATCTGGCTTCCTGTCTCTGTCTGTGCGGCTGTCGGGCCTCGGTATCTCTGCGCCCCGCCCCTCCCCTCACCCCTGCGGGGCCCCCGCCCTGCCCGCCGGTCCTCCCGCCGGCCGCACCCGCCGCCGCGGCTCCAGGGGTTCCCCGGTCCCCAGCTCAGGACGCCGAGGCGCTCGCCAGCTGCTACTTGTCCGGCTTCCGCGAGTGCCTGCTTCGCCTGGCGGCCTTCGCGCACGACGCCAGCCCGGCCGCCCGCGCCCAGCTCTTCTCCGCGCTGCACGGCTACCTGCGCCCCAAGCCGCCCCGGCCGGAGCCGGTAGATCCGAGGCCCCAAGCGCCTCGCCCTCCGCTGGACCCCGCCGCCCCGGCGCCCGGCCCCGCGCTGCACCAGCGCCCCCCAGTGCACCAGGGCCCCCGTAGCCCGCGCTGCGCCTGGTCCCCGTCCCCCTGCTCGCCCCGCGCCGGGGATCCCGGCGTGCCGGCGCCCCTCACCGGACTGCTGCCGCCGCCGCCGCCGCACAGACAAGACGGGGCGCCCAAGGCCCCGCCGCCCCCGCCACCCGCTTTCTGGAGACCTTGGCCCTGAGCTTGGGGGGGTGGGGTGGGGGTGGGGGCTGGGGGTGAGGTAGAGACTCCAGCCCGAGGGCAGCAGAGGGACCCGGGCGTCGGGGCGAGCAGGTGTTGGGGAGGGCGGAGGGGCGCGCGGGCGCAGCGCGCGGGTGAGATGTGGTCTATATTAGAGTATCTATATAAATATATATTTCCCTGGTTCCTGTCCCTTTTCCCTGTCCCCCTTGCGTCTAGGATTGTACCCTCTCTGCCCCCGGCCCAGCCCCAGCCCCTTCCCGAGTCCCTAGTGCATGGAATAAAGTGGTTATTAAATCCCCGTGTATCCCCGAGCCAGGGGCCTGCCTTTATGTCGGCGTCCACGCCCACTTCTGTCTCCCTTTCCTTCTGTCTCCCGCCCTCCCTTCCCCCCCCCCCCCCCCCCCAGTCCTGCTCTCCATGGCCCAAGCCCCGGGGCAGACAGGTAAGTAAAGAAGAGAGCAGAGCGGAGACTGAGGTTGGAGCTGACACCAGGTGGAAAACACTGAAATAGGGTAGGGGAGAAGGGATGGGAGCCTTTAAGGAAGAGCCGGATAAAGAGGAAGGGGGATTAAAAAAAAATTGAAATAAAATCGACTCTGGTGGGATTCGAACCCACAACCTTTGAATCGCTCTTTCGTCACTAGAAGTCCAATGCGCTATCCATTGCGCCACAGAGCCACCTGGCGGGCGGCGGCGTCTGACGGCTTACGGGTACTAGCACGGGCGCAGGGGCGGGGAGGGAGAGGGGTGCGAGGGAATTGGGCGGGGCGTGCCGAGAGCGCGTGGTTGGGACGTCGCAGGCCTGCTCCCGAGCGGCAGCGGGCCCAAAGCAGGCGCGCGGGCTTGCGGGCGCGCACAGGTGGAAGAGACAGGGAGAGAGCATAACCGAATTGCAGCGAGCGAGCCCAGAGCTCCGGCTGCCCTCTTGGGGGATGCTTCCAGCCCCGGCGCACCCCACTCCCAGATACGCCCCCCCCCCCCCCGTGGAAATAAACTCGTTCGGTTGTAAATACCGGTGTGTCTCTGCTTCCTCCGCTCCGTCGGCTTCGCCGCCCGCTGTTCACCACTCTGCGGCTTCTAAAGAAGGCCGGCTGACCCGCAGGCACAAGTATCGCGAGCCCGTCTCGCCCCTCTAGTCTCTTAGGAGGACTACGGGGAGGACTCTCTTCCACGCAGGTAGCGTGGCCGAGCGGTCTAAGGCGCTGGATTTAGGCTCCAGTCTCTTCGGAGGCGTGGGTTCGAATCCCACCGCTGCCAAGATGGAGTTTTTCTGGTGGCCTGGGCACCCCAGAACTCCTAAGACCCTCTCCTTCGGGGGATGTAAGCTCCTTGTTTTTACGAGGACTCACCATCCTCTCCTCTCTGGCATTCTGGTCGGCCTAGTAGGTGCCAGCCAGGACGCGGTGGGAGCTGCCAAAGTGACCTTCCATTCTGCATAAGGCACTTCCGCTGTATGATGCATCCTCAAAAAGCGTCCTTCTCTCCCCAAACTAGAACGATCTGCTAATTTTGTAAGTGCTGACCGAGTGTTCTGACGGTGTCTGGGCTCCAGTGCCCAGGTCCGGAAAGCTCAAACGACAGCACCTTCGTTTGCTGACCTTCTCAGACTCGGGTGACAAAAGCTGCTCACGTACGAATCTGATACGTAAGAGAGTCCAGAGGGTACCCAGTAGAGACAAAAAAGGCTGATACATAACAGAGCCCAGTGGGTACTGGGTAGAGGCTAAAATGCAAGGTTCCACCGAGATTTGAACTCGGATCGCTGGATTCAGAGTCCAGAGTGCTAACCATTACACCATGGAACCAACTTCAGGAAAGCTGCTTCTGGGAGTGCACATATTACTGAAGTTCTTGGTCTGCGCGGCTCCCTCCCCTCCCATCCTGCCATTCATAGGAGACAAAAGAAGAAAATAATATGCCTGCCGGAAGCAGTGGACACCTCTACGCAGCACCTGAAATACAAATTGAGATGCGCTGTGACGTTTAAAATCCGCACCATCCTCAGAAGACACGGGGCTTACTGAAAAGGTTGTTAAGATCCATTCATAATTTAAAAATAGTGATCACGTGTTAGGATGATAAGATTTCATTGGGTTAAAGAAATTGTTATTAAAATTAATCTCAAAAAATTAATCTCACGTGATTCTTTCTACTTTGTATTGTGCCTACTAGCGCGTTTAAATTATCATAAAAGAGCTCTACTTTCCCTCCACGGTCATTCGTTCTACTTTTTGAAAACTAAAGTCCTTGACGGGGTTACTATCATATCTCTTTTTTAAAGTCATGTAACAAAAAAATAAAGTTATGTAACAGCACTTTCACGATCCTTTTCCCCTTGGTTTTGTTTATTTATTATTTAATTATTTATTTATTTATTTTCCCCTTGGTTTTGTTTAAAAGAATATAGATATTAAAAAAAAAAAAAAAAAAAGAACATAGATATTCAAGAAGAGATCTATGCTCCTTGAGAGGGGGAGAAAAAGCAAACGCCCGAACAGGGACTTGAACCCTGGACCCTCAGATTAAAAGTCTGATGCTCTACCGACTGAGCTATCCGGGCTCTTGTCTGTTGCTTGCTCTATTGCCTATAAGAGCTATCTACCCACGGAAGTCCAGGCTCTTGGAAACCGAGGCTGATTGCATGCACAAGCGCAGCGCCCCGGGCGCGCTCCGGGAAAAAACAGGGGCAGCCCCGCGGCTGCCGCCTGCGCTCTCCCGGCCTCGCTCCAGCAAGGTCCCCTCCCGAGTCGGACCGCCGGGGCCGCAGCGCGGCGGAGGCCGGGCCGCTGCGGTGCCGGGACTGGCCGCGCGGGGCCGCTGCCGCCTGCGGACCTCCCCGGCGAAGCGGTTCATCTGCCATCGGGCTGACCCAGATCCCCGCCACCCCGGCACCCACCCCCGCCCTGCAAGCCGCGCGGGAGCCTTCAGGAGCCGGGAGCTCCGGGAGCACTTTGGGGCTCTGGCCGGCCCCATCCCAAGGGAGGGACCGAGATCGGACGGGCGGCGCGGGGACCCGGGGGCGGGCGCCGCTTGGGGACGGTGGTGCGCGGTGGTGCGCGGTGGGAGCTGTCTGACTCCTCTGCACGGTGCCCCCAGGGCCACTCGCCTGGTCACGCGCGGTTTATCCCGAGGATGGCTCACTTGCAAAGCCTGACTCACGTGGATGACTTGCAAGTAGGGAATGCGGGTGCCGCGTGCCCAGGCCCGGCTGAGAGGGGGAAGGGGTCTTGGGATAAGTTGGTGACAGGGCAGACTGGGGCCCCAGGGTATCGGTGAGCCCCTGACCGAGAGCAGGGCAGGGTCCCACTCATACAGGTGTCACCTGCTCCTCGCCTCGCTCCCAGCCTCTGGTCCCTCCCTCCCCAGTGGGACTCGGGCTCCTGATATCCATCTGGGTGAGCCCTGTCCTGCCAGCCAGAGAGACCGGCTGTGCCAGAGGCAAACAAACAACTATTAGGGTGGAGAGAGGGAGCCAGCAGTGAGCCAGGACAGAGACTGGGAGCTTCGAGGGAGAGAGGTGAGTGAGCCCCAGAGCATCCCAGAGAGAGCTGGGCCTTCCCGCGGTGGCCCCCCTGTCCCTGCCCCAATCCCCCACTCAGCAGATCCGCAGCCACCGCTCAGCCCCGCTTTGCCCTCTCTACACTCACCTCCTCCCAGGCCGGCTGCTGCTGTGGCCACCGCTTGTTCTGGGGCATCCCTCCCTCCCTCCTCCCCACCATGGCCGTGTACCGCGTGTGTGTGACCACGGGTCCCTATTTGATGGCGGGGACACTGGACAACATCTCTGTCACTCTGGTGGGCACCTGTGGCCAGAGCCCTAAACAGCTGCTGGATCGCCTGGGCAGGGACTTCGCCCCTGGATCTGTAAGTATGGAGGAGAGGGAGGAGGGACCAGCAGGGTCAGGGCCAGCAGGGGACCCTGTCAGAGGGGAGGGTCATTCCCCCGGGCAGAACTCAGGGAGCCCGCCCTGAGCTCCTCACCATCCTATCCTGGTCTCTGGCTTTGCTGGGGTTGTTGACACCTTCTACCCAGGCAGGACTGCCAGGAAGGAGCCCTGGGCAGAGGGGGTCGCGAGAATTTTGCCTGCTTCCTGGCTCCCCCACCTCGTAACTGAAGGTGGGCTCTGGGCAAGTCGCTTGCTCTCTCTTCTCTGGAAGGGACCTGCTTGCCTCCCTGCCAGGCCCCAGGATCATGTGCTGGGGGCCTGTACAAGGGCGCGGGGGCCAAGGAGGCTGGGCGATCCGGAATCCACTCTGCTCACACAGCATGCCTCCGGGAGCCAGGCTGCTTCTGCCTGGACGGAGGGGAGCCTTTTCCTTTCTTTCTTTTTCTTTTTTTTTTTTTTGTATTTTTTTTTTATTGGAGTTTGATTTGCCAACATATAGCATAACACCCAGTGCTCATCCTATCAAGTGCCCCCCTTCACCCAGTCACCCCAACCCCCCGCCCACCTCCCTTTCCACCACCCCTTGTTCGTTTCCTAGAGTTAGGAGCCTCTCATGTTCTGTCTCCCTCTCTGATATTTCTCACTCATTTTCTCTCCTTTCCCCTTTAACCCCTTTCACTATTTTTTGTATTCCCCAAATGAATGAGACCATACAATGTTTGTCCTTCTCCGACTGACTTACTTCACTCAGCATAATACCCTCCAGTTCCATCCACGTCGAAGCAAATGGTGGGTATTTGTCATTTCTAATGGCTGAGGAATATTCCATTGTATACATAGACCACAGCTTCTTTATCCATTCACCTTTTGATGGACACCGAGGCTCCTTCCACAGTTTGGCTATTGTGGACATTGCTGCTAGAAACATCGGGGTGCAGGTGTCCCGGCGTTTCACTGCATCTGTATCCTTGGGTTAAATCCCCAGCAGTGCAATTGCTGGGTCATAGGGCAGGCCTATTTTTAACTCTTTGAGGAACCTCCACACAGTTTTCCAGAGTGGCTGCACCAGTTCACATTCCCACCAACAGTGCAAGAGGGTTCCCCTTTCTCCACATCCTCTCCAACATTTGTTGTTTCCTGCCTTGTTAATTTTCCCCATTCTCACTGGTGTGAGGTGGTATCTCATTGTGGTTTGGATTTGTATTTCCCTGATGGCACGTGACGCGGAGCATTTTCTCATGTGCTTGTTGCCATGTCTGTGTCTTCCTCTGTGAGATTTCTCTTCATGTTTTTTGTCCATTTCATGACTGGATTGTTTGTTTCTTTGCTGTTGAGTTTAATAAGTTCTTTATAGATCTTGGAAACTAGCCCTTTATCTGATACGTCATTTGCAAATATCTTCCCCCATTCTGTAGGTTGTCTTTCAGTTTTGTTGACTGCTTCTTTTGCTGTGCAAAAGCTTTTGATCTTGATGAAGTCCCAATAATTCCTTTTTGCTTTTGTTTCTTTTGCCTTCGTGGATGTATCTTGCAAGAAGTTGCTGTGGCCAAGTTCACAAAGGGTGTTGCCTGTGTTCTCCTCTAGGATTCTGATGGAATCTTGTCTCACATTTAGATCTTTCATCCATCTTATCTTTGTGTCTGGTGTAAGAGAAGGTCTAGTTTCATTCTTCTGCATGTGGCTGTCCAATTTTCCCAGCGCCATTTATTGAAGAGACTGTCTTTTTTCCAGGGGATAGTCTTTCCTGTTTTGTCGAATATTAGTTGACCATAGAGTCGAGGGCCCATTTCTGGGTTCTCTATTCTGTTCCATTGATCGCCTTTTCCTAACTCGCACACAGGCATGCTTGGGTGAGTGGCAGCTCAGGTTTATATGCCAGGACAGGTGGGGGCGTAGATGCTCCTTGCAAGGTGTCAGAAGGCCCCCGCGGGTCCTTGCCTCTCACCTGCTGGCTGTTTGGTCCTCTCAGGTGCAGAAGTACAAGGTGTGCTGCTCCACGGAGCTGGGCGAGCTCTTGCTGCTGCGTCTACACAAGGAGCGCTATGCCTTCTTCCCCAAGGACTCATGGTATTGCAGCTGTGTCCGTGTCACTGCCCCCGATGGCACCTGTTCCCACTTCCCGTGCTATCAGTGGATTGAGGGCTACTGCACCCTAGAGCTGCGCCCAGGAACAGGTGGGCCAGAGGCAGCGGCTGGCCTATGTGGTGGACAGCACCCACGGGGGTCAGGGCGAGGGGCCTCCTGGAGCCCAGGCTGTGGGGACAGGGGTGGGGTTAGGGTAGCTGCACCTTGGAGTCCCCAGTAGATGCTTTCTGAGCCGAAGTAAGCCTCTAAAGCTCTGAAATGCAGGGAATTTCTGGGCCGTATATACCCCTCTAGACACCAGACACGCACTCTCATCCACTCACACTACACACAGGCACAGATACACACACAGACACAGACACACATGGTTTGCTTTGGGCTGACTCCCTCTGCACTCCGAGTGAATCCTTCTAGCATCCAGAGTGGACTTAAGCTGCAGGCAGAGTAACTGGGTGCCAACAGGTGCAGAAGCCCTGAATGTTGAAAGAATTGAGCTGGGAAGGCTCTGCCGACTACTACTGTCTTTCCTGGTGTGGAAGATGTCCCTGTGAGGTGCTGTTAGGATTTCCTCTTGCCGCTGTGTGTGTGGGGGGTGGGGGCTTTCAAGGACACCGAATCCAGCTCCTTTGGTGTCTGGACTCCCTCGGCTCCTTTGGTGTCTGGACTCACTCGGCTCCTGAGCCCAGAGGCACGACCAGGGCTGGTCTAAGCGTTGACATGAGTCTTTGGGATGAGAGGTGATATCCTAGGTCGAGATGAGGTGAGTGATGGTCACTCACCCCCTAGCGAGTTCTTCACAGACCTCGGAATCCCCACCTATCATCATAACACGTCCATCCATCCACCACTTCCCCAAAAATGTTCATTCATCATTTGTCAAGTGCACGTTATGTGCACAGGGCCGGGGTGGCATGCTAGGTGCTGGGAAGACACAAAATGACTGCAATTTCTGCCCCGAAAGAGTCTTGGGAAGGGGACAAACATACAAACAATTGGGACAGCTGTTACAACTTTGGGGTAAGATTGTCTTGAGTCACTTCTGCTGATGAATACTCTTGAGGGCACGGGGTATCAATGTCACTGAGTAATTGGGTTCAAGAGTTAGGGCGCTCAGGCCAGCTCTGCTGGAGGTGGTGGCGTTTGAAACGAGACCTGTATAATGAGTAATTTTCATTCCCTGCAGCGAAAACGATTTGTCAGGACTCCCTTCCCCTCCTTCTGGATCACAGGACTCGGGAACTCCAGGGCCGACAGGACTGTTACCGGTGAGGATAGCCTAACCTGACTTCTTTTCCCATCGTTATTCTAACTTCAGCCTCAATGAGACTGTTACTAACTTTGACCTCAGATCCAGCCTTGAGGGCCTGGCTCCAATCAGGATCCTCGTGTTAACCTAACTTCCATCTAAGGTTAAGTCTAGACCCAGAACACCAGTACTGACAGTTGTCCCTATACCATCCGTGACTCCACACTCAACCCCCACCTCCCTCAATAATGCTCTTGATATCACCTGGATGTCAGATATGACCCTGGTGTTGGCCAGTCTCAGCCCCAGCCTCACCTCTCACCCCGAAAACCAGCCATGGTCTTAATCTCAACGCAAACCTAACTCAGGTCTAGTCATCCTCAAATGCTACCCTGATCTGTGCCTTCAGGGAGAAGATTCCAATTCTTTGTCACCTACCCAGAAAATGGGGGTTTCTGAGAGTTTTAATTTAAAGTCATGTCTTTATTTATTTGGGAGAGAGAGACAGAGACAGTGAGGAGGAGGAGAGGGAGAAGCAGGCTCCCCGATGAGCAGGGAGCCCGAAGCAGGACTGGATCCCAGGACCTTGGGACCGTGTGTCACCTGAGCCAAAGATAGACGTTTAACAGACTGAGACCCCCAGGTGCCCCAAAGTCACATCTTTAAAAGCTAAAGTCTATTAGTACCCTGAATTTGACTAGCCACCCCTGACCTCTCTCCCCTGAAAGCTGGAAAGTCTATGCCCCTGGCTTCCCTGGCATTATAGACGTCAGCAGCTTTGAGGAGATGGAGACAGACAAGAAATTTGCCTTGACCAAGATGACACCTCGGGTGGACCAAGGGGACAGGTGAAGGGGGGCCCAGGCTGGGGACCAAGGTTGGGACCATGGGGCCGGGAGGCCGGGAAAGAGGATGGTGCAGGGAAATAAATCCAAGAGGCAAGGGCAGCAGGGGCAGGGTGACCCCGAGGGTCTGGTGGGGAGGTGGCTACAGGTGGACAGGGTCGGGTGGAGTCTGGAGCCAAGGGAGGGCCCAGGGCAGGAATGAGGGGAGCGGGCTGCAGGTTCCCCTGACCAGTGTCCGTCTTTCTGCCTCCCCCGCCACCCTCCGCAGTAGCGGGAATCGCTACCTGCCTGGCTTCCCCATGAAAATTGACCTCCCGTCCCTGCTGCACATGGAGCCCAATATTCGCTACTCGGCAACCAAGACGGCCTCCCTGCTCTTCAACGCCATCCCCGCGTGAGGCCACTGCCCTCCCTGCACTCCTGTCACTGTCCCTTTGACCTCTACCCTGCCATGCATATCCCCCCTCTGTCTCCCTGTCTCCTCCTCTCTGTCCCCTGTGTCCCCGTCTGTGCCCCCCATGTCCTCCTCTCTGTCCTCCATGTCCCTCTTCTGTCCCTATCTCCCCCCTCTGTCCCCATGTCCCATTCTCTGCCTCATTCCCCCTCTCTGTCCTCCATCCCCCCTCTCTGTCCCCAGTCTCCCCCATTCTCTATCTTCCCATCACTTCCTCTTTGCTCCTTTGTCATCACTTCTCTCTCTATTCCTTGAATCTATGAAATGAGCTGAGTGCCTTCTCAGTGCAGAGGTTGGTCCTAGGCGCGTAGGTGGGTAGGACAGGGAGCAGGATGGGAGCAGGATGGGGGACAGGACGGGGAGGCACCCTTGTTAGGTGCCTCTGCTCTGAAGCCATAAGGAGGTGAAGTCAGACCACCTCGCCTTTGCATCCTAGCACCCACACTTTCCAGCTGTGTGACCTTCATCCGCAGCCTCTAAGCAGTTCCCTCACTTGTAAATGATGGTAATAGCTGTGCCTACCTCCTTGGTCTAGGGGAGAGTAAGCCAGATGACACCAAGTACCAAACAATCTCTCAGCGGATGTGACTGAGCATTAGGATGTCATCTTCCACCTCGAGGAGCTCCGTGTCCCCAGGGAGACATGTGGCACAGTTCGTTAGGACCCGGTGAGGCCGTGAGCAGACTAAGTCCATAGCTGAGGCTCTGAGTGTGACTTGGTGGAGGGGTACAGTCCACACTCCTGACCAGTGTCAGCAGGGGTGAGCCGGGGCCAGGAGGTGGCTTCCGGGGAGGCGGGTGGGATGGAAACAGGCTTTGGGCCATGGAGAGGACAAGTGAGCAGAGAGTGGGTGGGTCCTGGGCAAAGCCAGGTTGGTTCGGCCAGAGGACGGAGAGGCTCACCTGGCCACCGGTGCAGTAGCTGCATTAGAAGGCCCGGTGGAGTCGAGGGCAAGGGGCTGGATCCTCATCCTCGGGGCTTCTGTGCCGAACTGATTCTTTGGGAGAAGGACTAGTGGGAGGTGCAGAGGTGGGGTGAGCAGGGAGCTGGGGGGTGTCTGGGCTGGAGTGCAAGGCAGTTGCAGGTAGCTCGGGGCCTCAGGGCAAGGACCCGTGCGAGGCCCTGGCAGGGCTGAGGGACCAGGATCGGCTGAGCTGGTCCCCAGATGGACATGTGGGTCTAGGCCAGGGAAGGCCCGGAAGGCCACTAGGACAGCCTGCGGGGGGCTCAGAGAAGGGCCTGTGGGCTGAGGGAGCTGGCATTGGGCAGCCATCAGGGATTCAGAGAGGAGGGCTGGTAGCTGAGCTTCCATGTGGGCAATGGCAGGGTGTTCTGAAGGACGGTTGCACCAAACCCTTGGAAAAGGAAGACATTATCTTTCTTCTCCTTTCTCTCTGCCTTTTTTTTTTTTTTTTTAAGATCTTATTTATTTCTTTGAGAGAGATAGCATGAGTGAGGGGTAGGGGGAGAGGGAGAGGGAGAAGCAGACTCCCCAACAAGCAGGGAGACCGACATGGGACTTGGTCCCAGGACCCTGAAATCATGACCTGAGCTGAAGGCAGATGCCTAACCCACTGAGCCACCCAGGGGCCCCTCCTTGCTCTCTGCTTTAACACCGGTCTCCTGCCCCTTTCCCCTCGACTTTGGGGCCTTACTGGGCAGCTGCTCAACAAATGCTGCGAACTGAGGGGCCGGCAACTCAGTGGACACTCAGGAAGTTGTCCCTGGGCTTGTCAGGTCATGGCACCCCCACCCTTCAGGGCACCTGAGCACACCTGCCCACCGCTTGCCACACACCCACCTATTAGATGTTGCATTCCCTTCCATTTGACTTGATGCAGTCAGTGAGTGATTATTATGAACCAGTATGTCGGGGCATCCGGGGCCAGTCCTGGCCCTAAGAGGCCCATAGTATACTGTGTCATCCCAGGTGGTAGGAGTACATGGGATTCACAGTGTAACACAGGGAGTGATGAGCGTTTTGTGGAAGATACACACCAGGTGGGGCACCAGCCAGCCAGGAGCCAGTGATGGTCGGCAACAAGACGGGAGCTTGGGGAAAAGGCCAAAGCACCCATGAAGGTGACCTGTCTGCCACAAGTGGCACGTATACGTGTGAAGTCCACCCTACGAAGCCTCAGTGGGCCACTAGACTTTTCTCACCCTTGTTAGGTGCCTCTGCTCTGGACGGTGACCTTGTCAGGTCCCTGCAGGCCTCTAGGCAGGGGGCACAGTGCCCCTGTGGCTCCAGGCCACACCCTCGCTTCCCCTTGCCCTCAGGTCCCTGGGCATGAAGCTCCGTGGGCTGCTGGACCGCAAGGGCTCCTGGAAGAAGCTGGATGACATCCGGAATATCTTCTGGTGCCACAAGACAGTCACTTCAGGTGCGCAGAGCCAGGCAGATGTCCAGCCTCCTCCTGACCCCATGTTCAGAGCCCTCTGCCCCATTCTGGGAAGGGGACCCTCTCCCAGCCCCCTCAGGGAGACTGCAGGATCCTAGTGGGTGGGGCTCCTGGTTCCATGGGTGGCAACCTCACATATTCCCCTTGGGAGCTCACGTCACCTCCCCTTTCTCTGGGACGGGACAAGAATAGGGGAATGAGGACAGAGAGACACTCTGCTTCCCTGGGAGATGGCCAGGGGTCCTTTAGGGAGTTCTGATCCCGATCAGGGGCACTGACCTCTCTTCCCCTTTGGGGCCAGGCTACACCTACCTCGTAGGGTTGCTGTGAGGAAAGCCTAAACCATAGTGAGCAAAGGGCTGGACTCGAGCAGGCTCTAGGGGAGAACTTTCCAGACTGAACAGTGCCCTCTCTTGCCCCCCTAGAGTATGTTACAGAGCACTGGTGTGAGGACTCCTTCTTTGGGTACCAGTACTTGAATGGCGTCAATCCCGTCATGCTCCACTGCCTCTCCAGCTTGCCCAGCAAGCTGCCTGTCACCAATGACATGGTAGCCCCCTTGCTGGGACCCAACACCTGTCTGCAGACAGAACTAGAGGTAAGTGAGGGGCATTATGGACAAGGGATGGGTGTGGAGGGTAGGAGTGGGATGGCTGGGGCTGCATCTAGCCTGCAGGCCTCATCCTCTGGGCGGCCCCTTGCACATTTGAATTGGAGCAGGTGGGATGAGAGCCGGGGGGGGGTGGGGGGCGGGGACAGTGAGCATGACTGGGAGCCAGAGGTGAGGCTTGGTGAATGGTATGAGTGAGCAGGACGGCGTCAAAGAGAAGGCCCTGCCTATGTTCTGGGGCCCCAGTGCTGAGGCCCAAAGAAAACTATTTTAGGGGCACCTGGGTCCCTCAGTGGTTGAGCGTCCTTCTTGGGCTCAGGGTGTGATCCAGGGGTCCTGGGATCGAGTCCCATATCCAGCTCCCTGCCAGGCACCTGCTTCTCCCTCTGCCTGTCTCTGACTCTCTGTGTCTCTCATGAATAAATAGGTGAAATCTTGGGGCGGGGTGGGGGGGGAGCTATTTTAGGGTAGTGGACGGCAGTGCCACTAGATATAAGCGGAACTGTCATGGAGATTAGGAGCTCGGAGGATGTGGGAGAAGATGATGCTCAGTCTCTCTGGGGCAGCCAAGCCCTCAGGCATCCTCCAGAAGGCTGGAGATGTGACAGTCAATTCTCAGTGTGGGGCCATTTTCCTGTTGTTGGATAGACCGACAGGGTCACTGCGTTGAGAGGGCAGGAAGGACCAGGTAAGGGGGGACCGGGAGAGGATGCCAGCTTATCCAGGCGCGAGGTTGTGCAACGCGGGACGCAGCTGGACCTCATTCCGGTAGTTCTGCGGAGGGTGGGGTACCGGCCTCGGGCCCTGAGTGCAGGCACCGCTCATTATTGAGGCCCCGGCTGGGGTGCGAGTGGGCGGGGAAAAGAGGGGGCGCGCAGCGCGGGTCAGAGGGCGGGTGTGCCTTCCGCAGAGGGGGCACATCTTCCTAGCCGACTATTGGATCCTGGAGGAGGCCCCGGTCCACTGCCTCAACGGCCGCCCGCAGTACGTGGCCGCCCCGCTCTGCCTGTTGTGGCTCAACCCGCAGGGGGCGCTGGTGCCCTTGGCCATCCAGGTGAGACCTGGGCGGGATTCCGGAGGCGGGCCCAGCAGGCACACTAGCAGCCTCGAGCCTCACCCCGTTCTTATTCCTGGGCGCAGCTCAGCCAGACCCCCGGGCCCGCCAGCCCCATCTTCCTGCCCACTGACTCCTACTGGGACTGGCTGCTGGCCAAGACGTGGGTGCGCAACTCGGAGTTCCTGGTGCACGAGAACAACACGCACTTTTTGTGCACGCATTTGCTGTGCGAGGCCTTCGCCATGGCCACGCTGCGTCAGTTGCCGCTTTGTCATCCAGTCTACAAGGTCTGTGTGGGATCCCCTCACCCCAGGCGGGCCCAGAAGGGACGGTCCAGCTCGGCCTGCTGCCCTGACCTTCGGCCCCTGTGCCCTCATCCCGCTCGCAGCTCCTGCTCCCCCACACTCGCTACACGCTGCAGGTGAACACCATCGCGCGGGCCACGCTGCTCAACCCCGAGGGCCTAGTGGACAAGGTGCGGCCCGCGTCTCTGAAGCCCCGCCGCATCGCCGAGGCCCCCTCCGAGGCAGCTTTTCCCCGCCCACAAACATCTCCGGCCTCCAAGCCGGTTCCACGGCCCCCGCCAGACCCTGCCCACAAGCCCCGCCTCTCCGCGCCGGTCCCCTGCTTGCCCCGCCCACAAGCCCGGGCCCCGCCCCCTCGGGCCCAGCTTCCAAGGTCTCCAGGAGGTGGGCAGGGCAGCCCCCCTCGGTCACAGCCCCCGGCCCGCCCTGCGCCCAGTAAGCTCTCGCGTCTCCCACTCCCACCCCCCACCCCGCATCACTGCTTTCTTTTGGTTACCAAATACCCAAGCATTTCCTCCTATGCACATAGTAGGGCCACCACCTCCGCAGCCCCAGCCGGTCCCCCTGGGGGTTCGGCCCGAGGTCTTGGACTTCTTGATTACGTGAAAAATCCTCTGGGCTGAGTCATTGGCCTTGTCTGGACCCCAAGCCAAGCGGTGTTGTGTTCTCAGGTCACCTCGGTCGGGAGGCAAGGCCTCCTCTACCTCATTAGCACTGCTCTGGCCCACTTCACCTACACGGATTTCTGCCTTCCGGACAGCGTGCGGGCCCGCGGTGTCCAGGCCATCCCCAACTACCATTACCGGGACGACGGCCTGAGGATCTGGGCAGCCATTGAGAGGTGTGGGGTGCGGGCCTGGGCCCCTCCTGCAGCCAGTCTGGCCCAAAGAGGGCGCAGGCAGTGTGGCTCATGTACTCATGGGGCCCTTGGTGCTGGGGGTCACAGGTGCTTCAGGCCCCAGAAGGGAGCACCCCAAGGGTGAGAGTTGGGGTCAGGGTACTTAATGAAATGATAGGTAGCCACGGGCTGGGGAGAGGCTGGGCTGTGCATGGGCCCCGTGGAGGAAGGAAAGGACAGAGTGTCCAGAGGAATCAGGGCAGGTGCAACTGTTTGAGCTGGGGCCCTCCAGCTCTCCTCAGGGGTTCCCCACCCCCAGATCCCTGCGTGGGAAGGAGGCCCCGAGCACGCATGACTCAGGGATGCCTAAACCTGGCCCTCGGGTTCCATCTGGATCTGGGGGCTCCCACTGGGCCCTGATGGGCTCTCAATGGACACTGGCTGTCTGGCTCTCCCCAGCCTGAGTGGCACTGGATCTTGGATTTCAGGGCAGGCCTGAGCCCAAGGTCACCCCCTCAGCACGAGCATCTCTTTCCTGCAGCTTTGTCTCAGAAATCGTGGGCTACTATTATCCCAGCAATATGTCTGTGCAGCAGGACTCGGAGCTGCAGGCCTGGGTCCGTGAGATTTTTACTCATGCATTCCTACGCCGGGAAAGCTCAGGTACCAACCCCTGACCTCGGGCTCCCAGTGACCCTGTGCTCCCTCCCCTTGGCCTCGCTTGTGACTCAATTCTTATTTATGGACAAGGGTTTGAAGTCCATCCTATTATTAACCCCACTGAACAGATGAGGAACAGGCTTTGCAGATAGTAAGTGGCAGAGGCAGGATCCAGAGCCAGCTCTCATCATCCCCAAAGTCCTTGCTTTCAACCACTGCACTGTGACCCTCTCATTCCTCCTCGACTTACTTGAGCCTGTCCATTCACCGCTGCTTGCTGAGCTTTGTGGTTGTGTCCCATCATGTGGTAGGAGCCATGTCCAGCCTCAAATGTTGAGGCTTCTGGAACCTTCTCTCATACTTCCTCATGCTTGTCCCCTCTAGACACTGACCTCTTTCATTTCATTTGGCCTCATGAGTGACATGGTTCTGATGCCGCCTGATTCTTCCCTATTAACACCTGTCACCTGGCTTTAACTCTTCCTTCTTCTGACACTGCCTGAGAGGCTTTGGCTCCCTCTTCAGCCTGCTTTGCTCAACTTCAGTGCCAGGCAGATGCCTCAGGCCACCCTCCCTTAAAATCTTACCTTGGCCCCAGGGAGGAGATGTCCTCTGTGCCTCCCACCTCCTCCCAGGCCCCTGCCATGTCCCCACCCCCGCCGTTGTCTTGTCCTGCCTGGGTCTCCATCTCCTCTCTACCCTTTCATAATGGAGTGATCCTTTCTTGGCTTCTCTTCGGTAGCTGATTGCATACTTGCAAATCCCTCTTCCTTCCATTCCCTGAAGAACTTTCCATTTTAGCTGTCTCATCGTCACCTTTGAGACCAGCACACAAAATCTATAAGCCATCAGTTGTCTTCTGGCCCTGCTCAGGGTATATACCCTATTGCTTCTCTTTGTAGCCTTCCTCCCTCGTGTCATGGTATTTTTTTTATTTAATTACTTAATTTATTTATGATAGTCAGAGAGAGAGAGGCAGAGACACAGGCAGAGGGAGAAGCAGCAGGCTCCATGCACCGGGAGCCCGACATGGGATTCGATCCCAGGTCTCCAGGATCGCGCCCTGGGCCAAAGGCAGGCGCCAAACCGCTGCGCCACCCAGAGATCCCGTGTCATGGTATTATGTGGACTCCAGACACTGGAAAAAGTAGACAGGCCTTCTTCATACCTGGGTGCAGTGAAAGACAAGGAAAAGCTCAAAGTGGCACAAATGTTCACCCTGCAGTTCCCCCAGCCCTGGCCCCCAGGGTGGGAGACTCTCAGGGCCTGGGATGCGGCTTCTCAGCTGACTTAGTGCGTAGGTGGCTTCATGGAGGGGCTCCTGGCTGGGGAGACCCAGGGAGGAGGGATGGTCTCTTGTCACCTGCAAATAGAACAAACTACTGCAACCCTACCTATAATAGGTTCTGAGGCTTCCCCCCCACCTTAAACAACAAATTTTAAACATATAGAAAAGTAGAGAGTATAATGTAATGAACACCTGTTCACCCACCGCCCAGATTCAACAAGCGCTAATTTGATCAATCTGTTGCTTTTCTTTATTGCTGAAGTTTTTTAAATTACACATATTTCATATTTTATTACTGCTCAGTATGCAACTAAAAAAAAAGTTTTTTCTACACAACCATGATACTGTCATCACGCTAGACAAAATTGACATTAATCTCCAATGTGGCGTATATTCAAATTTCCCACTTTCCCCACATTTCCCCAATTGATCCTGTGGATTCCAGAGCCAATCAAGGACCACACGAGTCTCTTTAAATTTCAGATGGCCCCTCCCCCTCTTTAAATCACATGATGTCTACCATCAAAAACCCAGGACTAGTTGTTCTGCAGTGTCCCACCTTCCGTGAATTTATCTAATGGTTTCCTGTCAACTGGAAGGGATATGTAAAGGTTAAATGTTTTTGGCAAGAATATTTCTCAAGTGATGCTGTGTTCTCCATGATGCATCATAGTTGGAGGCACATAGTATCAGGTCTTCTTACTATTGGTGATGCCAAGAGTGATTTCTGGGTTTTTATTATTTATTTTATTTTATTTTATTTTATTTATTTTATTTTATATTTTATTTTATTTTATTATCTGAGAAAGAGAGAGCATAAGCAGTGGGGAGAGGGATAAGCAGGCTCCCCACTGAGTAGGGAGCCCAACATGGGACTCAATCCCAGGACCCCAAGATCATGACCTGAGCTTCAGGCAGATGCTTCACTGTCTGAGCACCCCCAGGCGCCTTTCCTTTGGAACTTTAAAAGATGACCCATCCCTGCTTTACAAACCCACTGCTAATCCTGGGCTGGCCTGATCCTGACTGCACCTCCCCCATGGCAGTTTTTTTTTTTTTTTTTTTTTTTTTTTTCTAGTTGGGGCTGTTTCCTACTTAAGACCTGGAGTAGGGGGGTGTCTAATTACTGTTGGCTGACTCTCCTATCTTACCTTATTCGACCTGTCTCTGACTCAGTACATCAGAGCCTTCTTCAGGTTGACAGACATCTCTGTGCAGGCTTATCGCAGATTCCTGTTTTAAGGCAAGGCACACTCATTAATTAACTTCAGTCAGTGTGCCTTTTGCTTCCACATTTCAAGGGGAGCGAATAAGTAAGAGGAGCTATGGAACAATCCCCACAGATAGTCCAACCTCCTTGCCTTTTAATCTCAGCCCTCCAGGTTAGAATATCTACCGCAAAGGGAACATTCAGGAAGTTCACACAGGCTCCCTGGCAGACGCCCAGTCCTTCCTCCAGCCCTCTGGGCCTGCTCTGCTGAACTTGAATCCGTCTTTGGTTCATGTTCCCCTCTGTCTTCCCGTTTCCCTAAATCCAGTTGGGTGGCCAATTCCTATTGTCCCCCTTGTGTCCCACTGTCACCACCCAGTCCTGGTCCTCATACTCCTGCACAGTGGCAGCTGCTTCTCTATAGGCCTCACCATCCCCAGCCTCTTGCTGCCCACCCTCCAGGTCCGTGGGCCCCCCGCCCTGGCAGTCCTCCGAAGTTCTGCCCAGAAACTGTGTGGCTGGTCGCACTGCTGTGACCTTGCCTCCAGTGAGTTACCCTCCCTGCCCCCTCGCCTTGCTACTGCCTCAATCTGCCTTCTTCCCTTCTTAGGATTCACACCAGTCAACCAATAATTACTGGGCTCTTAATATTACGTATTTTTCCGGGTGCTGGGGCTCAGTAGTGAATATGACAGACAAAAGTCCTGGCCTTCAATGGAGCTTCACATTCTCAGTGGGGAGATTCAGATAATCAACAAACAATTGTATTAGGTGGTTGGTTATAGAGCGCTCAGGAAAAGGAATTGGCATGTTGAGGTAGGGGGGTTATTTCAGGTAGGTGGTTGGTCTGGGAGGGCTTCTTAGGGGAGGTGATGTTTGGAGGAGAGACCAGAAGGAAGTGAGAGAGCTTGTTCTGTGGATCAGTGGTTTTAGCAAGGAGGTGACATGACCAGATTTATGCTCCTAAAGGATCAGTTACTCTGGCCGTCGTGTGAAGAACGGGCTGTCGGGGGCAAGGGTGGAAGCAATTGGATCCCTGCAAGAGTTACACATTGGAGACTGGGTGGCTGGTGGTGGAGCCCCCCGGAGGTGGTGAGATGAGATTGGCTTCTGGAAGTATTTGCCGATATGCATGGTACGAGATAAAAAGAGGAAAGAGCACACAGATTGTGGCCTGAGCAACTGGATAGAGACGGGGATGGGAGTGTTGTGTGTAGGGAGCAAGGCAGGCATCAGGCTCTGCAGATTTGCAGATGTGACATCTGGGAGACCTTATTGACACCCAACTTGGAGTGTCAGGTGGCAGCCGTAGATTTCCTGCCACAATTCAGGGGCCTGCAGGAGCCGGAGGTGTGATTTTGGGAGTCGTTGGCCAGCAGGAGGCGGTTAGAGCCATTGATTTGGATGAGGGGAGTGATTGACAGAGGAGAGGACCCAGGACTGAGCCTGAAAATGCCTTCCTCTGTCATCTTTTTCCCATTCAAAGCTCACTGACTCTTCAGCTCAGGGGGAGCCCCGTCTCTTCCTGCTGGGGAGTCTCCCCTAAGCACCTCAGCCCCAGTGCCCGATTCTGACCCAAACCTGGTCTTGGGGACCCCTTCTGCTTCCATCACTGGGACCTTAGGAGAAACATACTCTGGTCACCCACCTCTCTCGCTAAAGCCCAGCTGTGGGTGTTCCACTACTGGGTACTTGGACAAATCTTGGTGAACAGGGTAAAGTTAAATCATTAGGTGCTGGGGTGCCTGAGTAGCTCAGTCTTTTGGGTGTCTGGCTCTTGGTTTTGGCTCAGATCATGATCTCGGGATTCTTGGGATCAGGAAGTCTGCTTGAAATTCTCTCTCTCCCTTTGCCTCCTACCCCTATTTTCATTCTCATTCTCTCAAATAAATCTTTAAAATAAATCAAGTGCTATCGGGGGCTGCAGATAAAAGTGCCTTGGCAGTCGGGGAGAAGAGCCAGCTTGGCTGTCAGCTTGAACTTGGCTCCTCCCTTGCGAGTTCTCCTGGCTGGACATTTTCTGGTTGGATCCCAGCAGCTGGCTCCTATCCTGACCCCATTCAGAGACCACAGACCTTGATGATGACCGTCCCTAACCTCAGCCCAGCCCTCATCTTAGTCAAAAAACAGTGGTGGCCAAATGCTCAGCCCTGTCATCCCCAATCTCCCCTTGCAGTAAGCCCCAGCCCCACGCTGCCCCCAGGAATCCAGTCCCCTCCCTCCACACCCTTTCTCCTTCCTCCCACATCCAGGCTTCCCACACCGGCTGTGCACTCCAGGAGAACTGGTGAAGTTCCTCACTGCAATCATCTTCAACTGCTCCGCCCAGCACGCCGCTGTCAACAGTGGGCAGGTGAGGCCGCTGGGGGTAGGAGGGCAGGCCTGGGGGCACTGGGCTAGGCAAGGTTGGGCTCAGCATGGGACAGGAGGCCAGTGTTGGGGTTGAGAGCATGGGTGGGTCAGGGTTGGGATGGGTTTAGGATTGGGGCTGAGGTTGGGTGGTGACTGGGTGGAGTGAATGAGTGAAGGGCCGGCTGGTATTGGATGAGAACTGGGGTGGAGCGGGGTTCAGGGTGGTAATGGTGACTCCAGCTGGTGTTGTGCAGGGAGTAGAACCTGGACCTGTCATGGTGGGGATGAGGTTAAAGGGGAGTATCAGGTGGCTCTGGGTGGTGTGCTAACCCTTTGCTACAACCCTTGTTGGACTCTGCTCCTTCGTTGATGATTTGCAACCCCCCAGTCCTGGAACACTGGGTGGGGAGTGACAAGGGGTGAGCCTCCTACCCCACATCTGGAACTTCCTACCCTATACCTCTTTGACTCTTCCCTTTCCGCCATCCTCTCCTTTTCCAACTGCCAGACCTGGGGCAATAGGTGCAGGATGGGGGATGATGAGGGAACTGGTTCTCCCACCTCTGGCCAGCTGACTCAACTGGGGTGGGGTCTCTACAGCATGACTTTGGGGCCTGGATGCCCAACACCCCGTCATCCATGAGGCAGCCTCCACCCCAGACCAAGGGGACTGCCACCCTGAAGAGTTACCTAGACACCCTCCCAGAAGTGAACATCACTTGTAACAACCTTCTCCTCTTCTGGTTGGTCAGCCAGGAGCCCAAAGACCAGGTGTGTACAGGATGTGGGATGGGGTGGGGGTGACGGTTTACAGGGCGTAGGCAGTGACAGTGGCAGTAGCTGTTCTAGAGAGGGCTTGGGGACTGAGTGCTGCCATTTTTGCCCACTGCTGAACTAGTCTTGGGTTCCTCGGTTTCTTTAGGAGATGGTAGTTGATCCCCAAAGGCATACATTGAAGCAAATACCAGCTTAGTGGCTGGGGCACAATGCCTATTGAATTCACCAGTTTATCAATCCATCCACCCATCCATCCAACCACCCATCCATCCCCATCCATCCGCCCATCCACCCATCTGTCCATCCATCCATCCATCCACCCGTCCATCTATCCATCCACCCATCTGTCCGTCCATCCATTCATCCATTCACCCACTCACCCACCCATCTATCCATCCATCATCCATCAACCATTCATCTGTTAACTGCTCATCCATTCGTCTAGACATTCAACATACATTATTTTGGATTCCTTCTACATGTCAACATGGCACTGGGCACCAGGCATATAAAGCAGAATGAGACCTTCCTGACTTTAGGAATCCTATGGTTTGGTTGAGGAGGCATACAGGAACATGAGAAAGGTACCACAGTGCTGTAGGAATCATTTAGGTATGAACACATACATCTTGAGCACTTGCAATGTGTCAGACATTGGTGGGCAGATATGAACCCTCTCCTCATGAGCTTAGTCTTGTAACAGAGGTGAGAATGGGGACTTGTGGAACCTGAATGAGTGGGCGAACCTGGGAAGGCTTCTTGGAGGAAGTGACATCAAAGCTGAAACCTGCAGGACAAGTAGGAACTTGGCAGGCAGAGGGAGGGCAGGGTTAGTTTCTAGGCAGAGGAAGGACATAACCAAGTGCAACAAAGTGAAGGTAAGTTGGTGTGTTGGTAGGATTGCAAATGGTTCAGTGTGGGCACAGTGTTTATTCAGAGGAGGATGGGGAGCCATTGAAGAGCTTTAAGCCCCAGGGTGACGCGGCCAAATCTGTGTTTAAGCAAGGGCACCTCTGTGGATGGTTGGGAGGGGCAGTTCTAGGGAGGAACAGATGAGACAAGGAGGCTGTCAGGTCAGCTTGGCGAGGGGAGCGGCCCCTTGATCCCCAATTACCAATGTTTCTGTTCACACATGGGGTCATCGGTCCTGCCTCTGCCCTCCTGGTCTTATTCACAAGCTCTCTGATGTCACAGGAATGTCCTCATTTCTCATACTTGACTCTGTTCCGTGCAGATGTGTGTTATCTTCCTACCAAGTTTTAATTACAATCTCATAGCCTAGGAATGCCAGGAACTCGTCCCTGGATCCTGCTCCTTCCTGGTCCCATTTCCCAAGGGCTTGGAGACATTCATTGTCATTATAGGGGAAAGCATGCTGGGTTTTTTGGTCTATTCTATGACTATTCCCAGTACTCTCACTCAATACTTCTGGCCACTGAATGTGTGGGGGACGAGCTGGGTATCAGATAATTTAACTCTACTTGCAGATAGTGTCAGATCCCACGGGTTCAGACTCAGACCCACAAGACTGCCCCCCTGACTCCCAATGCCAACCACAAGCCCAAGTTGTCACCTGTGCTTCTGATCCACCAGCTAAAAATCAGAGGTTTCTAAGACCACCCCCCCCTGCCCAGCACCCGTCAGTTTTGGTCATTTGCTATAATGGCTCACAGAACTCAGGAAAACCAGTTTACTTATTAAATTACTGGTTTACTTTAGTATTTTTTTAAAAGAGAGAGAGAGAGAGAGCACAAGCAAGGGGAGCAGCGGACAGAGGGAGAGGGAGAAACAGACTCCCTGCTGAGGAGGGAGCCCAATGCGGGGCTGTATCCCAGGACCCAGGGTCATGACCAGAGCTGAAGACAGATGTCTAACCGACTGAGCCACCCAGATGCCCCAGATTACTGCTTTATTATAAAACGACATAATTCAGGAACAGCCAGAGATGTGCTGGGTAGGGTGTGTGGGAGGGGATGCTGGGCTCCCATGCAGTCTCTGGGTGCACCACCCTCCCAACACCTCCACCTGTTCACCAGCCTGGAAGCCCTCCAAACTCCTGTTGCTAGGGTTTTTCTGTCTCACTACCTAGGTGTGATTGGTTGAATCATTGGCCATGGGGGATGAAGTCAACCTCCAGCTCCTCTCTCCTCCCTGGAGGTTGGGGGCAGGAATTGAAAGTTCCAACCCTCTAAGCATGTAGCTGGCTCTCCTGGCCACCACCCCCATCCTTACGGGCTTTCCAGAACACCCTATTAACGTAAACTCAGGTGTGGTTGAAAGGGCCTTATTATGATAACAAGAAGCCTTTAACACTAACGCTTACAGAATTATAAGGGTTTTAGGAGCTCTGTGCCAGGAATGGGAGGAAGCCCAAATGTATATTCCTTACTGTAAATCACAATATCACAGTAGCAAGGGATGATAGGCAAGAGATGAGGGTGAAGGGCTCCCACCTAGAAGCCAGTGAGGGGTCTCATTAAGTCAGGTATCTTGGGTGCCTGGGTTGCTCAATCAATTGAGCATCCACCTTTGGCTCAGGTCATGATCTCGGGGTCCTGGGATCAAGCCCCACATTAGACTCCTTGCCCAGTGGAGAGACTGCTTCTCCTTCTCCCTCTGCCCTTCCCCACCCTGCTCATGCTTGCTCTCAATCTCTCTCTCAAATAAATAAAATTATATAAAAAAATAAATCAGATACCTCACGTATGCTATTTTAAGACACAAAGTAAGTAAGAAGCTTACTTATTTAAAATGCTTAATACAAAAAAATGCTTAATACAGTGCCTGGCATACAACTGTTCAATAAATGGTATTTGCATTTTTTTAAAGATTTTTTTTAATTAATCTCTACCCCCAACGAGGAGATCAAGACCCTGAGACTCACAACCCTGAGATCAAGAGTCACGTGCTTCACGGATGGAGTGGGTCAGGTGCCCCAAATAGTAGTTGTATTTTAAAGGGAAGAAAACTAAACAAATTGGTTCAGAGACGCTAAGCAGGTTGCCCAAGGTCACAGAGCTAGGACATAGGCTTTGAACCCAGCCTGTCATGTTTCTGCGTTCTGCTTTTTGGAAAGCTACACTATAGTTTTAGGAATTAGATGTCAATCTGGTAAATAAGACACACAACTGATTCTTTGAAAAGACCAATAAAATGAAGAAACCAGAGACAATCCCAATCAAGAGAAATGAGAAGTGCAACATTAGGTAGGAGTGGAAAGACAAACAGCCAATAACTGAGAAGGTAGAAGAAAATGCTACTTGTAGTTTTGCACAAACAGCTTTGGAAATCTAGGTGAAAGAGGTGATTTTCTGGGAAAACAATAAAGAAAACTTTGATGCCGGAAGACATGAAAACCACACATAAATAGAAAAGGGTGTAAAAGATCTGATCCCTCTCCTTGCAAAGGGATATTCTATGATTATATTAAACCTTCAAGGACCAAATGATTCCTAAGTCACTCAAATGGCTCGAAAGTTTAGAAAAGAAGTGGAAGCTCCCCAGATCGTTTTACTGGGAGCCTTGGTACGAGCACCCGGCAGAGGAGTACTCTTAAGAAGTAGGTCTCCCGTAGAAGGTTCCAGTCCCAGATCCACATTTCCCACCCGTGTGACCCTGGATATGCAATTAGGCCTCTCCAGGGCCTGTTTCTTTATCTGTTAAAGTGGGAATGATAAGAGCAGCCGTCTCACAGGATTGTTGCCCTGTCGTGAGAGTCCGCGTAAAGTGCTTGCGACACGTTAGCTGTAATTAAGAAAATGAAGTGACAAACTTGTTTCACTTAGCTACAATAATCTTAAAAATATATCATTAGCCAACGAAGGCCAGTGCTACCTAATAAGACAATAATCCGACATGCGAGGTCTAGTTTATTCTAGGAATGAGAGGAATGAGAGGTCGGCTCAATCTGATGAAATCTAACAGCATAATTTCTTACATCAATAAAGAAACACACCGTGTAATCATCTCAATATGTGAAGGAAGTGTGTGGTAAGTGCGAACAGTCATTTCTAATGAAAACTCAGTGTAAAATGAAGCTCCCATGCCAAGGTGTTTTTTTTTTTTTTTTTTTTTCTTTAAGAGAGCGAGCTCAAGCAGGGGCGGGGTGGAGGGAGAGGGAGAAGCAGACTCCTTGCTGAGCAGGTAGCCTGACATGGGACTTGATCCCAGGACCCAGGGTTGGAGGCCTGAGCTGAAGGCAGAGGCTTAACCCATGGAGCCACCCAGGTGCCCCCCTCTACTGAATTTTGATTAAAAGTATATTTCAGGGGGTGCCTGGGTGGCTCAGTGGTTGAGTGCCTGCGTTCAGCTCAGGTCGTGACCCCAGGGTCTCGGGATTGAGTACTGAATCGGGCTCCCAGTAGGGAGCCTGCTTCTCCCTCTGCCTCTCTCTGGGTCTCTCATGAATAAATAAATAAAATCTTTTTAAAAAAAAGTATATTTCAGGAAACACTGTCTTTTTGGTGAAGCAGCAGAGGCCTCGCCAACAGCAAAGTACTGTGCACCCGGACTGCCCTGACGTAGCACTGTTCTGGAGGGCTCTGCCGGGGCAGGAAAACAAGACCAGGCGTGTTTATAAAAAGACTGATTGATTGATTTTAGAGATGGGGGAGGGGCAGAGGAAAAGAATCTTCAGGCCGACTTCACAGGGATCACGGAGCCCACCTCCTCGAGGCCCCATCTCATAACCCGGAGATCGTGGCCTGAGCTGAAACCAAGAGCCAAATGCTTTAATCGACCGAGCCACCCAGGTGCCCCGAGACCAAGAATTTTTAAGCATCAGGGTTCTTGGCAACGGTTACATTGGTTACATCGTATGAAGGGTACAGAGGATGGGAGGCGCGCGTGTTGGGGAGGAGGCTGGACTGCGGAGGTGAGCTGGTTGAGCGGGCTGATCACGGAGAGGGGGGCAGGGGGTGTGTGGAGGGCCCTGTACTGCCACGGGATGGCATCCGCTACAAGCTCACTGCGATCCTGGCCGTGGTTGGGCAAGTGGTTTGCCGTGCTGTAGGGCGAGCTGGAAGGGGCTGTGGTGCTGGGCGCATTGGCAAGATGCCTTCAGACCCGGTTGTCTTGGGGGGTTGAATTCTGTGCAACGGTGGGGTAGCAGGTGTCTCCTTGGTCGTATTTGCTGGAACGTGTTTATGTTGATTTCATAATGTGTCGTGTTGATTTGTGTGACAGAAGTGCTTGCTTGTGTGCTTTGAGTTCACAGAGCAGTGGGCCAGGCCCTGGAGGGGCCTTTACAGGTGTTCTGGTCCCCAGTTTCATTCAGGCCCAGGTGCGGAAATGGTCTCCGACCTGAGGAACAGGCCCAGGGCTACCAGCAGAGGGAGCACTAACCTTGGGCTCTGGGTGCCCGGTCCCATTCCTCCCCCAACGCACTCCCTGGGTGTCAGGTGTTGGGTGTTGGGGTGTCAAGGTGTTGGTGGGGCTGCTCCGGGCAGGTAGCCTGGAGTGGGGGAGTGCGGGTTTGGAGGGCTTGCGTTTGCGGTAGCGGTGGCTGCATCATGCCCTTGGAGCTACCTTGACTATGTGTTGGCAAATTTGCTCCTTCATTATCCTTCATCCCATCCTGAATGTCACCCCGATTTCTCCCAGAGGCCCCTGGGCACCTACCCAGATGAACACTTCACAGAGGAGGCCCCTCGGCGGAGCATCACCGCCTTCCAGATCCGCTTGGCCCAGATTTCCAGGGAGATCCAGGAGCGGAACAAGGGCCTGGAGCTGCCCTACGCCTACCTGGACCCTCCCCTCATCGAGAACAGCGTCTCCATTTGACCCCCTCCTCTTACAGCCCTGGAAGAAGGGCTCCAACATGAGGACTCGCGGAGGGCCAGCTTGTCAGGGTCCTCCAGGCCTCCCGTCCTTGGTCCCAGTCAACCCAAGCCTTCTCTGCACTTGGGGACCTTTCTTCCCAGGATGGCTCCAGCCTCACATGGGCGGCCCCTGAGCCGTGAGGGACCAGTACAGCAGTGTCCGGGCTGAGAAGCCGCTGCCTCCCATCAAATGCACAACAGGCCCTTGGAGAGGAAGGAACCCCATCACCCCATCACTTCCCTCTACTGTGAAAACCTACCTCCTGGGGCGCCTGGGTGGCTCCGTGGTTGAGCATCTGCCTTCCACTCAGGGCGTGACCCCAGGGTCCTGGGATTGAGCCCTACATCGGGCTCCCCACAGGGAGCCTGCTTCTCCCTCTGACTGTGTCTCTGCCTCTCTCTGTGTGTCTCTCATGAATAAATAAATAAAATATTAAAAAAGAAAAGAAAACCTACCTCCTCCCATTTGGGAGCCCCACAGGGACTCTTGAGCTCTCCCCTCTAGTTCTCCCCTTTCCCCAAACTCTTCCTCTTACCTGGTCACCTCGTTTTTGCTTTGCTCCAAACCTAGGACTGACCAGTCTAACTCCCCTTTCTGGGAGAGCCTGGGAAATGGGCAAAAACAGACATCTGCCCTGGGTCTGTCCGGTGGTCCCCTTTGACCTCAGCGTCTTTAAGGGGAGGGTTAGGATCAGAGAGCAGTTTACCTGGACTTATAGCCGTAGTCCTCAGGGCCAGGCTCCTTGGCCTTCCCAGCCCTCGCCCTGTCCCCTCCCTCCTATTTTCCTGTCCTAGAGCTCAATGAATTTAATAAAATCAAACACATTTGGCTCCCATTTCATTCTTTTTGTTTTGATGTATGTATGTGTATCTGTCTGGGAGGCCAGGGGATGGGAGAAGGAGGGAGTAGTCCCTGGGTCATCTGCTCAGCCCCCCACCTAGCCAGGCCCTAACGTCCTGCCCTTACCTCCCAGAGCGTGTCATCTATCCAGAGGTGAAGGAATATCCAGATTCAAGGGGCTGATAGGAAAAAAGTAGGTACTTTGCAAAGCTTGAGAATCCAGCTGCTGCTTCTAGTCTGCCCCTGGGATCTGGTTCCTCTTCTGGACGCAGGGAAAGCTCTGTCTCTGGCCCCCTCGTGGATGGGGGGAATCATGATGCGCTCTGGCCAGCCGCTCTGAGCAGAAGGGATGCGGTCATCTCCAGGCTGGGGCACTTAGCCGCCAGCACGAGCCCCTCCAGAGTTCCCGTCTCTCTGCCTCTGCTGTTTTAGAAGAAGCCCACGCGGAGACGGCGTAGCCATCCGCTCCTGTCTCAGAGGGACCAGGATGGAGCAGGGCTGGATGCAGAGCTGAGCGAGAAATATGCCTTCACTGGGTCTCCCACCTCTGAGATTTGGGGATGACTCGTCATTGCAAGATTACTGACACAGATGGTGATCTGGGGAGTCTGATGTTCTCACTCACTTCCAGCCCCCAAAGCCCTCAGCTTAGCCCTCCGTATCCGTATCCAATGATCCCTCCTCTGTTCCTCGTTTCCCTTGACCTCAGATCCAGCCCCTTTACCTACTCTACCTGTGGAGTCAGATTCTATCCCTGAGGAACCCTGGCATAGAAGGTTCAGCCTCTCTCTGGCTAGAGTCACTGTGTCTTCAGCCAGTGACATGTAACTAATCCTCCATCCCTGTAGCTATGGTGGCAGGGGACTTAATCACATGACTTTACTGCCCCCTAACTGGTGACCCATCCAGAGAATCCCCTGGGTGAGGGTTTTGCTAGACTGCGGAGTCTCCCAGCCCTGCTCCAGACCCCACCTGGCGGGGCCTCGGGAGTGGGGTCCTCCAGCTGCCATGGCCTTGGCCACCAAGGTTGGGGATGACAGGAGTGCCAAAGCCCTTCTCCCTCTGCCACAGGTGAGAGGGGACAAGTGCTGGGGGCAGGAAAGGACAGTCTTGGGCCATCGTTGGAGGTGGGGTTTTCACTTCCTGCACCTGTGACCCTCAGGGAAGAGCATCCCAGAGCCACGGTGCACGAGGAGGTGCACCTGGGAACATCTCACTGGTAGGTTCCAATCCGAGAATTTTGCCAAATCTCCAGATTCCGTTCACCTTCAAACAAGATCAAAGGACTAAGAACTGGCCAGAGGCACCCCTTTGGGGCTGGGACCCTGGCAGAGGCTGGATGGTCAGTTGGGCCCCTTACGCCTGGGCTCTGGCTTAGCGCAGTATGACAGGCTATGCTACGGTGGTGGCGGGACGCACGCACTCACGCAGCCTGTCCCTCCAGGAAGCCAGATACTCCTTGGTGTCCACCGGAGTTAGCATTCGAGGCATGCCCAAGCTAAAAATGACCCCAAGCTGGAGAGGGAGGGATGGGGGTGGATCATTAGAATCTGGTTTCCCAGAGAGCCAGCTTGGAGGAAGATTTACTGGGGAGACACACCCAGCCATGAATGGGATTCTGCACCCGCTCTGGGGACAGAATGGAGAGTAGGGGGGGGCTCAAGCCCTGTCAGATAGGGGCTTTCCTTCAGCCCCACTCTGGACCCCTGTACACTGTTTGGTCTGGAAAGCAACTGGTATAGTAGGGAGCACACCAGCCTCTTTTCCCAGCTGGCTCTGAGCCAGCACCTCAGCCTCAGTGGCCCCAATGTGTCATATAAAGGGGAAGGCCAAGAAGACCTGGAAAGTCCCTTTGAGCAGGCATTCTAGGATCTGCCTGCCTCACGGCTCCTGTGTCCCTGGACGCTGTTCCATGTCAGGGAAGCAGTCATGAAGTCCCCTGGCCCCATCTCTACTGCCTCCGGCTTGTGGGGAGACCAACCGACTGGCACACAAACAAATCAATCCTTTCAGACAGTTGTGGGTGGGGCTGGGAGACGCAACAGGGTGGTGTGTCAGCATGACTGACTGGCGGTGGGGTGACGTTAGGTCTGGTGGTCAGGGAAGGCCCCTAGGGGGAGGTGCCAGCCAGTTGAGACCCAGATGACTGAACAAACCCACTGAAACAGCCTGGTGCTGGTGGGGTGGCAGGTGCCACAGACCATGTGTTCAAGGAACAGAGAGAAAGCCAGGGTGGCTGGGGTAAGGTGACTGAAGGGTGGATAGGAGAGAGTCATGCATAGTCCTGAAGTCTGCAGTACTTCCTTGGATTTATTCCTTTTTCTTTTAAGATTTTATTCATTTATTTATTCATTTATTTATTCATTCATGAGACACAGAGAGACAGAGACACAGGCAGAGGGAGAAACAGGCTTTCTGTGGGGAGCCCGATGCATGCAGGACTCGATCCCAGGACCCCAGGGATCACTCCCTGAGCCGAAGGCAGACACTTAACCACTGAGCCACTGAGATACCCCTTGATTTGATTCTAAGGGCAACATCATGTTATGCTCTGGTGAGTTTTAAGCAGGAGAGTGACCCCATTTGATTTTTTTTTCTGTGTCCTAGGGAGGTGGGGCTTGCCTTGCAGGACTTGGGGTGGGGTAAGCAGGGGGTGCCTCAGCAGCAAGGACTCAGCTTCCTGTGTGGGTGGCCATTGCGAGCCAACTCAGCAAGCTCGCATCCTTCCCAGAGACCTCCCCTGCTCCCTGGTCCACCCCAGGTCCAGGAGAACCAGTTCTTCAGCCCAGTGAGCACCTACCCAGAAGCACGCAGTGTCCACGTTTTAGCCCTAAGTGGGAAGTGCCCAATCTGCGTTCTCATGCTTGGTCCCATCCATGTCCCCAGCCAAGTTTGCATCCCTACCATCCTCCACTGTGCCTGCTTCCTTTAGGGACCTAATTCCCAACTCCAGACTCTTGCCCTCATCAAACCATCACTCAACAGCCATCACTCCTGCTGTTTTGGGGGGGGTAAAAACAGATTGGCAGAGGGAGACCTTATTGCGATTGTGTTATGATTTGAGAAGGCAGCTTTTGGGGGATGGAGGTAGATCCCCACGGTTTGTGATGACACCCAAACACTTCTACACCATTAGCTCCCTGCTCCGCTTCCCCAAATTCCCCTTGCAGGCCCTCTCATGCCCCTGCCTCCTCCACACACTCCACTGTGTGATTTTACCACTGGATTAGAAGGTCAAGGCCGGCCTCTCACCCCCACTGCCCAGGAGTCTGGTCCCAGAGGGGCCTGCAAGTGCCACTTCCCAAACTCCTAGGCCTCAATCCCCAGGCCACCCCGCCCAGCCCAGCTCCTCACCAAGATAAGCAGCCCCCTGGGGCACAGTCTCAGGAAAGGGGAGTGGCGCTACAAGGTCAGAGGAGGCTGGGAGAGCTGCCCTGCATGGAATTTGCATCTTATGATGCAAATTTGCACCATCAGGCTCCTAGCATCCCCGCTCAGAGTCATCTCCGTGGCTGAGCAGAGCCCAGGAGGGCAGGCCCGACCTGCCTGACAGCTCCTGTCCTCAGCCCAGGGCAGCCCTGTGCCCTGGCAGATGAGACAGCCCTGCCAGTCACCCGGCACAGGCATGACTACCCCCAGCCTTCTCCCCAGGCCAACCCCCGCAACCTGTCCCCTTAACCCATTCCTCTCCCCTCCACATTGCCACCCACACCCCACCCCTGCCTGGTGCTTACCCTCCTTGAGCTCTCCTCTCTGAGTCTCCCCCTAATCCAACCCCATCTCTGATGCACTTCGCAGCCCTGACCTGGTCCTTGTCACACCAGCCCACCCAACCATTAGGAACCATGTTTGGGGTGACTGGGGGGCTCAGTCCGGTAAGCATTTGCCTTTGACTCAGGTCATGACCCCAGGGTCATGAGATGGAGTCCTGGATCGTCTGGCATCGTCCCATATCAGGCTCCCTGCTCTGTGTGGAGCCTGATTCTTCCCTCTCTCTCTGCCGGCCGTTCCCCCTTCTCGTACTCTCTCTCTCTGTCAAATAAATAAATAAAATCTTAAAAAGAGAATCGTGTTTCAAGAGTCTCCCAAGTGCCAGGTACTGTGCCAGGAAGTGGGGAGAAAACCCAACCAAATGACAGACATTCTAGCTGGGAAGATGGGCATCAATCGAAATCTTAGTCATAAATAGTTATATTTGGCCTTCTTTGATGAAGCCATTATCTTTTTTTTTTTTTTTAAGATTTTATTTATTTATTCATGAGAGACACACAAAGAGAGGCAGAGACACAGGCAGAGGGAGAAGCAGGCTCCATGCAGGGAGCCCGACATGGGACTCAATCCCAGGTCTCCAGGATCACGCCTGGGCTGAAGGCAGGCGCTAAACTGCTGAGCCACCCAGGGATCCCCAATGAAGCCATTATCAAGCTAAGCTCAGAAGGGAAGAGGAAACTAAACCAGGTCTAGGACGCAGAGTGGGACAGCATGTGCAAGGGCCCTGTGGTTGGAAGGAGGGGGTGCTTTGACTTCACTTCCTTGGTGCCTTTACTCAAAAGTCCCCTTGTCAAAGGCCACTATCCTGACCCCTCTCTACCTAATGTTTGCTCTCTCATACTTTACAATTGCCTTCCTTCCTTTGTTTTTTCTCTCCAGTGCTTAATCACTATTTAATATAATATTTTATTGATTTTATTAGCAGGCTGTACTGTCTGTTTCCTCCACTACAATGCAAGCTCCAGGAGGAAGGGTGGGGATTTGCTTTGGGTACAGGGCACACTTAGGGCCTGACCTAGGGCCTGTTGGGCACACAGCAGGGGCTCTGTTAGCATCTGGAGCTGGCGAATGGAAGGCACCCATTGGTGCATCTGGAGCTGGCGAATGGAAGGGGAGCAAAGGGGACAGTGGTCAGGGACAGACCTCGGAGACAGGCCACAGGAGCTAAGGGAATGAATGAGGTCATTATCTAGAAGGTCAGAAGGAGCCATGGCCAGGCCTGAGCTGGGGTTGGATGGGGTGGGGGTGTCATTTCACTCCCCATCTCCAATCACATCCCTGTCCCTAATTCAGTTCACCCTGAATTGCAACCTCATCCCCATTCCTCCCCCAATCCAGAACCTACTGGAATCTTCTCTCCATCTCACAATCCCAGCCCTCTTTGGCTCTAAGTTGGCCCTGGGCATTGTGTGACCTTCCCTCAATGGTGGCCAAAGGGTGACACCTCAGCAGGGGCCTGGGCTGGTGCTTCCTGGTTGGCAGGAGCTGCCCCCGGGAGGCAGGAAAGAGGGCAGGTCCGAGGGAGCCCATTGGTTGGGAGCCCCCTCATTCTCCTTGAGAGTAGAACTCCCACCCTCTCTCCTAATCTACTCAGGGTCCTGACACCAAGTCAGCTCGATCCTGGGGCCTCCGCCCTAGCCACTCCTCATGGCCCCCACCTCAGTGATTCTATCCCAAAATCACCCCCGACCTCGACCCCAACTCCCTTCCTGCTCTGGATTTTCTGCAGAGCACATAATATCCAAGCCCACCACAGACAAAACGCTTGTCCCCTTCTCGCCCATCTGCAGTAGTTCTGTGAGCACTTCATTTTTTCTCCATATCTGCAGTGCCTAAAACAGAGCCTGGAACGCTGGGTGCTCCCTGAACTTCTCCTGAAGGAACAAAGGCAGAAGGAAGCAATGATTTAGTTCTGAACCCACTCAATTCTGTTAGGATTGTGCTACAGATTACATGTCCGCCCCTTGGCTTCTTGTGGTCCCAGTTTCTCTGCAATTGTCACTACTGTCGTTTGTACATCTGTCCCTCATCTCAGCTGATCCTGGTCCTGCTGGAAGGGACGGCACCCTCTCCCCCAGCCCTGATCACCGCTCCCTGGAGCCTCTCTGCTCCCTACAGCCCAAGCTCCACTTGGGCATCTACCACTCTTCGTCTCAAGGGCTCTGGGCCCTAGGACAGGAGGGGGATGGGCTGGCCCCATGTGCTGTGCCCCGTGTGATGGCCCCCACCCACTGCGTGTAGGGGGGTAACCCGCTGCCCAGGGATCTGCTCAGCAGGGGTGTCCGGTGCTGCAGCCCATGGGGGCGGGCAGGAGGAAGGCGCTTATTAGGGTGATAAAGATCTGGGGGCCCCGCCCAGCCCTGTCCCCTCACTTCCCTGGGGCCCCGGCTCAGGCCAGACTGGCTCCCCCACCCTGAAGCCTCCTTCATCGAGGCATGTTCCATCCACCCTCTCAGAAGCCAGCCCAGCGCTGCGCTGTCTGCTGTCCCTCCCCGCGGCTCCTGGAGGCCTGGCGGCTCCCCTGCGACTTGGCGACTTGGCCCCGCCCCGCTCCCCGCTCCCCGCCTCTCCAGGCTCCTGGCTGCCCGTGGGCCAGACGTCCCTGCCTCACCTCTCCCTCTGGGAGACTGGCCCCGTCCACCTCCCTGCGTCCAGCTTCCCCTGCCAGGCCTGGGCCCCCCGTGCGGCCCCCCACCCCAGCCCACGGTGTCCAGACTCAAGCCCTCCCTTGTACCCCCTGAAGAGCAGCCATGGCCGCCTACAAAGTCAAGGTGGCCACGGGTACCGACCTCTTGTCGGGCACGATGGATTCCATCTCACTGACCATTGTGGGGACCCAAGGAGAGAGCCATAAGCAGCTGCTGAACCATTTTGGGAGAGACTTTGCAACTGGGGCGGTGAGTATGTGCGTGTCTGTGTGAGTGTGTGTGTGTGAAGTGTGTGAGTATGGTGTGCGGTGTGTGTATGTATACAGCATACGTATGTGTGTGTGTCTGTGCACGTGTGTCTGCGGTATATGTGGTCTGTGAATGTGCGTGTGTAATGTGTGTGGTGCGTGTGAGTCTGTGTGTGGTGTGTGCATGTGTGTGGTATATGTATGTGTGATACGCGTGGATGTGTGTGTTATATATACGTGAGCGTGTATGTGGTATGTGGCATGAGTGTGATGAGTGTGAGTGTGGTGTGGTGTATGTGTCTGTGTGTGTATGTCTGAATGTGTGGTATGTGTGTATGTATGTGTGGTGTGAGCGTATGTGATGTGTGTGGCATGTGAGTGACATGTGCAGTGTGGGAACATGGGGCATGTGAGTGTTTGGGAGTGACTGTGTGTGGTGTGTGGTGTGTGTGGTCTGTGTATATGTGTGTGTGGTATATGAATGTATGTGTGCATGAGTGCATGTGTGGTGTGAGGGTATGTACGTGTTTGTGTGTGCTGTGTGTATATGGGTTGTATGTGTGTGTGTACTGTGTGTGAGTGTTTGTGTGTGTGTATGTGTGTGTGTCGGGGAGCACGAGGTGGGGCGGGGGTGGGCAGGGGAGGGAGGCCGTGGGCAGGAAGAGATGGGGCACTATGAAGGACTCTGAAAACTGTGGCTTCAGGGGGGCTGTGGATGCCCTCCCCCCAGACGAGGCTCCTAGCAGTCCCTGCTCTCTCAGCCGTCCTGCCTCACCCCTGCTCTGGCACCTCTCACCCCTTTGTGGTCACTTCTCATCTCTCCCACCCTGTCTCACCTCATCTCATCTCTCGTCCTCTTCATCACTCTGCCCCTTCCTCATCCCTCCCCATGTCCTCTCCCCCTCCCTCATCTCTCTCATTTCAGGCCCCCTCTCCCTCGGGCCCTCCCCCCACATCCCTCCCCACAGCCTCTCCCTCTCCCTCATCCCTCTCTGTCCCATCCTCAGTCTTCCTAAGTTAACTTGCATCACAACTGGCTTAAAAGCACATGGGATTATCTGTGATTTAAAATGGCATCAGACCAGCCTGTCCAGTGGCACCTGCCAGCTCCACGATGGAAGGCACTCTTTGCCACCCCTTGGCCCTGATTCTCAGTCAGGTCCAGCCACCCGCTGCTATGTCATCTTAGTAGGTCACTCTGCCCCTATGGCCATGTCTGTATCTCCACATCTTCATTGATAAGGAGGAGGAAAGAGGGCTGGCTGCACCACCTCTGTCCATCTAAGACTGTAGGAGGTCTGGGGGGCCCAGGACCCCACTTGGGCATCTTTGTAGACCTGCCCCTGGGGGCCTGCATGGCCTCCACAGCCTCAGGTGGCTGAGGATGGGGGCTGAGGATGGGACCTGAGGGGGGTGCCTAGGAATAGGGGGGTATTGGTGTCCTGCTCAGCCCTGGGTAGATGGACCCAGCAGGTGACCCCCACCAATGGAGAGGGGCAAGTGTCCTGCTCAGCCCTGGGTAGGTGGGCCCAGCAGGGGACCCCCCCCAATGGAGGTGGGGCAAGTGTCCTGCTCAGCCCTGGGCAGGTGGGCCCTGTAGGTGCTGGCCCATTGGAGAGGAGAGCCCAGCGATTGGGTCTCCAGGGAGCAGACCCTGGGTGAGGGGCCGGACAGGTGGGGGTCCTGGCACTCATTGGGGCCTGTACCCGACAGGTGGATGAGTACACCGTCCGCTGTCAGCAGGATCTGGGGGAGCTCATCATCATCCGCCTGCACAAGGAACGCTACTCCTTCCTACCCAAGAACTCCTGGTACTGCAACTACGTGCAGATCTGTGCACCCGACGGCCGCATCTACCACTTCCCCGCCTACAGGTGGATGGATGGCTACGAGACCCTGGCCCTCAGGGAGGCTACAGGCAAGCCCTGAGCACCCCACCCCTGCAGCCAGGCCCCCCGCCTCCCATATGGCTGTCCCCTGCCGGGTCCAGTCACTCTGGGGCCAGCCCTGTGGGAACTCCTGGGACCACCTGCCACCCTCATACATCACCCTCAGTCACTGGCCCTGCAAGACCCCAGCACGAGGCTGCACCCTGTAGGGACAGAAATGAGGGCAGCTGAGGGCCACCCTCAGGACCTCAGGTCTCGGCTGAAGACAAGCGCACTCTCTACCAGCTCCCCCTGCAGTCCTGCCACCGCCCCCCCCTCCTTTGGGATGGGACACCTGCCAGGCTACAAAGACCCCTGGCTGCTCTGAGTACAGCCTGGGGGAGGGGGTCTGTTCACGCCAAATAGCATGTGTTGCCACTACAGCAAGACTCCCCGGTACTCCAGCGGGTCTGTTCCTGCAACAGGATGCCTTGTCCCTCTGACAGGACTCCGCCCCCCACCAGCTCCTGCCTGTTCTGTTCAGAAGCCCTGTTCAGAAGTCCACCTGGGTGGGACTGTGGTTGGTGGTGCATAACAGGAGGCTTGACACCTTATTATAAGAGCCCTGGGTCTCCAACCGGGCAGTCTTTAGAAGGCTGGGGTGCTCTGTGGCTCCAAGGGCCTCTGTACTCCTCCATCAGGACACCTGATGTCTCTAATGGGACTCACTGCTGTTCCAAGGGGCCCCCCTTCAACCAGTAAGGCTCCATCACGGCCCAGTAGGAGCACCTGTTGATTGTAGATTGACTGGGTGTTCTTTAGTGTCCGGTCAGGGCTGCTGGGTATTATTCTGGTCACTTGGCTACTCCCTTGGAAAAGGGACAGGGACTCTCAGCTTCGTGTGCCCACCCCCGCCACAGCCCTTGTCTGGCGGGCTTGGGTCGGCATCCTAACAGGTGGCATCTGGTCCTCTTTTGTCCCCTTGGCTCTACCACCCAGGTTCTGTTGGCCTCCGTCAGGGTGGGCAGGAGGGGAGGGCACAGCCAAAGGGGTCTGGGGGTTGGAGATGCATCCTTCCAGCAGCTGACCAGTCTCTTGCACTTGTTGTTTCCCCAGGAGTGGGGACACAGAGCCTGAGCTGGGGACAGAGGCGGGGGGCAGAGTGAGGCAGGGCTGGAGGAGGATGGGGAGGCCAGGGGGAGATTCCCCCCGCCCTGGGGTGGGGGGGGAGGCAGAGCATCGTCCCACAGCGGCAGATCTGAGTGGCAGGGAAGCAGGGGAAGGGCAGGATGATGCGGGGTGGTGGTGCAGGAATGGCGCTGGGTGGAGCAGCTGTCCTGCAACAGCAGGGCCGGGAGGCTTGAGTCACCTACTGGGCCCTGTAAGGAGTCCGCCACCCGCCCAGGGGAAGCAGAGCTGCATCTCTGGCTTGCACAACCCCAGGGGGCACTGTTCACCCGGAACACAATGTGAGCTGAGGCAGATGGAGGAAGGGGAAGGGGTGGAGAGGGCCTCAAAGAAAGGGATGGGGCTGCCAGCCAGGACCCTGGACAGAGATGGGCCGGGTGCAGATCTCTGCTCCACCCCCTACTAGCTGGACAGCTGGGTCTACTTCTGAATTATTATTATTATTTATTTATTATTATTTAATTCACTCACGAGAGACACACAGAGAGGCAGAGACACAGGCAGAAGGAGAAGCAGGCTCCCTGTGGCGAGCCTGATGCAGGACTCGATTCCGGGACCCCGGGATCATGCTCTGAGCCGAAAGCAGATGCTCAACCGCTGAGCCACCCAGGTGCCCCTACTCTTGAATTCTAAGCCTCAATGTTCTCCTCTATAAAATGGGGCTAACAGCAGAGCCTACATCATATGGAGGATGCGAGAATCCAGGTACATAGCCTCTAAAAGTTTTAGTTTTTTTTTTTTAATTTTATTTATTTATTTTTGAGAGAGCACACACAAGCTGGGGGAGGGGCAGAGGCAGCCTCCCTGCAGAGGAAGGAGCTGGAAGCAAGACTCGATCCCAGGACTCCAGGATCATGACCTGAGCCAGAGGCAGATGCCTAACCACCTGAGCCACCCGGGAGCCCCTAACAGGAGCTTTAAAAGGCTTACCAACTCTTGGTGGTTGTGGATGGTGGGTGAGTGGTCAGAAGCAGACTGCCTTGAATCAAATCCCAGCGCATGCTCTCTTTCTGGGTAACATTGGCTGTTTTCTCCTAGTAAAACAAACACCATGATATCATCCCTTAGCTGAAATTTTTGGGGTCGAGGATGTCTTAAAATTCAGATTTCAGGGGCACCTGGGTGGTGCAGTGGGTTAAGCATCCAACTCTTGGTTCGGGTCAGGTCATGACCTCAGGGTCCTGGGATAGAGCCCTGCATCACGTTCCCTGCTCAGCAGGGTGCCTGTCATTCCCTCTCCCTCTGCCCCTCCCCCCTGCTCATGCTCTTGCTCTCTCTCCCAAATGAATAAATTTTAGAAAGAGAGAAATGCAGATTTCATTTAGAATATGCGTGTATATATACATCTATATCTGCCGATTGCATTCACACAGTCCACACGTTACATGATGTACCCACCAGGGTACCCCCTAGTCAACTCTGGCAGAAACCACCAATGGCTACACCAAGTGAGTTCAGTAAGAACTGTGTACCGCCTCTGGTAAATTCAGAGTAGGTTTTGCTGACCGAGGAATTTGGGCCAAAGGTGTGAGAAAAACAAAGTTGATTTCTATGGTCTTCCTGGTTTTGGAATTGTGGAGATGGGATCGCAGGCTTATATATAAGGGTCACTTGCCTTGTGAGGTCATTACTGGGTGGTCATCAGAGTGTCCAGAAAGTGCCTGGTGCCTCCGACTTGCCACACAACTGCTCTTGATTGATGTTTTAGTGGGGCCAGAAGAGGGGTTCCCTCGCAGCAGCAAACCTCGCTCCAAGGGTAGAGTGAGTGGGAGGAGGGTGCTCTTTGATCCTTCTGAGTTTTGGGGAGGACACACCCCCCCTCCCCTAAGCCCTCCCCATCCTTGTCTGTGGAACCCCAGAGCCAATCTACAGGGCAGGAGCTGAAGTCTGATCCTGGAATTCAGGCAGGGCTGGGGTCAGACCCTGAGCCTCCTCTATGGTCTCCCCTGCAGGAAAGACGAGAGCAGAAGACACACTCCCCATCCTTCTGGAGCACCGACAAGAGGAGATCAGAGCCAAGCAGGACTTCTACCAGTGAGGGCAGGGCGGAGGGGGCTGCGGGAGGCCGGGTGGCGGGGGTGATGCCTTGGCCTTCCTTCCTGGGGCTGGAGCACCAGGGCCCACCCACTCCCTTCTCTTTGCAGCTGGAGGGTGTTCGTTCCTGGCCTGCCCAACTACGTGCATATCCCCAGTTACCGCCCTCCTGTCCGGAGAAACCCGAACCGGCCTGAGTGAGCACCTGCGGCTGCCCTGGGGCCCCTCCCGTGGCGGACCCCTGGGCAGGGATCGAGGGTGCACCCCTGCACTCCCTGCCCCCCACCCCCACCCTGCGCCTGGCCCCAGGTGCCTGGCCCCAGGTGCCCAGCCCCAGCCCTGCACTCCTTCCTACAGGTGGAACGGCTATATCCCCGGCTTCCCCATTCTCATCAACATTAAGGCCACCAAGTTCCTGGACTCAAATCTCCGCTTCTCCTTCATCAAGACCGCCTCCTTCTTCTTCCGCCTGGGGCCCATGTGAGTGCATGAGCGAGGGGCGGTGTGGGCACCTGCAGGGCACCTCTGTCCCTGCTCCACCGCAGACCCCGCAGAGGTGGCTGCCCAGACCCCTGGACGCAGAAGGACCCGGAGCGGTGGGGCCGGAGCCCCGAGGGCCAGAGCAGAGAGGGCAGCCTGTCTGATCCCCTTCCTCTTGAACCCCGTCTCCTAGGGCGCTGGGCTTCAAGCTCCGCGGCCTGGTGGACTGCAAGCAGTCGTGGAAGAGGCTGAAGGACATCAAGAAAATCTTCCCCGCCCACAAGTCTATCATCTCCGGTACCCGGGGGGGGGGGGGGGCACGGCGGAGCGGGCCAGAGGCGGGACGCCCGTCGGGGCAGCGGGACCCCAGGAGCCAGCCGGGCGGACACGGGGCCCTAATGGGCGGCTGGGCGGGCGCGCCCTCTGGCGGCCTCGGGGGAATGCGGCCCCGGGCTCACCGAGACGCTCAAGGGGAGGTGGGGGCTTCCAGGAGCCGGTGGTCTTCGTCCTGGGCCCAGGGGGACCCGGCCGCGTGGTGACGCCCGCGTGGTCCCCCACCCAGAGTACGTGGCCGAGCACTGGACAGAGGACAGCTTCTTTGGGTACCAGTACCTCAATGGCATCAACCCAGGCCTGCTGCGCCGCTGCACGCAGATCCCTGACAAGTTCCCGGTCACAAATGACATGGTGGCCCCGTTCCTGGGCGAGGGGACGTGCCTGCAGGCGGAGCTGGAGGTGAGGCCTGAGCCGGTGGAGATCTCTCCCTCCCTGGCCCCCGGTCTCTCCACTCCCACCTTTGCCATCTGCAGAGTCCCATCTGCGGCTGTACTCCCCACCGGGGTCCTCACCCAACCCTGCATTTGGGGGACCAGGATGACCTTCGCCGAGGTGTGGGTCACAGGTGCGCCATGTTGGTGCCCACCTGCACTCTCATTGCGGCCCTCTTCCAGAAGGGGAACATTTACCTGGCGGACTACCGCATCTTGGACGGCATCCCCACCATCGAGCTCAACGGGCGGAAGCAGCATCACTGCGCCCCCCTCTGCCTGCTGCACTTTGGCCCCGAAGGGAACATGATGCCCATCGCCATCCAGGTGCCTAGAATGCAGGCCTGGGGCCGCCGCGTGAGCACATTGCCAATACAAGATGTGTGTGTGTGTACCTGTTTGTGCCTGTGTGAGTGTGCATATCTGCATGCTTGTGTGTGTCCACGTGAGTGTACATCCTTGTGTGTGCATCTGAGGATGCGCATATGTTTATGGATGTCCCTGCTTGTCCCTGCATGTGCGCATCATTGTGCTACCACCGTGTGCTTGGTGCCCGTGCATGAACTTGGGTTCCCGTGGCTGCCCTTGTGTGCAAGTCCCTGTGTGTGTAGAGTATGCGTGCTGTGTATATATGCGCACACATGACCAGATGGGAATGTGCTTGCTTTGCTCAAGCTATTGTCTTTGGGTCCATTCATCCAGTTACTTGATAAACCAGCTCCTGCTGTGGGCCAGGCCTCTGCTGGAAAGATACTGGGCTAAGCGGACTTAGCCGCTGCCTTGACAGTGGCCTGGCATGAAAGGGGAGTGAGGTGCTATGTTCCCAGAGGTCTCCACCAGTGTCACATCCAAATTAGAGAGAGGCATCTGTGTGGGCCGGGGGGTGGGGGTGGGATCAGCCAAGCCCCCGATGCTCCTGGCTCATTAATAGAATACCAAAAGCTAGATTGCAGCGACTCTCTCTGCCCCGGGGGGCTGGGCGCCCTAGTGCAATGCACACACAGCTTGCACAGCTGAATGTGGTGCCTGTGGGGTTGAAATAAGAAAGTCTTCTCAAAGAAGGCAATTTGCGAACTGCTTCTTGAATGAATGGGAGCTGAGAGAGGTAGAGAGAGGGAGAGGAGGAAGCAACTACAGGCAGAGGGGAGAGCAAGAGAAATGTGAAGAGAGAGAGCAGTGCCCTGGTGTGCTCAGGGGACCAGAGGGCCTAGAGTGCACAGAGTGGCTCACTCTTCTCTGCCTCCTTCTCTCAGTGGGGGCCCTTGTGTGGGTGTGTGCCTCTGCCCTCACCTAACTCTCCATCTTTCCCCATCCCCAGCTCAGCCAGACCCCTGGACCCGACTGTCCCATCTTCCTGCCCAGCGACTCGGAATGGGACTGGCTGCTGGCCAAGACATGGGTGCGCTATGCCGAGTTCTACTGCCACGAGGCCATCTCCCACCTGCTGGAGACGCATCTCATTGCGGAGGCCTTCTGCCTGGCCATGATGAGGCAGCTTCCCATGTGCCACCCCCTGTACAAGGTATGGACGTGGCCTCAGGACCCCCCAACCCCAGAAAGGCACCTGGCTCACTCAGCAGTCAGGGGGGCCCCAGGGAGACTTGGGGAGGCAGCTGGGGACCCACGAGGGAGGGTTTGAGTGGGGCCCCCCAAAGCGAGAGGGTCTGATACTGCACAAGGCAGAGGTGGGTGGGTGCTGAGACCCCTTGGGGCTAACTGTGGTCCTCCCTCCTCATCCTCCTGCTTCCTCCCAAGCTCCTCATCCCCCACACCCGGTACACCATCCAGATCAACAGCATCGGGCGAGCCCTCCTCCTCAATGAGGGGGGGCTGTCAGCCAGGGTAAGACTCCTGCCCCAACCCCAGCAAGACATCTGCTGCCCTTCTGGGCCTTTGCCCTTAGACTAAAAGTAGGATTTCCCACTTGCCTTCAGATCACAAGGGGGCATGGTGGGTGTGGACCAGTGGAAGGGTGCTGTGCCTATGAGGGTTCACTGGGGTGCTGGCCCAGAGTGGGGGAGCTCCTGGGGCTGGGGCTGGGGGAGCACTCACTGGGTGTGTGCGGCGGGTGCGATCCTCAGAGGGGAGGCCCTGCCAGGACCCTGCTGGCCTCAGTGGCTGCATCCCCCCAAACAGGGCATGTCCCTGGGTCTGCAAGGCTTTGCTGAGGTGATGGTGCGGGCTCTATCAGAGACAACCTACGACAGCCTCTACCTCCCCAATGACTTCGTGGAGCGTGGGGTCCAGGACCTGCCGGGATATTACTACCGCGACGACTCCTTGGCAGTGTGGGACGCACTGGAGAGGTGAGGCTGGACGGGCAGCAGGGTGAGTGCCCTGGGATGTTGCAGCTCGGGGGCAGCCGAGGCCAGGGCATCCAGGGGGAGGTGGGAGGACCTGTGCTGGGGAGGGAGAGGATGCAAACTGAAGCCTGTCCCTGGTCAGGTACGTGACAGAGATCATCACCTACTATTACCCATGTGATGCGGCTGTGGCAGGTGACCCGGAATTGCAGTCCTGGGTGCAGGAGATATTTAAGGAGTGCCTCCTAGGGCGTGAGAGCTCAGGTATGGGCCTGGGTGCCGGGCACCCGCAGGGACCTGGGGTTAAGGGGTGGGTCCTCCCAGATCATGTCATGCTGGGGGCGGAGGGAGCCGAATCTCAGAGAGGCTGGGGAAGGAAAACTGTGTGAACTCAGAGCCTGTGGGGCAGGGTCATCTCTGGGGAGACCTGGGGGGCCCCCAGTCCCTCACCCTGAAACGAGCCTTTGTGGCCTGAGAAATGAGCTCAAACAGGAAAGAGTAGAGTGTTCTGGAGGCCAGAGAGCTGGTGGGCTCCAGCAGGACGGGGAGCATCCTGGAGTCAGGCCACTCAGGCACCACCCAGCAAATATTTAGTGAGCATCTGTGTTGTGACAAACGCTGTGCTGGTTACTGGGAGGCAAAGGGAATGAGACGGGAGAGGTGTCTGCCTTCAAGTCTTGGGGGGTGGGAGGGTGGTCCACTCAGTAGAGGCACAGGTATGTTATCTTAGGACTGCTACAGTGCAGGGTGGGGGGGTGGGGTGGGGGTGCATAGGAGCCAGAGGAGGCACCTGGCCCAGCTGGAGGAAATGGGGGAGAGCAGAGGGTTGCAGCATGCTAAGATCTGGCTGAGATCTAACATCTGGCTAGCGCCTGCAGGGATGGGGATGTTAGCCCGGAGGTGTTAGAGGTGGGGTTGGAGAGCTCTGAGTGGGAAGGCAGAGTGGGCAGGGGGAGTTCCGGGAGCTGCTTAGAGGTCCCTGCATCTGTGCTGAGGGTGGGAGTTGGCTGGGGCTCTCCAACGGGCTAAGCTAGGGCTAAGCTAAGGCTGAAGCACGTGCAGCCACCCTTCGCAGGCCTGGTTAGAGACGTTGGGATTACCCTGAGCACCAGAGGGCGCCTTCAAGGTGGGTAGTGTGCAAGGAGATCAGGTTTGCACCTGCCAGGCTGCACCTTGCAGTTGGGAGACAGTTCAGGAAGCTGCTGTCTGTCTGGAACGGGGGTGACAGGAACCTGGCTAGGGTGGCAGTGGCAGGAAAGCAGAGGATTGCCGAGCTAGCCAGGAGATAGAGATAAATGACAAGCCTTGGACACTGGTTGGGGTTCACTGGTGGGTTTGGAGGGAGGGGCCAAGGATGACTTCCAGGTGTGGAGCTATCATAGCTCGGTGGGTGGTGGGTGTCATCCTGTGAGTTGGGGGCCTGGAGGGAGGAGTGGTTTGGGGAGGAAGATGATGGTGTTAGGCTTCTGGAACCTGGTGGCAATGGGAAGGAGAAACAAGCAGCTTGGTTACATGTGAGACCAAGAGCCAGGCTACTGGCGTGAGTGTAGAGGCTCAGAAGAGTGTGTGTGTGTGTGTGTGTGTGTGTGTATGTGTGTGTGTAGTGGGGTGTGTGTGGGTGAGGCACTTTCCAGGTCAGGAAAGCAGGGATTCCTCCAAAGCCTAGTCCCTCCTGTGTCCTGGGACCAGAGAGGCCCCCCTAAGGGAGCTGGAATAAAGATCTCAGGGCCCCACCTCAGGCAGGTGCCCTGAGCAGCCCTGGAGAACATCTGGCCGAGGACTTTGGGGGCTGCCTCCCAAGGCTTGTGCCTTGGATGGGGTGGGCGAGGTGAGTGGGGTTGGGTTGCAGTCACGGGAGGGCCAAGCAGGTGGAATGAATGGGCAGCACTACCCTGAAGTGGACCCTAGGAGCAGGGGCAGGACAATGGGGTGGGGGTGGGGACACACACAGATACACAGACACACAGACACACACACACACACAGGACCTGGGCTTGCTGGCCTCTTCTGCTGGCCACGTGGGACCAGGGCAGGACTGACGCCCTCTCCCTGCCCCCAGGTTTCCCACAGTGCCTGCAAACTGTACCGGAGCTGATCCGATATGTCACCATAGTCATCTACACCTGCTCCGCCAAGCATGCAGCTGTCAACACAGGGCAGGTGCCTGTGCTCCCCAGCCTCAGCCCCAGCCCCAGCCAGGCCTCCCCCCACGTCCCAGCCTCACCCCCCAGCTCAGTTTAAACCCCAGAGTCCCGGGGTGCTCGCTCTCTGACCCAGAACCCCTCTTCTCCCCCCCCCCCCCGCAGCTGGAGTACACTGCCTGGATGCCCAACTTCCCCTCATCCATGAGGAACCCACCGATGCAGGCCAAGGGGCTAACCACCCTGGAGAGCTACATGGACACGCTGCCGGATGTGAAGACCACGTGCATCACCCTGTTGGTGCTCTGGACACTCAGCCGGGAGCCCGACGACAAGGTGCCCCAGGGGGCCTCGAGGTGCAGGCGGGGGTGGGGGGGGCTACTCTGAGTACAGGCAGAGGGAGGGCTGGGAGCTGGGAGCGGGCGACAGGAGAGGAGGTGTCCAGGGTGGGAGGCAGGGGCAGAGAGGGTGCTGCAGGGGCAGGGCAGACGAGTGGCTGGGGGGGTGGCAGCGGGTGGTCGCATCTGCCCGGTTCTGTGTCCGCAGCGGCCCCTGGGTCACTTCCCCGACATCCACTTCGTGGAGGATGCCCCGCGGAGGAGCATGGACACCCTCCGGCGGCGCCTGGCCCAGATCTCGCACAACATCCGCCAGCGCAACAAGTGCCTCCCCGTCCCCTACTACTACCTGGACCCGGTGCTGATAGAGAATAGCATCTCCATCTAGGCCGGCTCTCCCGCCTCGCCTCGCCCTGCCTGCACCTGTTTTCAAAAAACAAAAAAATTTTCACTTCAAACGTGCCTGGCCTGTCTGTGCACCTGGCCATTTACTGGGGGCCCCATGGGGGTGCAGGCTGGGGCCATGCCATTCACCAGAGTGGGTCTGGGTAGGCTCAGGGCAGCACCAGGCCCTTGGTCCCACCCTCATGTCCCATGAGATGCAGCCAGAAGGCTCTGGAAGGTGCTTGATACCCTGACCCCAGGCTCCTGAATGAAGTGCTGGCAGGTGCCAAGGTGCTCCTGGGGAGGGCAGGAGAGAAGGCTAGGACCAGGCTAGGACCCTGCCATACCCAGGCCCTGTTTTTCAACCCAAAGCCATTCTGGTTCACCTTAAGAACCCCTACCTAGGGACCCAGACGTGTGAGGATCCCAGTCCACCAGAAAATCTACCCAAGGACCAGCCCTGCCCACCTAGGCACTCAGACCACCCAAGACTAGTCCAACTTGAGATGTAAACTACTCATCTACCCAGGCAAAAGACCACCCTAAGCCCAGCCTACCAGAAACCTAGACCATCCAAGCCATGCTCGCTTTGAAACCCAGACAACCCTAAACTCCACCTACAATGGACCCATAATACCCGAAACTACACCCCATCACCTACCAAAACCTACATCACTCCAGGCTTTGCCCACCCAGGAGCCCAGCCTGCTCAGCGCACCCTCCAAGTAACCTGTCCCCAAGATCCCTTCCTCACCCCAGGAACCTGAGAATAGCCCCCTTCTGCTCCTACACTGGGCCTAGCTTATGGTTTCATCGCTGACATCCCGGAGGAGCACAAGGGCTTGGCATGTGGAGTTGATCTCAGGGACTGAATCCAACAGGTCTGTCTGGCATTTGGTGGTAGGTGGTGGTGGTGGTGGTGGTGGTTGTGGGAGGAGGGGTGGACTGCGTGGCAGTAGGAATATTGGGCATCCAGGCACTGAATTCAAGCTGATCCCTCAAACTCGGTAAGCACAGAGTTACCAGTGCTCCTGTTATGTCCCCCCATGACCCTGCTTATCCCCCCAGGTGTGGCACTGGCTCACCTGGCCACTGTCGGTGGCAGCGTGTTGGGCTGGGCAGTTGAGGATGGTCATGGGGAGACATCTGATGAGCTCCCCCCAGGGCAAAAGGGACCCATAAGTGGGGGGGGGGGTGGAGAGAACAGAGCTGAAACCCCAGGGCTGTGGGGTCTAGAGGGCAGAGGACAGGTGTGGACATCTCACTGGGGCTCACAAGTCTTAGAAAAAACCCTCCTGTAAGACTTCCCTGACCTAGGCCCACAGGTGTGTTTGGATTGGCTGCCAAGGTGTCTTATTTGTTCCTTTTTTCAAGTTGAATTAATGGCCAACCCTTAAATCTTAGACAATGTCTGGTTTCTCTCGAAAATTCTAAAGACCTGGCTATAGTCATAGCTGGGTGGCCAATGTCCCCATCAGACAAGTAATTCTCCCCTGGCCACAGTCCCCACCCACCTGCATCCCTTGCTTGTGCTGCTTGCAAGTGCTATAGGCACGTATTCCAGCCTCCTGAGGTAGAGCAAGCCACAGGGAAAGGTCAGATGCCAGGGCCCCTCTGCTGGGACCAGGGGATTGGATCCATCTGTGCCACCAGTTCCCAGAGGGCAGAGCTGATCCGCCTCACTCAGCCTGGCATCCAGCCTCAGCCATAGTTAGGACTCATGAACCCATGTGGATCCGTGGGGTGCCCCTGAGGATTCAAGGGGACATAGGATGTGGGCTAGGCTCAAAGGGGCAGCATTTGGTTAGGGAGAGAGGGAGCATTGGGGTACCTGGCTTCCCCTGGCTCTAGTCTGTGCTGAGACAGAAGAATGGGAAAGGGGGGCAGGCAGGTTCCAGAGGGGCTGAGATGCCACAGTGGACACTGCATTCCGTGTGGCCAACATGGAGCCTCGTGAGGCTAATGAGCAGGGCTGCCCTAAATCCCAAGGCTCAAGGAAGGTTGTCATGCAGATTAATGGCAGGAGATGGAGACCCACAGGGAGGCCACACCACCGGGGTGAAGGCCAGAGGTACATCCTGCAGGGGTCTTCTGTGGTTCGGAAGGAAACCCTAGAGACTCTTCCTATTCACCTGAGGTTTGTTCTTATGGCATTACATTTAATTCTTTTTTTGGAAAGATTTTATTTATTTGATAGAGAGAGCACAAGCCAGGGGAGTGGCAGACAGAGGGAGAGGGAGAAGCAGACTCCCCGCTGAGGGACTCGATCCCAGGAGCCTGGGATCACAACCCGAGCCGAAGGCAGACTCATGAGCCACCCCGGGTGCCCCACATTACATTTAATTCTAATAATAGTCTGTAAGATGGTGCTCTTCTAGTCCCTGTGTTCAGATGAAGAAAGAGACACAGAGAGATTAAGTGACTTGCTCAAAGTCACACAGCAGAGAAAGAAGAGGATGCAGGGGGGCGCCTGGGTGGCTCAGCAGTTGAGCGGCTCCCAGGCCTCCCCAGGCCCTGCTGCTCCATGAGCTTTCCCGGTGAACGGAGCCCAGCATGGGGCTCAGCGTTGATGTCCCAGTGTAGTAGAAACAGGGACAGCCAGGGTCAGAGGTTAGATGAGGCCGCCCCAGGGCCCCAGGACTCCAGGCACTGTGTGTGTGGGGTCCTCCCTACTTTGAAGAGGGGGTGGCCCAAGGGCAGCTACTGCACCTGCAGAGAAAGGAGGTCTCCGTCATAAAGTGGGTTCAAAGCAGATGAGTGAGCATCTCGTGTGCGCGCCAGGACCACTGAGTGGTGGACCCGGGTCTTGGCCGGGAGCCAGTCCTCAGCCACGTCCCTGGTTAGGAACATGGAGCTGTCTGGGCAGATGTCTCAGTGGGCTGGAGTTGGGGGGCAGTGTACAAAGGGAGGGTAGCATCAGGTGGAATCTGGCTGCAGAAAGTGCCCTCTGTTACCATGTCCATGGGGGCAAATCACCTGGTGGACTTCCCTACTAGCTGTGTCTCTTCGGGAAAGTTAACCAACCTCTCTGTGACTCAGGTTCCTCATGTATAAAGCGAGATTGATGGGGACACCTGGGGGCTCAGTCAGTTAAGCTCAGGTCATGATTCAGGGTCCCTGGATGGAGTCCTGTGTTGGGCTCCCTGCTCTGTGGGGAGTCTGCTTCCCAGAACCTCTGCCCCTCCCCCTGCTTGTGCGTGCTCTCTCCCTCTCTGTCTCTCTAATAAATAAATAAACAAAATCTTAAAAAAAATAAAGTGAGGTCGATGACAATCATCCTTCCTCCCTTGGGTTGCTTTGAAAGATTACATGAGTTAAATCTAGGGAGGTGCTTAGACCAGCGATGGCGTGCTCTAGGCGAGGTATGAAGGTTCCCCGTTCTGATCACTTCTGGTAACACAGGAGAGGACACGGTCACGGGGAGGTGAATCGGCCTGAGCCACCTTGTGGGCGCATGTGGCAGAGCCTGGTGAAGGGCTGCTGGTCCTAACCCAAAGTCACCCAGATCCCTGGTTGTGTGGGGACAGAGCCTGGAAGGTGGAAGTTTGGGTGTGGAGATGCCTTCCAGAAGGGGTTCCGTTTTTAACTGTTGGGAAGCCAAGACTATTCCACTTAAAGGAATTTCATTCCCTGGAGCCAGTGGGGCATTGAGCCCAGAACCACCCTTTGATTCTAAAGAAAGAGGCCCACCCCCAATATTCCTCCCTCCCCCACTAGAGTACTGGAGGTGCTTTTCTGTGGTCAGGCTGGGCTTTAAGAATAGACAGTGACACAAGTGACCCTTACAAAGCAGAAGCACTGCCCTGGGGTTGGGGCACATCTCTTCCCAGTTGGCCCTCAGAGGGGAGCCTCAGCGGACCAGCTGTAGGGCAGCCTGAGTAGCCATGACAACTGGCAGGTGTCCTGCAAGTGCGCGGATCCAGGCAAGGAAGCAGGACAGAGCACTCCCCACTCAGCCCTCGCTGTCACAGAGTAACACCCCTCCCTGCAGGGATGAGCAGGAGGCACTGAGCTAGCAGGGAAAGGAGGGGGACGCAGGGCAGCAGGACATTGGGAACCTGGGCCCTGAAGGCACTGAGGTGGGAAGGAAGGGTGGCTGGACCAGCACAGCGGTCTATGGCTGCAGTGATGGGGAAGTTCTCCAGGACGCGAGATGGTGCTGGATTGGGATGGGAACGAGGCCATTCAGGAACTGGGAGGCAAGGAAGGTGTCCTCCTGTGAATGTTCAGACACATACTCTGCAGAGAGTGGGTGTGGGAGAGGCGAGGGCCACCCTGGTGACCCAAGCCCCCGCATCTAGCATCTCCATGGCTCTGAGAACCCAGATCTCCAGCTGCCCACATTGGTCTCACCATGATGTTCCCTTTCTGCTGCTCCAACTGGTTGGGTGACTCTACTAGTAAGCGGTTTCTCAGAAGAGAGGGTGTTGGAGGCCTGGGTTCTGCCGGAAGGAGGGAGCCACTGACTCCCGCAGCCCTGCCCGTTCCCAGCACAGCTTCCGTGCTCCCCAATGTGATGTGCACCAAGACGGCATCTGGGATTTGAGTGCCATGTGGGAACATCAGAGGGAGGAAGGCGGGAGACAGCAGAGCCTGGCCTGCTCTCTCATCCTTCCTGGGCAGCTGCTCTCCCGCCGTCCCTCCAATTCCCAGCTAAGAGTCACCGGGCCGCGTGTCCTGTTCTCCTGCTCTTACCTACGGGGCTCGCCAGGCTCACTGGTGCGCTGTCCCAGGTCCCTGAGCCCAGCCAGGGGCCGGTGGTCACACGCCCCAGTCCTCACGCACCTGCTGTCCATGCAGTCCCTGCTGGCGTGGGGTTGAGAGGTGCTGGGGTGGCTGGCAGGCAGTTCTGGGGAGACCCCGAGGCACCTGTCACTGCGTGGGTGAGCACCCACCCTAGGCTCCTGTCGCTGCAGCCCAGGCTGCTGCCTCCTCACTGACCTTGGTCTGCTTTTGGCTCCAGGACATTCCTGGTCCCCTCCTCCAAGGTGTGGGGAAAAAGGGCTGTCTGTCAATGCCTCCTCCTCTGTGTCTCTCTGTCCAGTGGACTCCTAGCCCTGGAGGCCAGTGTCCTGTAAACCCCTCCGAGCACCCCCACCCTTGTGCCATGTCCCCCCTCTCTGCATTCTTGCTTTCCTTGCCTCCATCCCCTTCTATTCCTCTTCCACAGAGCGGTGGGGGTGGGGATGAGCCGTAGTGATGTGATCTGCTCTGGGGTCCTCCAGGGTGACAGAGCAGAGGCTTCTGTCTCTGGAGGTGGGGGTGCACCCCCGAGAACATAAGGAGGGGCAGGGCCCTCGCTCCAACCTGTCAAAGTATCATTTTCATGAAAATTACCAACACGATTCATAAAATTAGAATGGACACAAGTTAAAGGTTTAATTCCACTTGGTTAAGGTGGTAATGGTGGTTCCAAGAGCAGTTAGGATACTGCGTGCTTAGCGGCATTCACGGCCATGCCTCGTTTTGTTGTGTTTCAGGTTATTGTGCTTTGCAGATATTATTTGCTTTTTTTTTTTTTTTTTCACACATTGAAGAGTTGTGGTGACCCTGCATTGAGCAAGTCTATGAGGTCCATTTGCTCACTTCCCCTGTGTCATATTTTGGCAATTCTTGCCATATTTCAGACTTTTTCATCATTATCTTTGTTGTGGTGATCTGTGATTAGGGAGGATCTTTGATGGTGCCATTGCAATTACTTTGGGGTGCCATGAACTGCACCCATATGAGATGGTGTGGGTGTTCTGACTACTCCACCGACCAGCCATTCCCCGGTCTCTCTCTCTCTCCTCTGACTTCCTTATTCCCTGAGACACAGCAACACTGAAATCAGGCTAATGAATAATAACCATACAGTGGCCTCTAAGTGTTCAGGTAAAAGGAAGAGTCATGCGTCTCTCACAAATCAAAAGCTAGAAGTGATCACGCTCTGTGAGGAAAGCATGTTGAAAGCCGAGATCGGCTGAAAGCTTGGCCTCTTGTGCCAAAGCAAAGTTAGCCAAGTTGGGAATGCAGAGGAAAAGTTCTCGAAGGAAATTAAACTGCTACTCCAGTGACCACACAAATGATAAGAAAGAGAAGCAGCCTTCTTGCAGATGTGCAGTGTCAGTGGTCTGGATAGAAGACCAAACGAGCCCCAACATTCCCTTAGGACGAAAGCCTAATCCAGAGCAAGACCCTAATGTTCATCCATTCTGTGAAGGCCGGGAGAGGTGGTGACCTCAAAGTGCAAGGGCAAGGAGCAAGTGCTCCAGAAGAGGGAGCTAAGGTAAAGAATGAAGGTGGCTACGCTCAGCAGCAGATCCTCAGTGTAGATGAAACAGCCTTCTGTTGGAAGAAGATGCCATCTAGAACTTCCACAGCTGGAGAGGAGAAGTCAACGCTAGGCGCTCGTGAAGCAGGTGACCTCAAGTTGAAGCCAGTGGTCGTTTGCCATTCTGAGACTCCTGGGGCCCTTCAGAATGAGGCTGAATCTACTCTGTGTGCTGTCCACAAAGCCTGCGTGACGGCACCCCTATGTACAAGCTGGGTTACTGAATATTTTAAGCCCGCTGTTGAGACCCATGGCTCAGAAAAAAAAGATTCTCTGCAAAATATGACTTCTCATTGACAGTGGACTGGGTCTTCCAAGAGCTCTGATGGAGGTGGGCAATGAGGTGGTGTTGCTTCCATGCCTGCTAACGTTCTGCAGCCCATGGGTCAAGGAGTCATTTTGACTGTGAAGTTTTATTAATTAAGAAATACATTTCATAAGGTTCTAGCTGCCACAGATAGCAATTCCTCTGATGTATTGGAACAAAGTAAATTGAAAACCTTCTGGAAAGGATTCACTATTCTAGATGCCTTTGAGGACACTTGTGACTCAAGGGAAGAAGTCAAGATATCAACATGACCCAGGGTTTGGAGAAAGTTGATTCAACCCTCACAGATGACTCTGAGGGGGTCCAGACTTGAGTGGGGAAGTTATTGCAGATGTGGCGGGAACAGCAGGAGACAGAAGTAGAGCCCGGAAATGGGACCGAATCACTGCAATCTCATGAAAAAACCTAATCAGATGAGGAGTTGCTTTTCTTTCTCTTTCTTTTTTTTTTAAATAGGTTTTTATTTAAATTCCAGTTACTTAACATACAGTGTAATATGAGTTCCAGATGTACTATATAGTGATTCGACACTTCCATCCATCCCCTGGTACACCTCATGACAAACGCACTCCCTCATCCCATCACCTATTTCCCCCATATCCCCACTCCAGTCCTGGGTAATTTTTCTTAACAAGGATATTCCCTGTGAGCACAGCAGGTGATCACATAGATCTCTTCTGGGTTTCTTCTCTCTCTCAATGGAAAGTCCCCATGCCCTGACTCCTCACCTGGTCCTGCTGTGCAATCTCTTCTCTTCTTCACCCAGCAGGTGGGTTTGCATCTTTCCAGACTTCCTCCCAGGCATTGGTATTTATTAACAAAATCAGATTTTTTTAAACCGTAAAAGGTATCACACCATGCTCATTGTTGTATGACTTGTTTTCCACCTATGTTAATACATCATGGATGTTTTCCCTATGTTGCCGTTTATGGGTTGACCCTATTATGAGCTATGTTATTTTTCCTAGTTGAACATTTTCTTCCTGAGGGACACTTGGCTTTTTAAAAGTACTTTTCCTGTTATACATAATACAGCATAGAACACCATTGCAGGGGTGCCTGGGTGGCTCAGTTGGTTAAGCATCTGACTCTTGGTTTCAGCTCAGGTCATGATCTCAGTGTCATGGGATCATGAGCCCTGAGTCAGGCTCCTCTGCTCAGTGGAAAGTCCACTTGAGATTCTTCTCCCTCCCCCATGGCCCTCCCCTTCAGCCGCTTGCCCTCTGCCCCTCCCCCAACTCATGTGCACTCTCTCTAAAATAAATGTGTAAAATCTTTTTTTTTTTAAAGATTTTATTTATTTATTCAAGACACACACACACACACACACACACACACACACAGAGGCAGGCAGGCATGCAGAGAGGCAGAGACACAGGCAGAGGGAGAAGCAGGCTCCATGCAGGGAGCCCCACGTCGAAATCCACCCCGGGTCTCCAGGATCACACCCTGGGCTGAAGACAGCGCTAAACCGCTGAGCCACCAGGGCACCTGGGTGGCTCAGTGGTTGAGCATCTGCCTTCTGCTCAGGGCATGATCCTGGGGTCCTGGGAATAAATAAATAAAATATTTCAAATAAATAAATAAATAAATAAGAACAGTGTTGTAAACATTTATTTATGCAAATGTGGGAATTTTCAGTAAGACTCCTCTTTATAGGTGGTTTGTTGGGTTAAACTTTTTCTTTTAGATTTTTTAAAAAAGATTTTATTTATTCATGAGACACACAAAGAGAGAGGCAGAGACATATGGGACTTGATCAAAGGGACCACCCCCACCCCCCCACCCCCTCCACCCCCCGGGAGGGGCAGACCGGGTGGTACAGCGGTTTAGCGCCGCCTGCAGCCCAGGGAGTGATCCTGGAGACCCTGGAGCTCCCTGCATGGAGCCTGTTTCTCCCTCTGCCTGTGTCTCTGCCTCTCTCTCTCTCTGCATCTCTATAAATAAAAAAAAAAAATTAAAAAAAAAAAAAAAAGGACCCCGGGATCACCAACTGAACCAAAGGCAGACGTTCAACCACTGAACCATTTAGGTGTCCCTGAATATATTTTCTTAATGATCAGTGAGATTAAATATCTTTTCACAGGTTGGTTAGACATTTAGGTTTATTTTATGGACTGTCTTTTAAGAATGTCCTGTAAAATTTGTGCCCTCTTTTCCGGGGAGTTACTGATTTGTACAAGCTGTTTATATATTTTAGATATTTGCTCCTGTTTGTATATAGTTTTCCCTCTTTGTTATTTGCCTGCAATTTTATGCCTGGCAGCACCCTGGCTCTGCGTTATTTCATTAACCTATTCTGTGCTACTGTCTTAGAGCCTTGCATCTCTGTTTCTACCTCTTTTTCTGCCACCTACCCACACCTTTGTCCCCTTCCTTCTCTGGTGACTCATTCCATCTAGTCTTGGAACACTGGGCAGGGAGTGGCAGGGGTAAGCTGAGCTTCCACTCCACTTTTAGGGCCATGTGCCCTACACTCCCTCATTCCTGAACTGAAAGGCTGGAGTCATTGGGGTGGTAAAGAGGGAGCTGTTCCTCTCTCTTTGGCCGGCAAGCCCAACTGGAATGGGAGTCTCCACAGCATGACTTTGGGACCTGGATGCCCAATGCCTAATTGTCCATGAGGAAGTCGCCATCCTAAGTCAAGACGACCACCATTCTGAACTAGAGCTCTCCTAGAGTTGAATGTTACCTGTAACAACCTTCTCTTCTTATGGGTTGTCAGCCAAGAGTCCAAGGACTAAGGGTGTGTGTAGTGAGAGACAGAGGAGAGATAGAAACAGAGAGAAAGAGAGTCAGAGGCCTGGGCAGTGGACGTGGTGGTGGCTTCTCCAAGGAGGATTGGAGACTGACTATTTAGATTTCTACTGCTGAGCTGCCTTAGTTTTTCCAGGAGATGTTAGTTGCTCCCAAAAAACATACACTGAAGCAAATACTGGCTTATTGACTGGAGCACGATTGCCTTCCAACTCAGTAGTTAATCCATCTATCTGCCCATCCATCCATCCATCCACACATACATATATTCCTTTTTAAAAATTTTTTATTTATTTATGATAGTCACACATTGAGAGAGGTGGAGACATAGGCAGAGGGAGAAGCAGGCTCCATGCACCAGGAGCCCGATGTGGGATTCGATCCCGGGTCTCCAGGATCGGGCCCTGGGCCAAAGGCAGGCACTAAACCGCTGCGCCACCCAGGGATCCCACATATATTCCTTTTTTAAAAAAGATTTTATTTATTCATGAGAGACAGAGAAAGAGAGGCAGAGACATAAGCAGAGGGATAAGCAGGCTCCCTGCAGGGAGCCCAATGTGGGACTCAATCCCAGGACCCTGAATCATGACCTGAGCCAAAGGCAGGCACTAAACCACTGAGCCACCCAGGTGTCCCCACACATACATACATTCTATCATTCTTCCTTTTATCCACATCAAACAAACCTTTGTTAGATTATCTTTCATGTGTCAGCACAGCACTGAGCACCAGGAATATATACTAAATGAGTCCCAGCTCCTGCCTTCAAGACACTCATGGTCCAGTTGGGGAGACACACAGGTAAATGGAAAGGGCACCCAGAAGGCTTTGAGGAACGATTTGTGTATTAAGTCCTCCATTCAACACCTACTCACTGAGCACCTGCTGTATGCCAGGTGCTGTGGTGGGCAGTTATGAACCCTATCTTCATGAGCTTGAGGTCTAGTGGTAAAGGGGAAGATGGGGGCTCATGTCTTCTGGAACATTCCACTAAGGTAGGCTCATAGGTGAGGGAAAGAGGGGGGAGGCACACCAGCTCTTAACTGCCTTGTGGTGGAAGTGACATATATTGCTTCCTCCATAATCCATTGGCCAGCATTGGTCATATGGCCCCAATCTGAAATATTGAGCACCAACTTTCTGCCATAGCAACTCCTAGTTTTTGCCACTGCAAATTGTCAGACTCTTCTTTGTGGAATTTGCAAATTGAGGCAAATAATTCAAAGACAAAAAAGTGATAGGAGCATGATCATTTTGATGGTGGCATCTGAGGCGGATGTATGGGGTCCTATGCCCAGAGCCCGCTGGGTTTCCAGTCCTTCCTGAGGACCCTGCTTAATGCTTTTTTTAATCCCTTCAGATACTCAGTTTCTCTTCCATTTTTATTGATCTAATCACTTAAGTTATGACGAATTGTTTTCTATTGCTTGAAAACAAGGAGTCTAACAGCTCTATATCTCTGACTCGTTTGTGGCACACAATCTTGACAGAGAAGGGACAGTTCAGGAGCTGCCTGCTGGCACTTTCTGAGGCATTGCTCTATCTTAATGGTTATGTGTGTGCAGTGATTAGAATACATATTGCTTTCTGTCCACATTGTTTTATGGAAGAGATGGAAGTCATTAGGTGAATTCAAGGGGACCCATTTTGGCCTCAATGGACACTTCTTGATTTGGACCGAGAAAAAAGAAAAACAGAATGAAAGAATGTGTATGAAGTGTTGACATTCCACTGCTGAGGGTTGAATCTGGAAGGCAGTATGTGATTAATGGTATGCTATTTTCTTTTCTTTTTTTAAAAACATGTATTTATTTATTTGAATGGGGGAAGGGAGAGAGAGCACAGGCAGGAGGAGGGGCAGAGGCAGAAACAGATTCCCCGCTCAGAAGGGAGCCCGACTTGGGGGCTCAATCGCAGGACCCCAGGATCATGATCTGAGCTGAAGGCAGATGCCCAACTGACTGAGCCACCCAGGTGCCTTTTGTCCAACTTTGGAGCAAGTTTTTAAGAAAGCATATGTGGGCACAGCCTGCGTGTCCCAGAAAGTCGTCCTTCTCCTGCCCTGCTTCTGGTGGCCCCTTCTTTGTGGGTTGTTCATTTTCTAGCTGGGACCATAGGTCACTATCAACCTCTTGGGCGATTTTTCCACCTGCCACCCCTTGTGCTGCTGGGAAGCCTGTAGGAGGTGAGGTGGCCATTAGGTCCACTCAGCTGCGGTCAGTGGGATCAGGGGTAGGATTACATCCCCCTCTCATCGTAATGTAAGGCATAAATGCAAAGCAAAACAAAGTTATAAAACCCTTTAAGGGAACTGTGGGTGTTCAGGCACTTGGAAGCTTGGGTTCTTCAAAAGGTACTGTCTCATGAAAGTCCTGTTCTCTGGGGCCTTTTGTTTCTCTGTTTTGTTTCTGTTGTTGTGTTGTGTGTGTGGGGTGAGTTACAGGTGGCTTGGTTGTCCCAGGTGAGGCATATGGGGCACAGGTTTTCTGGGGGAGTCCTTTGGTCTGGGTGGCCTGGATTGATGGGTCAAAGGGAGGCCTCAGAGCACCTCGTTCTTCAGGGGAGTTAGATGGACACACTGTTTTCAATGAGCGGAGGGTCCAGGTAGGTGTAGGGCAGTGCCAGCTCCTGGTTCCGCTCCCGGATCTCCTTTGAGATCTGGGTCAGGCGGCTCTGGAAGGTCGCGATGCTCTGCTGGGGAGCCTCCTCTGTGAAGTGCTCCTCTGGGTAGGTGCCCAGGGGCCGCTGGGAACCAACCACAAGGCTGAGTGAAGGGGACACTCAACAGGTGTGACTCGCCTTCACCCTCCTGGAAGCAGACCCCACTGAGCCTCATTCGTGCCCCTCCCTCTAGAGATCCCTGCAGGCAGCTCTTGGAGACTAAGCTCAAGTCAGAGTCTTAAAGGGGGCATCCCCACCCCCCAGCACAATCATCTTGAAGCTAGGGTGACTTTGCATCACCTCATTTGATAATTTGACCCTCCTTGCAATATGCCCAATGCTCATGTGTCCCCCTGGGAAAGCTCAGTGAGGTGAAGGGACCCAGGTCCATCAATTGATGGCAGTGTTGGGTCTGGTCCAGAGAAGGGAAACAACAACCCCTTGCACATCCCAGAGCTGGCCCGGCTCGGCCCCCAGCCCCCATACTCACTTGGTCTCCAGGCTCCTTGCTCAGCAACCAGAGGGCCACAATAATGTCACATGTGGCATTGACCGGCGGGAGGGTAGCTAGAAACCCCTCTGGCCTTGTCTGGCCTTTAGAGGTGGGGGGTGGCAGCTGCATGCTGGCGGGCAGGTTGGGCATCCAGACACAGGAGTCAAACTGTAGGCCGAGAAGGCCACGTTGAGTTCTCGAAGCCCACCCCATATCCATCCCGCCACCCTGGCCTGGCACCGAGCCCTCTCACCTGCCCCGCACTGACGGCATAGTGCTTGGCTGAGCAGTTGAATATCACCATGGTGACATACTGCACCAGGGCTTCCCGGGTCTCCAGTGAGAAGGGCATACCTGCGGGAAGAGGGGGGCTGGGCATGTGGTGGCCAAGTCCCCAGGACCAATGCTGCAGGGGCCTGAGGTCCCCATACCTGAGCTCTCCCTGCCCAGGAAGCCCTCGGAGAAGATCTCCCACACCCAGGCCTGGAGTTCACCGTCCTCACACACGGATGCATCACTCGGGTAGTAGATGTTGATTATCTCGGAGACAAAGCTGCAAGGGGCACTGGGTTCAGTCCCGACTTTGGACCCTGACCCTCTCTGAGGAGCAGCGCTGCTCAGTGTCAATGTCCAGCCCTCCTTCTTGCCCCGAGCCTCCCTGGCGGCCCCCCCGACCAACCCCCTGCTTCTCCCCCATCTTCTTACCTCCCCGACCCCCCAGCTCTCTGAGGACGGCCACCTCACCTCTCCACTGCACCCCAGATCTTCAGCCCATCATCCCGGTAGTAGTAGTTTGGGATGTCTTTGACTCCACGGGCCTGGATATCTTCAGGCAGACACAAGACAGAATAGTTTAGCTGCTCCATGTTCCTCTGTATCAGCTCAGAGAAGCCTCCAATGCCAATGCCTGTGGACTGGAAGACAGAACTCCTGGGTGCCCGAGCCCCAGCCCCAGAAGTAGCATTGGCGGGAGAGACAGGGAGTGTCCCACCACCCTCTTTCGGCCTCCCAGAGGCTGAGCTTACCCTGTCCACCACCTGCCCTGGGGCGATGAGCAGCTCACGGGCCAGAGTGTTGATGTGCAAGGTATACCGAGTGTGTGGGATCAACAGCTAGAAGGGTCAGAGAAGACAGAGATGGGTGAGGCCTGAGTCTCCCCAGCCCCAGACCTCCCTGCCTGGAGGCACCAGGTCTTAGAAATCACCCATAGAAAGAGACGACGGGGACAAGAGGGCCAGCTTGGGAGAGGGATTGGGGCTCCAGACCTAGTGCTGGGGGCTGCGCGCCACCAGCACCTTGTACTGGGACCCGGGCCTGGCACCACCTTCCCCTCTCTGGACAAATGAGGGGCTGATCTGGAGGAGCACGACAAGCCCCCAGCTATAGCATTCTATGATTCACCAACACCATGAAAAGCAGGGCCTGTGGAGCAAAATGGAGCCATTCCCCCAGACCACCAAGCCCTAGAAGCTGCAGATTGTCAGAAAGAATCAGCCTGGACCGAAGAGGATAGAGAAAGGCCTGCGTCCGGGACCCAGGACACTGTCTAAGTAAGAATCGGTGAATCCAACATGCTGTGGACTCCGCACGGGGGAATTGCTGCCCTTTGAAGAGGAGAGGCCCCAGGTCCCTGGGGGAAAGGAATTGGGGCCATCTGAAGGCTTAGCAGAGCCAGGGAACCTACAGAACCACTTTATAGACATAGGTCTCCCTCCGAGGGCTCCATCTCCCTACTGCCGTCCACAAGAGACCTGCTGGCCTCTCGGAGCCGTGTGCACACCCTGACATCTGCAAGCCCCAGAGCTCTCATAAGAACTAGGCTTGCGGATGGCTGCTGCCTGCTGGTCTGCTCTGCCCCAAGAAGTCACATGCAGTCTCCTCCCTCACCCCAGTCCCCGTTCACCTCACCCAGGCTCAAGGCCTGTGGGAAAGCAGGTTCCCAGGGTTGGGGTGGGGGGAGCAGTCATACAGGGAGAGGCTGCTGAAGCAGGATGGGGGCCCTGCACCCCAGCCTGGAAGGATAGGGCCGTATGGGGACAGGCCGCAGAGTACCCCGAGGTGCAGGACCACGATCCAGGCCACCCTGCTGAGCCACTGACCTTGAAGAGTGGGTGGCAGTGGGGCAGCTGGCGCAGTGTAGCCATGGTGAAAACCTCTGGCAGCAGGTGCGCATGCAACAGGTGCGTGACAGCCTCATGGACCGAGAATTCGGCATTGCGCACCCATGTCTTGGCCAGCAGCCAGTCCCACTTGTTGTCACTGGGCAGGAAGATGGGGCTGGCGGGTCCTGGAGTTTGGCTGAGCTATAGGAGGAGGGGGTCAGGGAGAGGTGGCCGCGGGTGTCTGCCAACCCCTCGGCCAAACTCCTCCATCCCCCTGCCCTGCTGCTGACCTGGATGGCAAGGGGCAGCAGCGGCCCTCCCCCGGGGCTCTGGTACAGCAGGGTCATCGGGGCTGCGGAGAACTGAGGCTTCCCGTTAATGAGATTGGTGCGGACGCCGCAGAGGATGCCGTGATCCACCAGGAACAGGGAGCCCCTCTGCAGGACAGAGCAGGGGAGCAGGGGCTGCCATCTGGCTTTCTAAGGGAGGCAGGGGTGGGGCGGGGAGAGGACTCAGGGCAGGGAGAGGAGTGTGCCTGGGAGAGGGTGCCCCTGGCACTGGGCAGGTCCTTAGGGCCCTCTCCAGGAGGGGATGGGGAGAGGCACTGGGACGGCAGTGTGCAGAGCCTGGATCCCCAGTCCCTCACCTCCAGCTCGGCCTGCAGACTGGTCCCGGGGCCCAGCACCGGGGCCACCATGTCATCAGTGACGGGGAAGTTCTCTGGGAGGTGGCCACAGCGGCGGATCAGGACAGGGTTGAGGCCATTCAGGAACTGGGAGGCGAAGAAGGTGTCCTCCTGCCAGTGTTCCAACGTGTACTCTGGGGCAAGGGCGGCGGGGGAGGGGGGCCAGGTCACGTCAGCCCGGAAGCCCCATCTGGGAGCTTCAGGGTGGAGTTGCTCCGGGTCCGTCCGGCTCCCTCTGCTTTTCACTCTATACCTTTCTCAGCCTGGGCTTCAGTCACTGCCTTTCACCAAAGCAGCAAGGCCCAGTCCCCTGCCCACCTGTCCTGCCGTCTCCCTGACACCCCAAGCCCAGGATTCAGCAGCCTCAAATGCACCATGTCAGACAGACTGGGCTGCGGCTCTGGCCCCACCTCACTCGTCACCTGGCATCTGAGGACGGGCTCCTCCATCCAGCGGTGGCCACGGCACAGCTGGGGACCCCTTGCATGAGCTCCCTCTCCTCCTCTCCCCCTCGGGTCCCACTAATGCTCCGTCCTGAGGTGCTCTGGCCCCACCTGTCCACTCCGTCTCTGCTGTCACTGCCCTGCTGAGGCCACCATCCCCTACTGACTGAGGCTAGGGCCTTGTAACAGCTCCTCCTGCTGCCAGTCACATCTGCTAACGACCTGCCACCCACAGGGCACATCTGGCCACATCAGCCCTTCGCTGGCAGCCAGCCAAAGCTTCCCACTGCGCCTGGGAAAAGCCGGAATTCCCATCCTGGTCTACACAGCCCTGTACCCCTGGGTCCCATGCACCTCCTCCCCTCTGTCTCTTTCTTCCCTCCCTCTGGTCAAAGCAGAGAGGACTTTCTCCCTACCACCTTACCCCCCGCCCCCCAAAGGCCTCTGGTCCTTCCATCTTCGGGGCCTTCACATTCACTATCTGCCCTTTTTTGGTACTGTCAGACTTTCAGGTCTTGGCACAGAAGTCACCTCCTTGGGAGAGCTTTCTGGGACCGCACCCCCCCCCACCCCGTCACTGCCCAGACTAGGCAGGTCCCCCCTTTCTGTACTCTCGCTGGGGCCATTGAACAGGTTTCATAGGTGAAACTCGGGGCACCTGGGTGGCTCAGTGGTTGAGTGTCTGCCTTTGGCTCAGGGTGTGACCCCAGGGTTCCGGGATCGAGTGCTGCATTGGGCTCCCCGCAGGGAGCTTGCTTCTCCCTCTGCTTGTGTCTCTGCCTCTCTCTCTCTGTGTCTCATGAATAAATAAATAAAATCTTAAAAAAAAAAAGTGAAACTCATTATTTTGATTTTGAGCCTAACATCCACTCACCTGCTTGGCTGTGAGCCCTATAGGGACAAAGACTGTCCACAGCCCCTAACCCAGTGTCTGATGGGCAGCTGCCCCACCAATGTCTGTTGGATTAAGAAGCATGAGAAGGTTAGGAATGCACCCAGTCTACACTCTCTCCTCTATATGTGGAGGAAGTAAGGCTGAGTGAGGGACAGGGGCCTGCCCAGGGTCACGCAGTGAATCAGTGCTTGGTTTTCTGAGGCTCCGGACAATTATGACAGCTGACATCTCAGGGAAGAAGTCAGGAGCCCCAGCCCGGGTTCCTCACCAGCGGCTGGGGTCTTCCGGAAGTTGAACATCCTTTTCATCTCATTCAGACTCTTCCAGGGCCCCTTGCGGTCCAGCAGCCCCTTGAGTTTCAGCTCCGTAATCCTGCCAGAGAATATGAAGGGTGGGGAGGGGGCAAGAGGCCCTGGGAGACCATCCCCTGTCAGCTAGCCTTATCCTTCCTAGGTCCTTGAAGCAGCCCCCAGATCCTGAAGTAGCCACTGTCCCTGAGATAATCATTGTCCTGTGGGAAGGTGGCGGGCAGAGGCTGTGCCCTGGGTAGGGCTGTGTGACCCAGATCCTTGATGGTGCGAGAGGGCAGAAGGCAGGAGTTCTAGGGCATCTGAGGCCCAGGGTCGGGAGGGAGCGGGCATCCTTACGCGGAGCTGACTTTCAGGTAGAAGCAGGAATTCTTCATTACAGAGTATTTGATGTTGAGATCCAGATCTTTCACAGACTTCTCATCCAGGCAGTGAGGCCAGCCCGGGCTGTATGTCTTCCAGCTGGAGAGAGGAGCAGGAAGGTGGTCAACAAGAAGACTCAGGAGCCCACTGACTAGGGCAAGGGCAGAGGGAGGCCCTTGTCACAGCCAGCCACCTTCTGCAAGCAAGAGTATTCTCGAGCTCTGCCTTTGCCAGGCACCTACAAAGCTGAGAGGGGAGCTGCCACGTTCCCACAGTGAGACTTCTCCCCTGAGCATAGGTGACAGGTCCAGGGCTGGGCACCTAACCAGAACGAGGCCAATCAAAGTCTCTTCTGGGGAATCAGAGATTGGGGCTGTTGAAAAAGAGACATCGAGGGGGTGCCTGAGTGGCTCAGTTGGTTAGGCATCTGCTTTTGGCTCAGGTCACGATCCCAGGATCCTGGGATCGAGTCCCCACATTGGGCTCTCTGCTCAGCGTGGAGCCTGCTTCCCCCTCTCCTGCACCCCCTGCTTGTGTTCTCTCTTTGTCAAATAAATAAATAAAATTAAAGAAAAAAAAAAGAGAAAAAGAGACATCGAGTCCAAAATGGAGTCACTTGTGCTAAGCCCACATCCACAAACCAAGATTTAATATCTAACCTATTTGCAAGTTCAGCCTCTCCCAGGAATGTGACCTTTAACATCAGTCAATCTGGAATTATTGGGTCATCACCAGTGAGGTGATCTCCTAACAGATTCCCCACCTTACCCCACAGGAAGGTGACCTTGTCTGAAACTCTCTGCTTTTTGCTGGAAACTTCCTTTTGCTGCCTCCATCTGCCTATAAAAGGCTACTATTTTGTATGGCTCTTCAGAAGTCCTTATTTTATTTTAAAAAATATTTTATTTATTTACTCATGAGAGACACACAGAAAGAGGCAGAGGGAGAAGCAGGCAGAGGAGCCTGCAGGGGTCCCTGCAGGGAGCCCGATGCAGGACTCGATCCCAGGACCCCCAGATCACGCCCTGAGCCAAAGGCAGTTGCTCAACCACTGAGCCACCCAGGCACCCCTTCAGAACTCCTTCTTTTCTGCTTCAGGGGATGCTGCCTAATTTGTGAATCATTGAATAAAGCCAACTTGATCTTCAAATGTACTTGGTTGAAATTTTTTTTTTTTTAAACAGGGCTGAGCCAATGAGGGTCTCAGTCTGGATTTCTAGACTACCACATGTAAACATAAGGTTTGTTAGTGATGGCCACTTTCCACTATGAGGACTGGGATCCAAAGAAAGCTGTTCTACAGAGAGAGAGAGAGAGAGAGAGAGAGAGAGAGAAACATGAAGCAAGAGAGAGAAGCATCTAGGCCCCCAGAGACAGAATCAGCTTGGTTTCTGGCCTGTGAGATCTGGCTATGCTTCCAGTACTTCTGAGAGCCCCCCTCCGGTCTGCTTGAGGATCTATTTTCTCCTTACAACCCAAGATCCCTGACTTACACAGATGCATCTCAAAGACTGAGGCTGTCTTGAAGCAGGGAGTTCAGAAGGCTTCAGTAGCCTTCGGCAGGCATCCCGGCAGGCATCCCACGGAGAGACACTTTGACTTCCATAGCTTGGGGGAACCTGGAAATTTGCTCTGCCCAAGGCCTAAGGCATCTTTCTCAAGCAAGCAATACAGCCTGAAGACTTTCAGTTCAGTGGTAGAAATCAAGTCCCTGCAAAGCTGAGCCCCGCCCCTCTGCTCCCCACCCCTGGTGACTTCTCTTATTCATTCAGTCATTGCCTTCAGTCATTGCCTTTGGGTTTGAACTTTCAACTTTAAAGAACAAGTTGCAGCTACAGTACCTTGTCCTAGGTGGTGGCCCAACCTGGCTTCTCAAATGTGAAGGTACAAACCCATTCACCCAGAGATTTTGGGAAAATGCAGGTTCTGGTTTAGCAGGTGTGGAGTGGGTGGGCCTAACACAGATCAGATTGGTAATCTTAGCTTCTTTTGCAGAAGGAAATAAGGATTTAAAAAGTTAAATGATGCCTCCTTTCGGCAGGGCCTAGTCTAGCTCTAGGTCTCTGAACCCTTGGGTCTTTTTTTTTTTTTTTTTTTAAAGATCTTATTCATTTATTTGAGAGAGAGGCAGAGATAGAACCAGCAGAGTGAGGGGCAAAGGGAGAAGCAGAAGCCCTGATGATCCCCAGGATCATGACCTGAGCCAAAGGCAGACAGAGCTTAACCGACTGAGCTACCCAGACGCCCCAGGTCTTCGTTTTGATAGGAAAGGAAGAAAGGCCACATTACAGACATATCTGTTCTCTCGCAGATATGGTGCTAGGGCGGGCTGTTTGGGTGTAGTGGTTTCTTTGGGGACAGAATTCACAACACACGTGCAATCATGAGGAACCAAATGAGCCAGCGGCTACTGGACCCTCCCCCCCCAGAGACCTGGAGCTAAAGGCTTCAGGCAGTGGCCGAGTGGACCAGACCACAACCTTTTGAAAACCTGCACTTGAGCACAGGTGGTCCCTGGCCCCCTGCCTCTCAGGAGCCTTCCCCCCAAGCCCCAACTCCCCTGCAGCCACCCTGCACCACCAGGGCAGCCTCTAAGGAGCTGAGCCTAGAGCAGAGAAGCGCCCTCCTCCCACCTGCCCTGGAGGGTGAGTTTCCTGGGCTTTGGCGTGGTGGATTTCTGGTTCTGCCCGATTTCCAGGAGGATAAAACGAGCTGATGTAAGATAAAGCCCCAGGCATTCCCAGCACTGGTTTTCACACTCTGGCAGAGTCTTCCCTAAGGCTAAAGCCGTTCTGCTGCCCCCACCCTCAGGATGTGATTCAGTAGGCCTGAGTGTCAGTGAATTTGCATTTCTAACAAGCTCCCGGATACTGTTGTCTTAGAAGAGGGCCACTGGCCGGGACTTGAGTCGGTGTCTCCCAGGGCAGCCCAGGCCAGGCTGCCCACATCCCTATGAGGCCAGCGCCGCCCCCCCCCCCCCCCCCGCCCCAGTGGCCCGCTCCTCACTGGTACGAGTCCTGCCTGGCCTTCAGCTCGTCCTGGCGCTGTTGCTGCAGGATGGGGTGGTCGTCCGCCCAGGGGACTTTGGCTGTGAGAGCACAGGAGAGGGTCAGGCGGGCAGGGACCCCCGCCCCGCCCCCTCCGGCCCCAGATGCTCCGCCCCTCGCCCCGGGTCCTACCAGCATCCCTGCTCCCACACGGGGCTGTCCCCACCGGTCCCTGGGGGCCACACCCGCCGGCCTCTCCTCTCCCGCGACCCGCTCACCGGCCCCTGCGCGCAGCGCCAGGCTTCCCGCGCCCTCCAGCCACTGGTAGCAGGGGAAGCGCAAGGGGGCGCCCTGGGGCGGCGTGAGCTGGAACCAGCGGCAGAACCAGGCGTCACGGGCCACCGGCCCGACCGGGGCGGGCAGCAGCAGGGGCGCCTTGTGCACGCGCAGCAGCAGCAGCGGGCCCACGTCCTGGGGGGACGCCACCTGGAAGTCCTCCACCTGGGGGGGAGAGATTTAGGGTCGGAGGGGGCGGCCCCTGCTCCCTCCTCCGCCTCCACCCCGCGCCGCGGTGCACTCACAGCGCCCGCGCTGAACTCCTTGCCCGGATGGTCCAGGCGCAGGGGGGGCGTCTCTCCCCGGGTCCCCACGAGGCTGACGGCTATTTTGTTCCACGTGCCGGCCCCGATGGCCTCCCCAGTGGACACTGTCACGCTGAACTCGGCCATAGTTCCAGCCCAAGTCTGGCTGTCTCCTGCGGCTGCTGACAGCTTTAAAGCTGGCGGCTCAGCCGGGGACACGCCCTGCCCCGCCCTGCCCGGGTCACCCGCTGCGAGTGCCCTGGAGCCCCGCGAGCGAACGGGGCGGAGCGGAGAGGGGCGGGGCTGGGAGGGAGGGATGCTCAAGCGTGCAGGGTCGAGCAGGATCCGGGGGTCCTGAGGTTTGGGGACTTTTTTTTTTTTAAAGATTTATCTACTTATTCATGAGAGACACACACACACAGAGACACACTGGCAGAGGAAGAAGCAGGCTCCCTGCGGGGAGCCCGACGTGAAACTCGATCCAGATCCTGGGATTAGGCCCTGAGCCAAAGGCAAATGCTCAACCAAGGAGCCACCCAGGCGTCCCGTCTATTAATGTTCTTTACCCAAACTATCTATTCTGCATTATGATCCTTTGTCAGGCCAGGTTTTCCATTTATCATGTAAACTATATGCAAGAACTACACTTCTCTAATATATTAAAAATTTTTTTATTTGTAGGTCACTCTTGTGGTATAAGTCAATATTGTACATGTGCATGTGCCAGGGTGCACAGTGAGGCTAAGGAAAAGTAGGAATGCTTTACTGTTTTCCCACCCTAAAATACCTCACTGGATTCCCTTTGTTTGTTACTTTCTGCTTCCTTTTCCCTTTTATAAATTTAAATGAATTTTTATTTTATTTAAAGATTTTATATATTTATTCATGAGAAACAGAGAGGCAGAGACACGTAGCCACCCAGGTGTCCCTAAATGAATCTATTTTAAAGGAGACTTTGTGTCACTACTGTAAATTGAAAATCAGCTTCAGTAGTGCCTGAGGGGCTCTGGGGGTTAAGAATCTGCCTTCAACCCAGGTCATGATCTCAGGGTCCTGGGATAGAGCCCCACCTGGGGCTCCCTGCTCAGCAGGAAGTCTGCTTCTTCTTCTCCCTCTGCCCTTCCTGCTCCCCTTCTCCCCAGCCTGTGCTGTGCTCTGTGTGTGTGTCTCTCAAACAAATAAGTAAAATCTTAAAAAAGAAAAAAAAAATCAGTTTCAGTTGCCATAGAGAGGGTCCCAGTAGACACAAGTCCTATGAGAACAGAGTTACTCAACTCTAGGTGGATCTGTTTGCCAGTAGTTTGTTCCTTGTTTCAGGGAAAGACATTCACAAGGTATTGGCAGTCTCTCCCTGGTGTAATGAGAGTTGACTTGTGATTCACTGTGACCCCGCACCTCCTAGGCTCTGGCCTAGAGCACTCTTGTGTTCAAGGCATGCCAAGTAGACCACTTGCATCACAACATAGATAACAGGACCGCAGGTGCTTGTTAAAAATGCCTCCCCAAGCCTGCCTACCTCACACCAGGGAGGCTGTCTCCAGAGATTGAACGTGGGGAACCTACGTTTTCAAGAGACATAATAAGGTGATTCTTCTTCAGACCTCCTGCCCCAGAGCATTTCAATATTTGCCTCTGTTCTGGCCCACAGCCCGGGATGAGCTGGCAGGGTCTTCCGGGAGCTGTCATCTGACCATTTGAGATGCAGAGGAAGGAATCAGAGCCCTGATGGGTAAAGGAACTTGCTCAAAGCTTAAAAATACCCATCAGATGATGTGTGCCCCTGCTTTGAATTCCTGAATGATTTGGCTCCTTCCTATCTTCATCCTCCTTCTCTCCCTGCCTCCCTCCTCCACTTCCTTCCTTCTTTCCTATCTCCTCTTCTTCTTTCTTTCAAATTCTAAAATTTTGATCAAAGCTGTAGATGCACACAATTCAAAGAAACAAACAGGAACAGCCCTGGTGGCTCAGTCGTTTAGCGCTGCCTTCAGCCCAGGGCATGATCCTGGAGACCCAGGATGAGACCCAGGATCAAATCACGAGTCGGGCTCCCGGCATGGAGCCTGCTTCTCCCTCTGCCTGTGCCTCTCTCCCTATGTGTCTCTCATGAATGAATAAATAAAACCTTAAAAAAAAAATAAAAGAGAGAGACAAACAGTTCTGGAAGTTTCTCACTGACAACAGGGGTTCTCTGCCCCACCCCTGCTGTTTTCCTCTCATCAAAGACAATAGCTTTCCTCTCTTTTAGTGTATTCTTGGTTTTGATTGCCACATCTCAAACAGCTTGCAAGTATCACTTATTTATTGTTTTTGTTTTGTTTTGTTTTCAGCTTTAGGAAGAGAGGATTGCTGGCCTCACTCCTAGCTCCTATGACACCTGCAAACCTATCTCACCTCACCTTCAGATAGAAGTTCAGTAGGACTGCAGCAAACCAGCACTCAGTAGTCATGTGATTTGACTAGGTGGATGCTTTTATAGTGAACTATAGGGTTATTTTTTTCTTGCCTAAAGAAAGAAACCCTTGACAAAACCCTTTCTGTCTTCTCTAGGTAATAATTATCTACTTGTTATTATTTGTCTAGATGCTTGTATTAACTTTACCTTTCATCTGGATCCCCAAGCACGCTCAGGCACATCAGATACTCCTAGGCTGTCACCAGCAGTGCGGTGCCCTCTGGCTCCCTACTTAGCTGTCATCCTGAGCTCTGGCATCGTTCCCCCCCACCCTAGGGATTCTGTCCCCACTAGTGCACCCGTCTCCTGTACCCCAGGCTTTCCTCTTTCTCGGCTTATTTCATTTCCATGGAGCACACTCTTCACTAGCTAGCTGCTTCACAAAGGGTACAGGGGAGGGACGAGAAGCTTTCAAGACCTCGCATGTCTGGAAACGCCCATAATCCACCCGCACACCTGCATGATAACTTGGAAGTGATTCTGGTTCCGAATCTGGAGAGCATTGCCTCATGGAAGCAGTGTTGCTATAAAGAAGCCTAAAGCCATTTGGATTTCTGGTTCTTTTCATATGACCTGATGTTCCTTCCAGAAGCTTTGAGGATCTTCCCTTTGTCTCTTGGGCTCTGTAACTTCATGATGACGCATGGCCATCATTTCCTCTTTGTTCAGGCCTCTTACTAGGACTTCTCAATCTTGAAGCTCATGTCCTTCACCGCGGGATTCTTTCATGATTACTTTCTTCTCTTCATGTCATCTAATGTCTTGTTCTTGGACTCTGATGATTTAGATGTTGGATCTCCTGCACTGGTTCTCCAATTTCTTTTATTTTCTTCCCTAGTTCCCATCTGGTTGCCCTTGGTCAATTTCCTCAACTTCCTCTTCCAATCGATTGCGTTTTTTTTTTTTTAAATTCTATCATAGTTTTCATTTCAAGAGCTGTTTTTTTTTTTTGTTGTTGTTGTTCCATGCATACATTCTCTAATAGTGCCCTGTTTGTGTTTCATGGTTGCAATGTTTCATTTCCCTGAGGTTATTAATGCTGGGATTTGTTTTTGATATTTGTGGGATAGGCCTCCATCTATGTAGGTCATCTATTGTATCACCAACCAGCCAGAATCATAGTTAAAAATATGAAGAATTGTTTATTTCCTGACGATTTTACAGTTTGGGCAAGACTCCACGTAGCATCAGACGGGGTCTCTCTCCCATTTGCTTGGGAGATACCCTGCAGCTGGGGCTACCAAATTGCCTGTGCTCACATGTCAGTGGCTAGGGGGCTGGCTGGGTCTTTCTCTCTGTCGTGTGGCCTCTCACCATTCAGTAAATCCTGCCTAGCTTCGTTACAGATTGCCTGGTCCCTGAGAAACCCAAAGCTCTAATTCCCTAGGCTTTGAAGCCTTGAGACAGGAGCTGACACAGCATCAGGGCCCACACATTCCATTGGTCACAGCAAATCACCGAGGGGCTCAGAGTGATGTGGGAGGGGAAATGGACTCTTGACAGAAAAGGAAGGAATCTTTGAATACAGTTCACCTACCACAAGACCCTTAAAAAACATAAATAAATAAATCCCTTTGTTGCCATTTTAATGGACCTTGGGTAGGAGGTAAAAGTCAAAGTTTGTGTTGCACCTGGTTTCATCCAGAATAACTTTGAAGATCAACTTGTTGCATTTCTTCATCTCTAATTCCCCCCATCAGTTTCATTCCTAGGCCCCCTTCTATTACCTTTTGTTGTTTGCTGTGTGCTTCTGCCTAAGCAGGCTATATCTTGAAAGAGGCAACAGTTATGTTTTCTGGATTGTGGGGACTTTTGTGGGGTAGAGCCTCAACAAAAAGTGGTGGGCCTGGGGGCACCTAGGTGGGACTCCGTGGTTGAGCATCTGCCTTCGACTCAGGGTGTGACCCTGGGGTCACAGGATTGAGTCCCGCATCTGACTTCCCGCAGGAAGCCTGCTTCTCCCTCTGCCTGGGTCTCTGCCTCTGTCTCTATGTCTCTCATGAATAAATAAAGGAAATCTTAAAAAAAAAATGTGGGCCCTTGTAAAAGGTCTGCATTCATCTTTATTTTCTTTTTCTGCATTTGTCTTACTGGTTTCTTTAAACTTGCAAAATGATAAAAAGAAGTGAACCAAATGAAGGCAATTAGAAACAGCAAGGGAACCCAGCCTCCATAACTGTGAGAAATAAATTTCTGTTTTGTTTAAAAATAAATAAAGGGCGCAGCCCAGGTGGCTCAGTGGTTTAGCGCCACCTTCAGCCCAGGGCCTGATCCTGGAGACCCAGGATGGAGTCCCATATCAGGCTCCCTGCTTGGAGCTTGCTTCTCCCTCTGCCTGTGTCTGTACTTCTCTCTCTCCCTCTCTCTCTCTCTCTCTCTCTCTCTGTCTGTGTGTCTCTCATGAATAAATAAATAAAATCTTTTTAAAAAAATAAGAAAGAAAGAATGAACAAGGGTAGAATAGTTTTATTTTTTTAAAGATTTTATTTCTTTATTCATGAGAGGCAGAGGGAAAAGCAGGCTCCTTGCAGGGAGCCTGACGTGGGACTCGATCCTCGGTCTCCAGGGTCACACCCTGGGCCAAAGGCGACGCTAAACCACTGAGCCACTGGGGCTGCCTGGTAGAATAGTTTTAAATAAGTTTTGCTGTGAAAGTGAGCAGAGGCATGAGGCAGTAAGAAGGCATATAAGACTGAAGGAGAGGTTCTTGCAAGATGAACAATTCTTCCTACAGTGATTCTCAATCCCGGCTTCACATTAGAACTACCAGGGGCACTCGAAAAAGCAATGCTCGGGTCTCTCTCTGGGGCCTGGGTGTTAGACCCACGGTTTTGTTTTTGTTTTTTTAAAGATTCCCAGGTGATTTTTTTAATTTTTTAAGATTTTTATGTATTTATTCATGAGAGACACAGAAAGAGAGGCAGAGACACAGGCAGAGGGAGAAGCAGGCTCCCTGCGGGGAGCTCGATGCGGGACTCATCCCAGGACTGCCCTAAAGCATGTTTAAGTTGCTGAGAATGAGGAGAGAAACTGATGCAAAGGAAGGGCTAATCTCAGAAGTAAAATCCTGAGAAGGTGAAAGAGTAGGGCCCAGAGCCCAGATGGGGACACTGGCCTCTCATGGGTGCAACCAGCAGGACCATTACAGGTTGGAGCAATAGACAATCCCAACTCAAATCAACTTTAGCAGTAGAGGTGATGATCGGAACTGAAGTATCCAGAGGTAAAGTGTTTAACAGACGCAATGAATTACGCATCCAACATCTACTCTCCTGTCTACCTTCCTCCTAGAACCCAGATTTGGTTCAGGGTAGGAAGGTAGCTAGCCCCAGTGCTGAACTGTGGCATGTCAAGGGTGACAGTTTTGTGCATCCTCCACCTTGGGGTTGTCATATGGCCGCGCTAAATAAGACTAAGACTTCTTGCCTCTCCATCTCTCCTCTCTGCCTTCTGCAGCATTGGTTCCCTGTAGTGTGGCGGTGACAGGGGCAGTTCCAAACCTCGCATCCTCACACCACACCAACTAAGAGAACAGAGGCACTTTTCTTTAGGTAGCAACTATGAAAGAGGGCTGACTTTTTCCTTTTCCAAAAATTTGTCGAATGTCTTTTCACCTCATCCTTTTTCATTGCTCTAAATGGGTTACACTAGGATCCCCAAACCAACCAATGTGGCCAAGAGGATGGAACCCAAAAGTCAACCAAAGGAGTATCCCAAGGTGAGTCCCACTCAACTATACACAACTACATGCAAATGAACACAGCTGAATGTGAGAATGGGTGGTTTCATTAGGGAAAGGTGAAGGGTTGGTAATAGGAGGAAGAGAAAGATTAGGCAGCAAAACGTAACAGAGAGATACACCTTCTATTGTTGTAGATGGGGGTTAGTTGGATGCAGTTGCAGGATGGTCTGTTGTCTGGGAAGAGGATGATGAGGGAGCTCTTTTCTGGTTATTTTTCTTTGTTGCTGAGATATGGGCAAAGTCTTTAGTAGGAGGGGTCTGCAAACTTCTGTGTGTTAGGCCCTGTGCTGGGGCCAGGAGTGAAAAGATAAGCAGAACAAGTCCTTATTCTCCAGTGACTCTTGATTTGGTGGGAAAACTGTAGGGCCCACGGGGAGCATAAAGGACAGTTTGTGGATGGCAGCTCCCGTACCCTTTTTTCTGGTGACAAGCCCCTTGCCCTGTAGAGAAGAGCCCCTTCCCATCCTCAGTTCCAAATGGATACAGTGGAACTGACTTTACCCTGTGGCTCCAAGGGCAGGCACATGATCCAGTTCTACCCAAACAGTTTGGGGCAGAGTTTGGGAATTGATTCAGGGTTGAATAGGTGGTTTTGTCTAGGCCAGTAAGAATCAGTCCTAGGATTTTCTGTCTTTGAAATTGTCCTTTTTTTTTTTTAAGATTTTATTTATTTATTTTAAAGAGACAGCGTGTGTACATGAAGTGGGGAAGGGCTGAGTGAGAGGAAGAGAGAGTCTCAAGCTGATTCCTCGCTGAGTGAGGATCAGCCCCAATGTGGGGCTTGATCCCAGGACCCTGAGATCATGACCTCAGCAGAAACCAAGAGTCAACTGCCCAACTGACTGTGCCACCCAGGCACCTCTGGGTTTTTTGTTTTTGTTTTTTAAAGCACTTTCATTTCCTAGACTTGTGAAGTTGACAAGATACTTCTAAGTCTTAAAGCTGCTGCTGACCATTTCTGTAACCATTTTGGGAGGGCCCATCTGAGAATGAAGACAACAGAAGAAATTATACCTGAGGATTATATAGAGACACCTCATGTGAGCTCCCGAATACAGCCATGCCTGTAGTGAGATGTAATACTCATGAACTCTTGAACCCTTTCAACCAGAAGAATCCTGACTAGTACAAAGGTCCATGTCAGACATGAAAGTAGGGCATATCAGAGAAAGCTTCCTTCAAGTAAGAATGCTCATACTGCAGGGTGCCTGGGTTGCTCAGTGGTTGAGCATCTGCCTTTGGCTCAGGTCATGATCCTAGGGATCAAGTCTTGCATCAGATTCTTCATAGGAGAGCCTGCTTCTCGCTCTGCCTATGTCTCTGCCTCTCTCTCTCCCTCATGAATAAATAAAGTCTTTAAAAAAAAGAATGCTCACCTGCATTTTGTAGGATGAGCAAGATGCAGATGGAGGTGAGAAGAGTGCTCCAACCCACCTGCCACCACACCCATGTATTTGATTCCTAAATTGAGAGCACCAGATGCCTCGGTCTCTTATGTACGATTCATCCTCACATTGTCCACTTCCTGTCACTCTCCCTGAATGGGTCTCTTAAACACTCATTCTTGTCATGTATCCATTCAACAAGTAAATATGAGTCTAGACCAGGTGAGGCACTGAGTTGGATATTGTACGGAGGGGAAGGATGTGTGACAAGGTTAGAGAACAAACATGGTGGACACTCAGCCCCTTCCCATTTCGTGCCCACTGCAGACCTTGCCAATCAACCCATGTATTTTTCTTCTTGAGCACAAAAGTAACCTGAGAATCTTTGTCGTTGCAGCACTCAAGACAAGCACAGCCATCCGATTGGAGTCGGCATTTATGATGAAACCTATTGTCATCCTCAAGGTAGGGTGTGGTCCAGGGCAATATGGATTCAGAAGAGAAGGGAGATGGGATCGAACCACTCCAGAGATCAGGGAGACTGTAAGTAACAGGTACCCATGAGAGAGAACTTGAGTGAAAAGGAGAAATTATTATAAGGACACAAAGCTGGAGATACAGGTAAGCCTTGGGGACAGCCTAGAGGCAGAGACTGGAGCATTATACAAACTCAGGGAATTCCCTGTCTCCATCTCTTTTCTCCCTTGACCAGTTCTTTCTGTTTCCCAGTCCACATGGTAGAGATGGCTGCCACACCATTCATGTTCACATATTCTTTTTTTTTTTTTTGTATATTTTGTTATTGGAGTTCGATTTGCCGACATACGCACAACACCCAGTGCTCATCCCGTCAAGTGCCCCACTCAGTGCCTGTCACCCAGTCACCCCATCCTTCCGCCCACCTCCCTTTCCACTACTCCTTGTTCATTTCCCAGAGTTAGGAGTCTCTCATGTTCTGTCACCCTCTCTGATATTTCCCACTCATTTTCTCTTCTTTCCCCTTTAACCCCTTTCACTATTTTTTGTATTCCCCAAATGAATGAGACCATATGTTTGTCCTTCTCCGATTGACTTATTTCACTCAGCATAATACCCTCCAGTTCTATCCACATTAAAGCAAATGATGGGTATTTGTCATTTCTTAATGGCTGAGGAATATTCCATTGTGTATATAGACCACATCTTCTTTATCTTCACATCTTTCAGTGGACACCAAGGCTCGTTCCACAGTTTGGCTATTGTGGACATTGCTGCTACAAACATTGCGGTGCAGGTGTCCTGCCATTTCACTGCATCTGTATCTTTGGGGTAAATCCCCAGCAGTGAAATTGCTGGGTCATAGGGTGGCTCTAATTTTAACTCTTTGAGGAGTCTCCACACAGTTTTCCAGAGTGGCTGCACCAGTTCACATTCCCACCAACAGTGCAAGAGGGTTTCCTTTTCTCCACATCCTCTCCAATATTTGTAGTTTCCTGTCTTGTTAATTTTCACCATTCTCACTGGTGTGAGGTTGTATCTCATTGTGGTTTTGATTTGTATTTCCAAAGTTTACATATTCTCAGTCTAAGACAGCAGACGGGTTTAGAGCATCTTGGTTCAAATTTCAAGTTCCCCAGTAAAGGATTCTCAGTGGCCCAGTTTGGGACAAGGATCCACCTTGGCCCAAGTTCCTCTGTCCAAAAAGAAGGAGTCAGACAAGATGCCAGGCTGGGTGTGTGTCCAGCCACGTTGGTGGTGATGAGGAGCTGTGGGGATAGTGTAGATTTTTTCATAAGTATGTGAGGAAGTGATTTCTGGCCAACAGAAAATCCCAGGCAATAAATATTCCCTGTATCATTCAATGAGGTCTCCTTGTAGGAGGTGAGTTTTAAACTTGTCATGAAAAGTTGGTACAATTTTAATTAGCAGAGCTGAATGAATAGGATATTCTAAATTCAAACTAGCTTGATAAAATATGGGAATATACCAACTTGTGTAACTGGAAAGTTCAGCAGTAACCGGTTTCAGGCTTGGATGGATCCAAGTGCCCAAAACGTGTCAGAAATTGTTCTCCCTCACTGTTTCAGTTCTGCTTTTTTCTGTGTGGAACCGTGCTGACTGTATTCTCAGGTAAACTCTTCCCAAGTGGTGGCAGAGATGGTTTGCAGCAGCTGTGGGCTTCTATCCTGTCAGCTTAGCGACCGCAGCACAAAAACCAGTGCAGTGCCTCCCTGTTACTACCTCTAACAAAGATCCTGGGGCTGACCCTCATTGAACCCCCCTTGGTCACAGAATCCAAGACAGGAGCAGGAGTTAGCTCCACACAAACCACATGAGCTGACGGAAGGATGAGTGGATCCCCAAAGGAAAATCAGATGTAGCTACTAAAAAAAGGGGGCAAAACCACCATCTGTCTATTCAGCCTTTTCTGGGCAGAGTCCCTCTCAGAAACTACCTGTCAGTGAGTTGCTGACCTGAGGTCTTTCAAAGCTCTTGGCAAAGGTTTAGAGGACTTCCTAAGTGAGAGGTGTGCTCTGGTTGTTCATGACTGCATGATTAAGTACACTAAACTTAGTGGCTGACAGCAATCATTTGGTGCCCCATGATTCTGCATAACAGAAATTTGAATAGGGCTCTGCTGGGTGGTTCTTCTGTTTCCTATGGCACCGGCAAGGATACTGGGTCCTCTTCGGGGCAAATTGGTTGGAATACAGGCTAAAGAGAAGTTCATCCCTGTGTCTGACAGCTTGAAGCAGATGGCTCCAAGGCTCCACTCAGCTGGGACAGTCAACAGGTACAGGTGCACATGGTCTCTTCAGCATGGTGACTTCTTAACAACAAGGCTCAAGGTCACAAAGAGTCCAGGAGGCTCAGACAGGAGGTGAGAAGCTTCTTATGATAATCTTTTTTTTAAATAAAGGATTTTATATATTTCTTCATGAGAGACACAGAGAGAGGCAGAGACACAGGCAGAGGGAGATGCAGGGGCCGGGCGGGGAGCCCAATGTGTGACTTGATCCCAGGATCCGGGGATCATGCCCTGAACCAAAGGCAGACACTCAACCACTAAGCCACACAGGTGTCTTTTGCCTTAGAAGTCCTTAGATGCCCCTTCCGACATTCCCTAGGGCCAGGGTAGCTTCCAGGGGGAGGAGATGGAATCTCCACCTTTCAGTGGGAGAAGTGCAAACAACATCATTTTTATCTCTCCCAGTCCCGACCAGACTGTCATGATATCATGACACGGTGATGGAATGATGGAAAACGGGTGTTGACTGGTGATGATCTATCCTCGATTATCCATGCTGCCTGCGGGATACTGGCTGTAGCAGGTAGGTTCTCTGGGGAGAGAGCAGAGGCCCGTGCAGGCTGCTGCAGACAGCGGAGTTGAGGAGAGGGACCCTTGTTCACGGCGGGGGTGGTGGGTGGGTGGGGTGTCCAGGCCCAGTAGAGGCCAGAGGAGCTTCGGGACCCTGAGCCCCCCGAATCTGGGCCAATTCTGGGGTCTCGACCTCCACCCTCAAGGCACAGGTGTCTCTGTTCCTCACGGTGGCTCCACTCCTCATTCCTCTCTTCTCTTTTTCTGCCCCTTACCTTTTTCTTACCGCGACCCTGTATTGACCTGATTCTAACCCCCACCCCTCCTAACTTGAGCCTTCCGCTCCAGCCCTGCCAATCACTCCTCACTTCTCTCCACACTTCCCTCTTCCGGTTTCCAAGACTGAGACTCCAATTGGCTCAACGCCTCTTTTTTGCTCCAGGGCACATCATTGGTCACACTTCAACCAATGGCGTGGCTGGGATTGAGTCAGGTGGTGACACCTTATCCAATCATCTGGGGCTGGACAAGGAAGGCCACTCCCCCACACGGGTGGCTGATCCAGGGCTGTCCTTTCGCAGGGGTTGCGGTCACAGCCCTTTCACTGGGGTGGCCTTGGGTGTGTGCTTGGTGGGCACGCAACTGCGGTGTCTAAACGAGAGGTGCTGACACAACCTGGAGAAAAGACTTCCCTCCCTCCGGTTCTACTTTCAGCCCCTCCCTGGCGTCAGAGGGTGCTGACGACCACTACTGCTGGTGTGCCAAGTTGTGGAAGAGGCTGAGAGTGATGGAGGTGGGAGGAGAGCCACTGTTTCCCCATCCCCCGTGGCCCTCCTGCCAGCCCTCCTTGTACCAGATGCCCTGGTTGAGCTCCGTCCCCCTTCCTGGCCCCCGGGTTGGGACTGCCAAGACACAGGAGAGCAAAGCACAGCCTTGCATCTTGGAGCCTCCGCACCTGGGAGGACTCCCATCCCCGGGTGAAGGGCTGGTGCCCTAAGCTGTTTGGTGGTTCCTTTATGCATTTTCCAAACTCATTAATCCAAGTCATCAGAAATCCCAGTCCGCTTTGACTAGTGTGGGGAGGAAGTGGCCCTAGCCCCAACCATGGCCTGGGCCCCAGCACTGCCTGTAGGCCCCAGGCTTCTGGCCCAACCCTACCTCCTTTAGCACCTGCTTCCCCTCCCCTAGTCCTGTAATGACCTCTCCTGTCCACGTGCTATTTGGGACCCAGCATGCCGGAAAGCACCTTGAGAACACCAGAGAGGAGCTCTTTCCTTGGGGTCTCCACACTCAAGGACTCTGAGGGGGTAGAGCCCTAGAGGATCTGGGATTCTTAGAGACCTCCTTCCTCTTGAGCTTCCTCTTTGATCCCCACACTCACCAGAGTCACCTCAAATCTTCACCTGACTCCTTAGCTCCCATCCTCTTGTGGCCAGCAGATGCATGGTTATCTTCATCCCTGACCACACCGAGGACATAGGAAGAGAAAATCGTTGGCAGATTCTTCTTCCCAGTGAACACTTGCAGACTGCACCTCTCTTACTCCTACTTGGAGGAAGAGGCTGGGCCACTGCTCTCTAAATCTGTTTCCCCATTTCCTCAGGGACTTGGTCCCATTGGTGTTTGCCTCCTTATTAACAGCATAGAATTTAGGGCCTTGGGAAAATTACAATCCTATTATTTAATAACCAGGCAACCTGGGTGACTCAGTCATTTAAGTGTCTGCCTTGGGCTCAGGTCATGATCTCAGGGTCCTGGGATTAAGCTCCATCTTCGGGCTCCCTGTTCTTTGGAGAGTCTCTTTCTCCCTCTGCCCTGCCCCTGCCCCTGCTCTCACATTCTCTCTCAAATAAATAAATAAATCTTTAAAAAAAACAACAACAACAGGTGACTTTAGGCAGGTCATATCACCTTTCAGAGCCTTAAAGTTAGTGTTTGTAAAATGGAGTTAAAATAGGATCTACCTCATAAGGTTGTTGATACTGAACCTGATACTCATAAGGAGTTGATACTTTCATGAGTAAAGTGCTTAGTAGAGTTTCTGGCATATAGGAAGCACCCAAGAAAACAGTGCTCCTTCCTTCTTTTCCACATGCCCCAAAGATGACCTCATTCCCTATTTTATTGAGAAAACAGAAAGCTCCAGTGGAGATTTCCAGAAATCCCCAAATGTACCTGCTCCCAAGGCCCATCCTGTCTTGCTCTAATTCTCTTACAAGGGCTTCCCCTCCTCCTACCCAAGGGAATCCCTCCTCCTAGGCTTGGATCTCCCCTGACAGACACAGGAGCCTGGCTCCTCCTGGTCACCCCCCTCCAGTGAGTCCCTCTCCACTCACTGCCACCGTTAACAGGCAAAAATTTCTCCCTTCTTCAAAAAAAGAAACCCAACACATCTACCGATGCTTTCTCCTTTCTACAGTTCTTGAATGTCTTATACAGCCATGTTATCATGGGGTGTGTCCTCTGGCCTTTTTCTGGAAGGCATTTGACTCCTGGAAGGACCAGTTTCTGGGACCGGCTCTGATCTTGAGATGTTTCATGATCATCCAGTCCAACCACCTCAGTGTATATGGCCATTGCCCTGTATTTGGGCACCAGGGCCCAGGAAGCCACCAAGATAGAGACCAGGTTGGGGTCTCTTCTCCAAGGGCCAGAGAGGCTTCCATGACTTGGAGCCCACGTTGAGAGTGAAGTGCTCAGTAATGGGTCTCTCTTCTTCCCCTTTCAGGGCCTGCCAAAGTTGGTCAGGAGCCTTTTGCTGCAGGCCTTATGGGCGCTACACAATACCTCAGGCCTTGTTTCAACAGGAGCCACCAGCTGCCCTGGTGAAGACTGGGGCAAGAGTTCTGGGTGTCCCTCCCTGGCATTAAGGCTAAGCTCTAGAGGAGGAGAGTTCAGGGGCTGAGGCAGAGGACCTGCCAATGACATGGAAGAGAACCCATGTGACCCCAACTCAGACAATATGTTGATAGAAGTTAAGAGGAAGTTGTTAAGGAGGCACATGGCTTGGGAGTGGGGGTGGCAGGGGGAGGGAGTCAAGACTGCAGAGCTGATGTGCCATGTGCCACTGGAGGTTAGAGGTGGGGCAGGGCCCTGAGTTAGGTGGTTATGAACATGTCCTTGCTTGGCTTGGTGGTTTGGATGATGAGGGAGAGTAGAAAGAAGAGCCCTTTGTTGACCTAGCAGTCGGGAGCACCATGCAATCAAGTGGACCACCAATTTTGTCACAGTTGAAAAATCATGAGAATTTTGTGGTGTGTAACAGAAGTTAATTTTGTCAGGCTCTAGGAAGTGGTGTTTGGCAATAAGACCCTGCTGGTGTAACCTATTCATGAAGTACATATTCATTTGGCCATAAGAGGATGTCCAGCGAGCTTTTCCTGTGGCCATGGAACTAGTATCCACAATTGAAACCTGAAGTACTAAGTAGAGAGGTCAACTGTTGGCTTGGTTCCCCTCCCCTGCATCCCCATCCCAAGGGCTATCTGAGAGTCTGAACAACTGGCTCCCTCAACCCTCCTGCTTCCCAAGCCAGGAGCAGAGGCAGGGGTGGGGGGTGAGGTGGGGGTGGGGAGGAGTTGGTGGGACATGGCATCTGGGCTGAGGGTTGCCCTTCCTCCCAACAACCACCAGGGTGGCACAGCTCTTGGGAAGAATCATTTTTGGAGACTGGAGGGGCCTTCAGGAGTGGTAGGTAGGCATCTCGCTGCTGGCTGGGGGAGGCGGGGCTGCAGAACAGAAAGGAGACTGTGTGAAGACAAGATCCTGGGGATGCCCACCACTGTTGGACTAAAGGAAAACATGGCTGCTGCCTTCCGAGGGGTCTTCGAGGGTGAAGAAGGCTTGGGGAAGCCAAGCCTGGAAGTGGTCCCCAACCCCCAAGAGACCACATTCAGGACAGATCCAAATGGTGTGGAGACCTCAAGCTGATCCAAATTTGAAGGCCCTCTTTAGGAAAAAGAATACAAAATTGGGTGGTGGTGGGGAGGTGCTTGGAAGGGGCTTATGCAGGTGAGGGAGCCCATGAAGTTTCCATTTTCTTGGCTTCGTGTTGAGCTCACCTCTGCAGGGGCATGTGGGGTGGGCACGGTACGCCCAGCTGGTGTCTGCAGCTGCAGAGCCAAGGTGAGACCAGGGAAGTTTACCCAACAGGAGACTTCCTCTGTAGTATCCACTCGCAGAGTGAGGGAGCAGGGGTCCTAGGATCAAAGTGTACCTCCCTGACCCTTCCCTCCTGACCAAGGAGCCAGAGTTGGGAGAGCAGGGAAGGGCCAGGCATGTACTCCCAAGCCTACCCACACCCTCAGGTCCCTCAGTGGGCGTGGTGAAGAGCCGAGATGTTTGCAGCTAGGAGGAGAGTGGAGTTCTCAACTGGACCAGCCTTTTGGGGGTACTGATTGGAGAAACGTGAAATGTGTCCATATCCCGCCAAGTCAAAACTCTTTAATAATCCTCTTACAGAGACAACAATTTCAGAGTTTAAAATGCGCTCTTGGGATCCCTGGGTGGCGCAGCGGTTTGGCGCCTGCCTTTGGCCCAGGGCGCGATCCTGGAGACCCGGGATCGAATCCCACGTCGGGCTCCCGGTGCATGGAGCCTGCTTCTCTTTCTGCCTGTGTCTCTGCCTCTCTCTCTCTCTCTGTGTGTGACTATCATAAATAAAAAAAAAAAAAGCGCTCTTGCAGAAAACAGTCAAGAGGGCACGAGGCAGGATTGCCTGTAAGATAAACCTCTCCGCGGCACCTTTGACAGGCAGCTCAAGGGCCAGAGTCTGAACTCCCAGGTTTGCTGATCTCAAGATTTGTCAGGTGTGTGGCCCTGGACAAGTCATTTCACGGCTGACAGTCTTACTTTTCAAGTGTGTAAAATGGGTCATCTGAGGATTAAAGACAGAACACGGGGATATGGTTTTTGAATGGCCGGATCAACATCCGTGTGAGCACAACGCTTACATTACAAGGGACATCACCCCCTTTTCTGAGTCCGGGACCAAAGACATAGGCTCAGGGAAGGGTGCTGAGATGAGATGTCCCTGGTGGAGGTGACATAATGTCTTTAGTTTGGAAGGGTGAGTCTCCAGACTGAGAAATAAGCCCTGCCCTGGGGAAACCAAGGGATCCCAGATGTCACAATTGTACTCCCTCTCAATTTCTCTACTTCCTTCTGTACTCAGGGAGTGGGGGAGCCACCTGCCCCGCCGAAACCTGCCTGTCAAAGCCTAGTCATTTAATTCCCAAGGGTGTCCACGGCCAGCACGGTTATGAGCTTTGTGTTGAGCTCACCTCTGCAGGGGCATGTGGGGTGGGCACGGTACCCCCAGCTGGTGTCTGCAGCCACAGAGCCAAGGTGAGACTCAGCACCAGTCAGAGCTCAGCACCAGTCTCACGGGCCTTGTCTCTGAGGTGGGACCTGAGTCCGGCCGCTGGGACAGGACAGGAGTCCAGCTCCCCCCAGGTCCTACCCTTTCCCTGAGTTAGGTCCTCATAACTGGAATTTTCCAGCCCAGTCATAGGGCAGGGAGAGGCGCTGGCTGACACTTGGTGGAGTCAGGGCCTGGAGGCTGTGTCTTCCCAGCAGAGCGGCCTGCGTTCCCTGCCTCCCTCCCAAGCCAGCCGTTTCTGCTTTTCGTTCCTGTTAAACCAGTCCAACCCCCACTGCATCATAAGCCCTCTGAGGAGTTAGGACACTTTTTACTGCCAAGAACAAAACCCAATCCGGTCTGGCTTAAGCTCACGGCTAGCCCGTGGTGCCCGAACGGCCCATCTGGCTTTAGGCCCCTCGGGGTGCAGGGACTCCAGCAGGGGCAGGGAGACTGGTCTCTGCCCCTCTGATAGCGATGCCCTGTGTCTCTGCAGCCTGCCCTGTTGGGAACCCCAGAGAAAACAGGCAACTTCTTCACCCAGCTTCCAGCAGCATCTGAGCACCAAGCCTCCTTGCTCCACCCACGTCATCTACCTGTCCTTGAAGCAATTCTGCTGGCAGAGGGAAGCAGAGGGATGCAATGATTGGAGGGGGAGGCCTGGGGTCAGTTCCAGGGGGACTGGCGATGGGGCATGGGGAAGCCACGAAGGCACCGCAAGCGATGCCCATCACAAGTCTTCATGTCAGAAATGGGCAGAGACAGTGGAGCTCAGAGACGATGGATGACCAATGGGCCAGTCACTCCCTGGTGGCTTTGGGATTGTCTCTTCTGCTCTGATGCCCCAGTGGCAGGCTCTTGAGCGGTGAGAGGTGGAATGTGGGTCGTGAAGTCCTGTGCAGAGATCACGGTCCTTAGCTTCTACATTTGCAGCCCTGTTCCTTCCATCTTGGACTCTGGCTTCCATGGGTCATGGTCACAGAATAGCTCTGCTCTTGTCTTCCTCTCATCTCCCTCCAACTACCAAAGGATGAGGCCATACCACCCTTTTCCAGAGCCTCAGAGCCCCTGGTCTTTTCTAGAAGCTGGAAAACACTGAGGCTTCCCTGCTTAGCCTCAGAGCAGACCCTCTGAGCAGAGTAGTTGCTGGGATGGGGGGCTGATGGCTTCAGCTCACTTCCCCTTGCCTCTGCCAGCTTGAAGGCTTACCCTATCTGAAGCCCTGCTAGGAAATGCCAGGTTTGAACGCTGCAGGTAAGGGGGTGTTTGGACACCCCGGGCTGAAAGGATCGCCCATCATGAAATGGAAGAAAGTACACCTTTATTTCAGCCCCCACCCTCCCAGGACCCAACACCATGGCACATGGCCTGGTGTCCACAGCACACAGTCCAGAAGATCCCAGTGAACAACAGCCCCACAAGGCAGCGAAACGGATCCCCCAGAGGGGGGTCCCCGGGGTCCACTGCAGGTGAGGATGGGGAGCAGGGCCCAGACCCCAAGGAGCAGCAGAGAAAAGGTGCCAAGTGAGCCCCGGGACATGATGGGGAGTCCCAGCTACAGGATCAAAGCAGCAGCTGCAGGAGGGCCCTGCTGTGGCCATCACCTGTCCTGGCTACAGAGCCGCCACACAGGGGGGGACAGCCCCCAGTGTGGGTCCTGGGGGTGGACAGCCGGCAGAGGTAGTGTAAACACATCTGAAGGTAGGGAGTGCCTGATGACCAAGCAGGTGCTCTCGGGGCTGGGGGGTGCCCGGGGCCCAGGAACGACAGGGGCTAGCAGGTGAAGAGGACTGGAGGGGGGCGGGTAGCAGGGTCTAGGACCCTGACTGGGCCCAGGGAGGAAGGTTCCAGGGCAATGGCAGAGAGCCTCAGGGACCGCAGGGAGGAAGTATGGGCCTAGAGAGGGGAGACAGGGCAGGGAAGGGAGCAATCTCTGCTCAGCTAAGACTGAGGTCTCTGGACAAGGCAGGGTTGAAGGTGGGAAGGGACCTGCTCAGCCCTGCTGCCTCCGTGTTAGCCTGGCCCCAACCAGGTTTGGGCCCCAGCTCCTCCTCCTCTGACAACTGTCCTGCCCCAGCCTGCCCACACTAGTCCTCTCACACATAATCCGGTAATCCCCGGGGTCAACTCTGCCCTGAGGCTCCCTGAATCACTGGCCATCCTCACAGGTGGGACAGAAGGAGACAGAAAGGGTGGGAGTGGGGGATACTGGGAGGGCTGGTGGGGGGCGGCAGGGGGGCCAGGGAAGAGACAGGGGAGTGAGGGCTACAGCCACATTGTCAGGTCCAGCGCCAGCGAGGCAGTCTGTCCCCCATCCCTGGGACCAAAGTACAGAGAAAATCTGAAGGGAGATATTTAAGAACGTACATAATTAAAAAACAAACAAACAAACAAACAAAAAACCATGTGCGCACACGCATGCACACCTGCATGTGCATCAGGGTTTTTTTTTTAAAGCCTTGAACTCAAAAAAAAATAAAAATAAAAATAAAGCCTTGAACTCATCATCTCCAGACTTGGTTAAAAATGTTTTTTAAATTGAGCTAAATTACTCACTCTAGCAGCACCACCTCAAGTAACCAGAACCTACAAGTGCTGGGGTTTTAGAGTTCTGCATTCGCTCTCAGCCTTTAGGGAGGAAGGGGGGAGGTGCTACAGAGCTGGAGGATCTCACAGCCAGGCAGGAGCATCGCCAGGAGCCCAACCGCAGCTACGCCACTGGGGAGTCCTGAGCTCAGATGCCCACAGGCACCAGACAGAAAGACTGATGTTTAGAAAATCTTGGGGCCTGGGGCACCTGGGGAGCTCAGTGGCTGAGCTCAGGGCCATTGGCCTAGGGCATGACCCCGGGGTCCTGGGATCATTCCCGCATTGGGCTCCCCAAAGGGAGCCTGCTTCTCCCTCTGCCTGTCTCTGCCGCTCTCTGGGTTTCTCATGAATAAATAAATACAGTCTTTAAGAAAAGAAAGAAAGAAAGAAAGAAAGAAAGAAAGAAAGAAAGAAAGAAAGAAAGAAAGAAAGAAAGAAAGAAAATCTTGGGGTACTGGAGCCTCGGGGAGGGGCAGGGACCATGAGAACAGAAGAGTGAAGCCCTAACACTTCTGAATATTAGCTCAAAACAAGAAACAAAAAACTGCCCCAGAGACCAAGTAAAAGGAGTCTCAGGGCTAGAGTCTAGCCTGGTTTTTAATGAAATCTTAGAGATTCTCAGGATCACTTAGTGACACGATTCACAAATGTTCGAGTGCAGGTGAGCGCTTGGAGTGGACTCGTTAAAATGCAGATTCTGATTCGAGTCAGGTCAGGGCCTGAGACTCTGCATGTCTAACAAGCTCCCAGGTGAGGTCGCTGCTACTGGCTCCCAACCACGCTCCACCTGCCGAGGATCAGGTTCATCTTTACACCTAGAACCTGTCTCGGACTGCTCCATCCCTGGCCAACGATGTTGCCGGTTCTGCTTGGAGACCTCCAGAGACTGGACGCTCACTACCTCAAGCAGCCCTCTAGTTGGTTGCGGCTAACTTTCCAGGGTCTGAAGCCATGGGGAAGGGCACCCCGAGTCAGCCGTGCCAAGGCTCAGGCTCTGGAACATCAGTTCCACAAAAGAAACTTCAGCTGGACGGGCAGGGTGGGGGCAGGCAGGGATTGTTAATGCGTGCTGGAAAGATCTAAGTAGAGGGGATGCTCAGCGATACCCAGTTAAGCAGGGGATGTTCTGGTTAGCAGAGTTTTGGAGCAGCCAATTTGCCTTCCTTTCCCCCAAGCCTTGAAGCCAGCTTTTCTCTGCACTTGAGCAAGTCACGATGGGAGCAGTGTCTGACAGGCGGGGACGGACGACACTAGAAGCTAGACAGAGGCTCATCCTTAGGCCATGTGACAGCCCTGCGCTGGAAGGGTCTCCTCCACTGCCTCTGGGGTTGGGGCCAATCCCAGACACCCCATCCCTGGGGTCTTGGGAGGCACTGGACAGTGCAAAATCCCCACCCCAACCTCTCGTGATGGGCTCAGAGACCCTGGGGCTGGAGGCCCCGAGCCCAGTGCCCCATATCCCCAGGCCAACTCTGCTGAAGCAGCTGTCAGAGCAGGGGAGCATGGAAACCACACAGGCCACTCCTCAGTTCGCCCTGGAGGGGGATCCCAAGCACAGAGAGTGCACGAGACTTTTCCCAAAGGTCACACAGCAGATTTGCAGCCAGCACCTGTAAAGGCCTGGAATCCTTTGAGGCAGAGCTGGCTAGAAGCCACTGGTGTCGGCCAGACTTTTGGTCACCTATAGCAGCAACTTTCAGGAAGAGGACCTTCCAGTACCCTGAGAGGGAGAAGAGTGTCTCAGAGGGAAATCGTGGAAAGGGGTCATGGAGGTTCCCCTAGGAAGGAGAGGGTCATGGATCAAAGTTTCTTCTAGGAAGGTAGAGACCTCTAGAGACAGCATTCATCTTGTCCTCTGATGAATGGTGCTCCCTAGAGTTCTTATCTCTTGTGTCTCTTGCAGTCTGTGCAGCCTGGCAAGGAGGCCTGGTTAACACAGGGTAGGGGTGGCTGGAGGAGAGGTCTTGGGTCACGTTTACAGGGGTTCTCAAGTCTAGATTCCTGGACCACTCCAGACCTACTGAGCCAGAATCCCTGCAGCTGGTACCTCACTGGGTTTAGGAAAATCCCTGGGTTTAGGAACGAGCCTAGGCTCACTCCTCAGACAGGGATAGGGACATCAACTTGGGTGGGAAGTTCAGCAGGTAGGGCTAGGCCCTAAGGCTGGGGAAGAGGTGCCTGTTGCCCAGAAAGCATCTCCCATTGATGGGGAGCCATTCCCCCAACTCTGGAGTTCGAGGGGGGACAGGCAGCGGGCCTTGTGAGCAGAGGGGCAGCACCTGCTCCAGCTGGGCCTCACTTTCCAGAGAACTGGCCCGGCCTTGCCTTCTCCAGCTTCCAGCGCCGATCGAGAGGGATCTCCTGCAGACTGATGCCATGGTTGCTGGCGCTGCGGGAGAGAGGGTGGTGGCTTCAGAGATGGAGAGTGGGGAGGGGGAGAGGAGAGGGGCGGGGCAGGAGCGGGGGAGGGCAGGGTCAGGCACCCAGCTGGAGCACGGGAGAAGGCTGGCACCTCACCCCGGTTGCAGGTCGGGCGGTTTGGGGATGGGTTTGTTGAAGCCGCGTCTGCCCACCAGCCAGTACGTGTCTTCGGCGCCCTTGCCCTGGGGGAACACGGGGAGGGGAGCACTTAGGCTGCCTGCCAGGGTGCAGGCGGGCGGATCTCCAGGGACCCCGAGGTCCTTCGCGCGTCCCCCCCCCCCCCCCCCCCCCCCGCGCCTATAGCCTCACCTTCAGCTCCGTGCGGCCGCGCACCTCCGTCTGGAAGCCCTCGTCCAGAGCGTGCAGAATCCGCACGGTGCTCATGTTCACGTGGATTCGGTAAGCTGGAATGACAAGGGAGGAGGATTTCCGAGACTCCCCTCCTGTGTCCCCTGCCCCCGGGGCCATCCCCCCCTTGCTCGGTGAATCCCCCCCAGCCCTCCCAGCCCCACTCCACTCACGCAGCCCCGTGGACTCCATGCGCGAGGCGGTGTTGACCGTGTCCCCAAATAGGCAGTACCGTGGCATGGTGAGGCCCACCACGCCGGCCACGCACGGGCCTGCGGAGACACGCAGGGTTGGTGGCCGTGCAGGCTGCCAGGTGGCACCCAGCACCTCGGGGGTCGCTGGCACCCCATGTTCTCCACCAGCTCCCCAAGGCCACACTCTCAATCACAATGGGGTGCCCTGGATGCGAGGGTGGCTTCAAGACAAGCCCTCTCTGCCCCCCCCAGGGGGTTTATGTCCTGTCTGAGACACGTGGAGCGGGGCCCCAGTGTGGGAGATGGGTGCAGAGTCCTCTAGGTACCCGAGTGCAGGCCAATGCGAATGCGCACGGGCACTTCGGGCATGTGACGCATTCGGAAGGAGCCCACGGCGCTGAGGATGTCCAGGGCCATGTTGGCGATCTCCGCGGCGTGTCGCTGCCCGTTCCGCTGTGGCAGCCCCGAGGCCACCATGTAGGCATCCCCGATTGTCTCCACCTGCGGGAAGGGGTAGTGTGGATTCGGTACTGAGCACCCCTCTCCCCCCAAGCAATTGTCCCTGGTCAGGGGTTAGTGCAGAGATCCTGGGGAGGCTTCCGATCCCGGAGGGCTGGACTGGGGTCTGGGGCAAATGAAGGAGGGGGGCCAAAGACTAGGGCAGGTGTGCTGGGGACTGGGGAAGCCAAAGGAGGCCTTGCCCCCTGCACAGCCCACCTTGTAGACGTCGTGGGAGCCAATGATGGCGTCGAAGAGTGTGTAGAGATCGTTGAGCAGATCCACCACCTCGATGGGCTCACTCATGGCTGAGATGGTGGTGAAGCCCACAATGTCACTGAAGTACAGTGTCACCTCCTCAAAATACTCGGGCTCCACCGGCGTCCCCATCTTCAGGGCCTCCGCCACAGAACTAGAGATGGCGGGAGGCAGGGTTACCCCAGACCAGCTGCATTCCAGCTGCCCTCCCCTCGACCCTTGCCCCCCTCCCCACGGGCACGCACGGAGGCAGCATCTGCGTGAGTAGCCTGTCGGTCTTCTGCTTTTCCAGCTCCAGCTCCTCCGTCCGCTCCCGGATCAGGTCCTCCAGGTTACTGGAGTACTGCTCCAGCATCCTCAGCATCGAGTCAATGATGTTGGTTTTCCGACCCTTGTTGATGCTTTTAAACTAGTTGGAGGAGGAAGCTGGTGGGACTTGGGCTGCCCTTGAGAGCGGCTGTATTAGGCCTGAACCTCCCCTTCCCCCATCACTTTTGACTCATCACCTGCCCCCTACTCCGGGGATAATGTTTTCACACATTATCAGGAGGCATATGGGAAATGAGGGTTCCCAGAGGTCTACTGCTCTCAGCTAGTCATTGACAGGGCGCTGGAACCAGCCCAGCCTTTGGACTCCCAGGCCAAAGGTCTTTCTGCCACACTGTGCTAAGCAATTCAAATGTCATTTGAATTGAATTAAAATTTCTCCCACCCAGAACTCAGTCTCCCACTCCAAAGGCCTCCACAGCCCCTGTTCTAGCTCTGCCCCCACCTAATCCCAGTCTTCAGACTACCCCTTGGAGAGCAGAGATCCTGATATCCTGCCTTCCTGAAGCTTCCCCAGGTGGCCAACAGGTGGCCAGCCCAGCCCCTGCCCAGTCCCAGCCCCTGACCTGGTCGAAGATGTGGCCCAAGGAGGGCCGAAGATCAGGGTGCTCTGCCCAACACTGCTTCATCAGCTGAATGCACTCCACAGGTGCCTGGTCCATGGACACGGAGGGCCGGCACAGTGGAGGGGGGCTCCGCACCCTCTCCACCACTTCTGAAGGCATAAGGGGACCGAAAGGAGCCACCTGACTCTGGCCTGATGGCTGAAGCCCAAGATGGGGGGACTCTACTGGGGTTCTTTAAATCAGAGCTCCAGTGGGTGGAGGAGTGCAGTGAGGGAGGGGTTGCTGGAGCCACAAGAGGACCCTGAATCCAGGGTGGCAGGGGGCAGTTAAGAGATGACAGGGGGAGCCTAACATCCATTGCACATAGAAGAGGGAGGGTGAGGGTGATCAAGGAGCTTGCTGACTCTCATAGATGGTAAGTAATATGGATTTGAACCAGACTGGAATGCTCTTCACCCCCTTCCCACAACACTGCTGCCCTGCTGGGGATTTGAAGGAGCAGGTTGGATCCTGGATGAGGACCAAGGCCACCAGTGAAGTCTGGGCGCCTTAGAGCCACCTGTGACCATCCCTATGCTGGCCTCTCCACTGTTCTGACTCCTCAGACCCACATAGGGGTGGCCCAGGCTCAGCTCTGGGCTTCTGGGAAAGAGGCTGGGTCCCGCCAGGCTCTAACGCAGGCTGACTTTCTGTGCGCACGGCCAGGCCCCGGCGGGGGTGGGGGTGGGGGTGTGGCTGCGTACCCTCGGGAGTGAGCTCCAGCATGGCATAGGGGGCGCTGCGACACACGACCTCCTGCATGATGATGCCCAGGCTGAAGACGTCGCCGGGCAGCGTTCCCCGGCGCTCCAGGGCCGGGTCCCGAAGCAGCTCCGGGGCTGTCCATAGCTGGTCTGGGGGCCGGGGGGAGGGGGGGGAAGGGGCGTGGGCATGAGGAGGACCTCGGGGGAGGGGGCGCTGGAGACAGACCCCCATCCTAACCGGAAAGGCCAGGCTCGCACCCACTCACCAACTCCCAGCCTGAGTCTGGCCCCGCTGCCTGCAGCTACCCCCAGGAGGGACTATGGGAAAACCAACACGGGTCTCAGAGAAGGTGAGGGGGGAGGGGGGCTCACAAACAGGCCCTACCCTTTAGACCCAGCCCCTCCGGCACAAGCCCTGCCCCCTCCCCCCCTCCCCTCACAGAGCCCACCCTTCCTCTCCCCAAAGTCACAAGACCCTTTCCGTGGCGGGGCTGTGGAATGGGCGGCGGGCGGGGGCGGGGGGGGGGGGGCTGGAAATGACGGGAATCCCAGGGGCTTCGCGTCCCCGCGGGAGGCAGCCCGGGAATCTTACCCTCGGCGCTGGGAGGCTCCAGTAACACCCTCTGAGCTTCCATTAGTCGCGCGTGGCCGTGATCCGTGACCTTAAGCACGAACCTCCCGTCCACCACGCAGTTCCGCGACTTCAGGCGCCCGTGGGCCACGCCTCGATGGTGCAGATACCTCATTCCCTGGGGCGGCAGGAGAAGAGGCAGCCTCAGCCCGGTGGTTCCCGGCCCTGTCCTCCCCGCCACCCCCGCACCCCCCTTACCCCGCACCTTGATGAGGTCCAGCAGGAGGGAGGACTTGAACATCCAGTCCAACTTAATGTCCCTTTGGGCGAGGAGGTCGTGGAGGGAGCCCCGGGCGCAGTGCTCTGAGACCACGGCCAGCACGCCTTCCCCCGCGGCCGAGCCACCAGCTCCCCCGCTGCCGAGGAAGAGCCCCAGGTAGAGCACCACGTTCTCATGCCGGAGCTCCCGGAGCTGGGAGGGAGAAAGTGAACGGGCCTTTTCTGCCCTGGAAGCAACGTGGGAAGGAGACCTGTTATGCAGGCCTGTTTCTGGGTGTCCCAGCTGGGAAGATGGCAGAAGAATGACCAATGGAAAGATCCGTGGGGATTTCTTCCACAGATGGCCTCTCTCTGCAGAAGGCACCAGTCGGTCAAAGGCCGGCTGTTCGGTGCGGACTATGGTTTAGTTTCAAGTTAGGGCTGAAAACACAACCTTGCAGGGGAGCCAGGACCCAGGCAGGTTCTGATGGATTAGCTGTAAGACTTTGAACTGCCTGGCTTTAGGGAAAAACACCGCAGGCAGAAGCCCCTGGCACCACGACCCTCCCCTCCTTGAAGAGAGAACCAGGAAGAGGCCGCACCACCGCTTTCAGAGAACACCAGAGGGGCATCTGGGTGACTCAGTGGTTGAACATCTGCCTTTGGCTCACGATCCTAGGGTCCCACATCAGGCTCCCCACAGGGAGTCTGCTTCTCCTTTTGCCTATGTCTCTGCGTCTCTCTCTGTCTCTCATGAATAAATAAATAAAATCTTAGAAAAAATACACATACAGGGATCCCTGGGTGGCGCAGCGGTTTGGCGCCTGCCTTTGGCCCAGGGCGCGATCCTGGAGACCTGGGATCGAATCCCACATCAGGCTCCTGGTGCATGGAGCCTGCTTCTCCCTCTGCCTGTGTCTCTGCCTCTCTCTCTCTCTCTCTGTGACTATCATAAATAAAAAAAAAAAAAAAAAAAAAAAAGAAAAAATACACATACACACAAAAAACCCAAAGAACACCAGAAATGGCTGTGCTGGTGACAGCTCAGGGCTGTTTTGCCTGGTCCTGTCACTGTGTCAAGTATGTCGGAGACTCCCCACCTACCCAGGTTAGGGAGGCAGGGACTGAGCAGTCAAGCTGTGGCCCCAGAGAAGGACAGGGGCCCTCACAATCTGGGCATGCTAGGAAAACCGGGGTTCATGGGTGATGGCTGTCCTTTCTGGTTTTCCTTTGGTCCAGTAAGACAAGACCTTTCATCTGAGATGCCTGCCATTAAATGGTAATTTAGCTTGTTGACCCTAAGTCATTCTGCAGCCGTGGCCAAAAGCTTCTGTGGAGACATCAGGGAAGGAGGCCAGGTCGAGGCTGCATGATGTAAGGGGAGCTTTAGGGAGAAAGGACTAGAATACAGTCTACAGCCTCCTTGCCAGCTTTCCACCTCACTCAGTTTGCATTAACTAGGCCATTCTGCACAAGTGGCTCAACGAAACTGGAAAGCCCTTATTGTCTCACTCAATAAACATTCATTAGGTCTCTCTAGTCTCTGTTCCAGATACTGTGCTGCGTGCCAAAAATGCAATGATGGGGCAGGGGGAACCCTCACTTAGCTCACAGTCCAGTGAGGGAGGCAGATAAGAAATGAACTAGAAGAACACCTGGGTGGCTCAGTTGGTTAAATGGCCAACTCTTGATTTCAGCTCCAGACATGATCTCAGGGTCGTGGGACTGAGCCCCGTGTGGGGCTCCACAATCAGTACAGAGTCTGCTTGAGATTCTCTCCCTCTCCCTCTGCCTCTCCCCTGCTCATGTTGTCTTTCTCTAAATAAATTAATTAATCTTTAAAAAAAAAAAAAAAAAACCATGCAAGGGCAGCTCCGCTGGCTCAGCGGTTTAGTGCCGCCCAGGGCCTGATCCTGGAGACCTGGGATCAAGTCCCACGTCAGGCTCCCTGCATAGAGCCTGCTTCTCCCTCTGCCTGTGTCTCTGCCTCTCTTTCTCTCTCTGTGTCTCTCATGAATAAATAAATAAGATCTTAAAAAAAAAAACATGCAAGCACACATTGAACATATCATGACAAGCACACCACAGGAAAGAGCTAGCATATGAGAGAGCGGAATGGGAAATCTGCTTTTGAGAGGAGGGGACACCTCCACTGAGACCTCTTGGTCTCTCCCACATTGGGGTCTACCTCTGTAGGGTAGGGCAAAGAGAGGGCAGGGAGGTTAGGAAATGATGCCCACCCCACACCCCAGCCCAGGCCCACCCTCACCTTGGAGAAGGCCGTCTTGGTTGCTGGGCGGATGGCTATGTGCTGGTCCCCGGGGAATTTCTTCAGCCAAACCCAGTCTCCCTGGAGTAGAGATGGGAGCAGTGAACTCAGTTTCTTAAAACCCCACGAGGCAAGGAGCCCTAGGGCCCCTACATTTGCACTTGCCCACTGCCCCAGAACATATCTTCCCTGTGACACAGAGCATCAGGGGCAAGGGGTCTGAGGTCTGCTGGCCCACTTCACAGCTAGCCAGGAGGGAGGGAGTCCACACTTGCAGGGGTGTCCTCACCACCCCAGATGCACTCACCAACAGCCTTATTAAGCAAGCCATTGCTACCACAAATGTCACTGAAATCACAGCTCTCGGCACCATCTGTTGCCACGAGAGAGCACTGTGCTGGGGAGTCAGGAGTCTGGGCTTTTTATTACAAACTGCAAAGTATAGGCAGCTTCCCTCCAAGCTCTGAGCCTCCCTATCCTTAGCTGTCAGTCGGGCTGGTGGGCTGGTTCACGGGGACACAGCCCCAGCAGTCCCACTGGGCCCCACGCTCAGAAGCGCCTGTGTTTGGTTCACCCATCTGCATTGTCACCCTGGATGAACAAGGAACCCTTCACTTTAATTCTGCCTTAGGCTTTGCGACCTATGTAGCCGCCTCGTCTGCCAGTGAGGGATTTGGACTAGAGGGGAATCCTGGTGGTTAGGTATTGACTCCCTAAAGAGCATTTGGAAATAAATATGAGACATTCTTAATCGGGAACTGTGTTTAGCAGACAGGACAAGAGACGCTATCTATTCCTGAAGGCACAGGGTAGTCCCTTATGGAGGAGTAACAGCTTGCCCCAAATGACAAAAGTGCTCCCCTGAGAAGCAGCTGGCAGTGGCCTCTAGGTGACAGGGCGGGAGCCTCTGCGTTTTCTAACACTTGGGAGCTCTAAATGTCCACCGACTCTTTTTTTTTTTTAAGAATGTTTATAAATTTTTTTAAAAATTTTTATTTATTTATGATAGTCACAGAGAGAGAGAGAGAGGCAGAGACACAGGCAGAGGGAGAAGCAGGCTCCATGCACCGGGAGCCTGATGTGGGATTCGACTCCAGGTCTCCAGGATCGCGCCCTGGGCCAAAGGCAGGCGCCAAACCGCTGCACCACCCAGGGATCCCCTACCGACTCTTGATTAGCTGAGCTCCCTCTGACTCTGTTCACAATATTGTCCACATCCCACCACATTCAGATCAGCTGACCCATAGTTGAGATCCTAATGCCCTTTTATGACTTTCTTTTCTCCCCTCTAAGGCTTGCTGTTCCTGAATCTGAGCTGAACTGGGTGGAAATGCTGGATGGGGCTCTTGAGTGGGGGATAACCCCATCTGGAAACTTTCCATCCTGAATAATCCATGCCCTAGAAATGTCCTCTTTGTGACCATGAGGCCACATCCCAGATGCTGCTCTGCCCCAAACTTTCCAGGGAGGCCCGTGTCCTCTGGTAACCTGAAATCTTGGATGACTGAGGGGACAGGGACAGGGGATCCCAACAGGGCAGGGGATGGCTTCAGTGGCCACACCAGGCTGCATGGTCCCAGTACACACACCCCCACCAGTCAGGCCTCCAGCTTCTGAGCCACTGTGATTTGCCTTCAAGGAGCTCTCATCTGGATAAAGGCTAAGGCATAATTTTGGGGCAGGAAGGAATCTCAGATGCTCCCTATTGGGGAACCCGTGACCTCTCCCTAAAGCCCATTCTGGACTCCTATCACCATTTCCTGGAGCCTGCAGGATATGACACAAGTCCAGGAATAGAGCTGGGCCTGGCTAGGAGTAAGACTCACTTCAAAGAGGCCAATGTTGGAGTTATCCAAGGGCTGGCTGGGGACGCTGCGAATGTCTGATGTACTGCGGGCGGCCAGACTCGAGCGACTTCCCTGGACCACCTGGAGGGTAGAGGCCAATCAGTGGAAAGAGTCAAAGTATACTGTGGGGTCAAGTCATAGGTTGAGGTCAGCCTGAGTTCTGGTGGTTACAGAGGGGAAGGGGAAGAAATCTCAATTTAGGAAAGTGATAATGACATTACCTCCTCATAGCACTGCACTTTACAGTTTACAAAGCTAACAAGTAGCTTTTCTTGGAAAAGCTAGAAACTGCCCCAGGAAAGCAGTGGGGACAGGGGCTCTTACTCTCACTGCACACCCCCAGAGCTCAGACCTGAGATGGAATCAGGGCAGGAAGCAGGCCTTCCCAGGTGGGGGCTGGGATGAGGGCTGGCCCAGGCAGGGGAGCAGATATACAGGGAACACTTGGAGACCTGGCTCCCTGCTGTCCCACCTTTCGCGTGCTGCCCCCATGCGGGTGGAGAAAGGTGACATCGTCCAGAGTCAGGATGATCTTGTTGGGGCCAGAGACCATTTGGATGTGAAGTAGCCGATGCCTGGTAGAGGGAAAGGGCATTAGCGAGGAAGCTGGCAGAGGATCATGTTGGTTCAGGGGAGACCAGCTGCCCCCAAACCAAACATCCTCTGGTCTGCCTGCCTTTTGGGGCAGATCCCAATCCTCCCTTTTTCTACTCTTGAGTGGGTCCAGCCTGCTGTCTTTGCTGCACAGATGCAATTCTGGAAGGTGGGGAGCTAAGCTCACCTCCTACTTACCTCACTCCCATACTCACCTCAAATAATGGGCCAGGAACGCCCCAGTCAGCCCCATCCCAACCACCAGGAGGAAGCCGAGAAAGACGAGGCCGGGCTCCACTCCTGCAGAAGCAGTGAGAGGAGGGACACTGAGGATGGTGGCCTGAGGGAGGCACCCTCTCTATGGAGGTTGCAGTCATGTCAGATGGCGGATGCTCTAGGGAAGGTGGATGGGAGCCCAGGACCAGGTCTGGGGAAAGGCCATGGGTTCTGCAAAGGGGAGATGCTAGAAAGGTTCCAAGAGGGCATGGGTGGGGGGAGGGGGAGGTTGGCAAGGGAGAGGTTCTGCACAAGCCAGGGGTGTGAGAAGGCTCTGGAAGGAGTTACGGGATGAGAGTTGACTGTCTTTCACCACTTTGTGGAGGGTCTGCGTTGACTGTGACTGTCCCAGGGCAGGCGTTGGAAAATGGGGCGGGGGTGGCGCTGGGGTGCTTGCCCTCACCTCCGTTGCAGATGACACCTGGCTCGAACCAGCATGAGGGGTCGGACCCAGGTGTTCCTCCCCCTCTAGGGAAATGCACGGGGGTCCCAGCTGAGAGGAGGGAGCCCCGGGTGGGGTCCAGCATGTATGTGGCGAAGAGCCGGTCCCCCGCCGCGTCCGTGTCCAGCAGCACAAACGGTGGCTCCTGGGCTCCTCCCAGGGTCCCACAGAAGCCGGGGACCTGGGCATCCGGGATGTGGTGGGCTACCGAGTCTCCCGACACCCAGCCGCCCCCTGCGGCCGCCCGTGCCCGTGCGACGCCCCCCGCCAGCAGGAGGACCGCGTCGTAGATGGTGCCGAAGAGCGGGGACACCTGCGCCAGGACAGCAGGGACTCAGGGCCCGGGCTCTCCGCCCACCTCCTGGCTTCTCATGGCTCTTTTCAAGCCCTCAAGCCCCGAGGGTATAGACTGTTCACACTTCTGGGGTGCTTCCCTGTGTCCCTCAGTGGAGGCGCCCTCCTCCTCTCTCCCCATTGGCTCGCTCGCTTCCCCTCTCTCCTCATTGGTTCTCTCTCTCTCTCTCCTTCTCCTCCTCCTCCCCATTGGCTCACACTCTCCGCCCCCCATCGGCTTACTCCTCCCCTCCTTCATTGGCTCACTCTCTTCCCCTCTCCTCTCTCTCTCTCTCTCTTTCTCTTTCTCTCATTCTCATTCTCATTCTCTCTCTCTCTCATTCTCTCTCTCTCTCTCTGTCGCCCTCTCTCACCATTGGCCCACTCCTCTCTTCCCCTCTCCTCTCTCTCTCTCTCTCTCATTCTCTCTCTCTCTGTCCCCCTCTCTCCCCATTGGCCCACTCCTCTCTTCCCCTCTCCTCTCTCTCTCTCTCTCTCTCTCTCTCATTCTCTCTCTCTCTCTCTGTCCCCCTCTCTCCCCATTGGCCCACTCCTCTCTTCCCCTCTCCTCTCTCTCTCTCTCTCTCTCATTCTCTCTCTCTCTGTCCCCCTCTCTCCCCATTGGCCCACTCCTCTCTTCCTCTCTCCCCACTGGTGTGCGCTCTCTCTCCTCTCCTCTTCTCTCCCCATTAGCTCCCTCCTCTTCCCTCTTACCCACCGACCTTCCTCTTTCCACTCTCTCACCCCTGGTTATCCCTACTCTCCATCACCTGCAGCTCCTCTCTTCCCTTTCCGATTGGTCGTCCTGCTTATAGTTTTAATATCATTACTTCTCATTCACCTAAAAACTTCCTTTCCTATCTTTTGGTTGGCTTCCATTTTCTATTTTTCCTTTTCTTTCCCCAAGGCTCTCACCCCATGTCATCAAGCTTATTTTTACCAGTTTCCATCTCTCCCCAGTGCCAGGCACTGTGTAAAGCGATAGGTAAGATAAAGTCCCTGTCCCAAGGAATCTTTCATCTAGTTAGGAAGACAGACAGGGAGGCTGAGATAGTGCAAGGGATGGGGACAGGGGGAGGAGGGAGGAAGAGGAGGAGAAGGCTTCTAGAAGTGACCATCCTTCAGAGGATGAGTCAGAATTATCTGGGGGAGAGGAGGGCCAGGGAAGAGTACACCCAGCAGTACAGAGGCAAAAGAGAAAGGCACATTTAGGAAACACAAAGTTGCTCCGTCTGGCTGAATGTCAGGGAAGGTGGAAGAGAGAGGAAGACCAAGAGACCTGGTAAACTGTGTGAAGACACCTGTTTCCATCCAGGATGAGAGAAGCCCCTGGGAGGCTCTGAACAGGGGTGTGGCAGAGTCAGATTTGCCAGATTTCTGAAGTTTGAACTGATTATTGGGTGGAGAAAGGCCCAGGACAGGTAAGCGTGGAAGCAGAGACTACTGGGGAGATGCTGCTTCAAGATTTTTTTTTTTTTTCTTCAAGATTTAGATCAGAGGTGCTGTGTCCTGAACCAGGACAGTGTTGGGGGAATGGAGAAAGTGGACGGATTCAAATGACTTTTACAAAGTAAAACTGTCAGGACTTGACGTCTGGATGTAGGGGTTGGGGGGAAGGTGAGAAGAATCAAGGATGACTTCCTAGGGATCTCAGAAGGAGCCAGTAGCTGAGAACTGAAGATGCGTTTCACCACTTTCTCCACCCACCCCCCATCCCATCTCACCACGTTCCTGACTCTTGTTCTCCCCTTCTTATTGACTAGTCCCATCCTTCTGCTACTGGCTCCCCCAAATCTTCCAGGAGGAGACTAGGGGTGTTGGTGGGGAATATTTCAACCTGCCTCGATTCACAGCACCTTTGGGGTGGTTAGTTTATTGCCCACTGACATCCAAACTCTCTTCCCTCTTAGTGCTTTCCAGCCCTTTCCCCTTTCTAGGAATGGTATGGAGTCAGACGGTCTGAACGGGGATTCTGGATTCTCAGGGGATCTCAGCTGGTTGTTTGGGTGTAAGCCGTGGATCTAAATGATTATGGAAACTCCTGGTTCCACCTAGGGACCTTTCTGCTCCTCACGAGATGGCAAGGCTGCCAAAAAGCTATGACCACTAGATGAAGCCCCAGAGGAAACCCCTCTAAATGGGGTGTGGAGATTGGATCTGCATCCTTGCTCCTTCCTGTTCTGTATTACAGATCATGTGTGGCCACGGTGCTGGAAGTGGGTTTACTTTGAAGCCGACTGCAGTGTTGAGTTCATAGGGTCTAGTGACCGGAGCTGGGCTGGAGAGGTCTCATCGTCTACACTCTAGAAGCAATCCCAACACACTAACATGGCCCGAGCAAGGTCAAAGCCTCTACTTTACCCAGAAAACGACAGAACAGGAGGGGCTGCTTAGTTGGTCTCTCTCTACTGGTGCAGGGCTCCCAGCTCCCATTGGCTCCATCCTCCTCCCCCCTCTCCGGCATGTCCTCCCCTCTGCCCTCCTCCCTGGTCCCTCTACCTGCTGCAGATCTAGGTCCGAGGGCAGCTCCTGGTGCTCCTGGGCCCTGCGCAGGTTGTCCATCACGCTGCCCCCTGGGGGACAGTGACGCGTCAGGATGAGCACCGCATCGTGGGCCCTCCTCAGCTGTGAGCTGTTGGCGAGCACGGCCAAGGCCTCTGGGCCCGGGGACAAGGCGTAGTGGAGCGTGTCGAAGGGCAGGAAGACCAGGGAGCCATCGGCCAGGCCCAGCTCTTCCGCAGCCTGCAGCAGACAGCGCTGCTCCTCGCCGCCCAGCAGCACCGAGTGCATCACCATGATCACCGCTGCGGACCGTCGGACACTCGGGCTCACCGCCGCGCCCCGCTGCCTGCCTGCGGCGCCCCCCACCCCCACCCCGCGCCCTGCAGGGGAGCCTACCTCTGACTCTGGGCCCGTCCTGGACCCTCCTCAGGGCCTCCCGGGCCCCAGACAGGTCCGAGGGCTCCATGGTGGTCACCAGCGCCACGGGCAGACCCCGGGCCCTGAGCGCCGCCGACAGCGCGCGTCCCGCCTCCACCCACAGGTCCTGGGGCGCGGTGATTAGGGCCACGCGCGCCCAGCGGAAGGCGCGGAGCAGGGCGTACAGAGCATCGGCCGCCGGCGTCCCGGCGGGGGCTGTGGTGCCCCCCGCCCGCGTCCCCGGGCAGCTCCAGGGCACCAGCGCCACCCCCGCCTCCTGGGCTAGTAGCTCAGCCGGCCGGCAGGCTGCGGGGTTCACCGGCCCCACGAGGCCCGAGACGCGGCCCAGCGCGGAGGACACGGCCCCCAGGGAGCCCGGCGTCCGGCATGGCTCGGGCAGCAGCGTCACCTCGAAGCGGGGCCCGTCTTCCAGGGCTGCGTCGCGGTTCAGGCGGGCGGCGGCCAGGCGGGCGGCCAGGTCCGGGCGGGCGCGGGCGAAGATGGGGTCGCAGGCCCAGGGGCCCAGCACCCCGACTGTGAAGACGGCGGAGAGGGCGGAGGGCGGCAGGAGGAGCAGCAGCAGCAGGAGCCGGAGCCGGGGCTGGGGCCAGGGCGGGGCCCCGGGGACGCCGGGCGGGGACCGAGCCCACCGCGCGGGGGCGCAGAGCCGGGGGTCGGGGAGCCCACCCGCCAGGAGGGCGCACGCGCTCATCGCCGGCTTCTGGGAGCAGAAGCGGGGTGCGATGAGCGGCGAGGCCCCCAGAACTCTCTCAGGGCCCTCTCCGCAACCCCCAGCTTCTCAAAGCCCGACTAACCCTGGAGGCCACTTCCATAGCCCCAACTCTGGCTTGGATGACCCTCCGGGGGTGAAGGGCATGGCCTGGAAGCCCACCGCACCCCTCACCCCAAACCCCTGTTTCCCTTGCTTCCTGTTCCCTTCTCGTCTGCCCCTCCTCTCTCCTAGAGCCAACAGGGGTCAGGGGAGACTTGCCCACTCCCTCCGTACACCCACTTGGGGCAGAAAGGACCCGGGTCCTGGCCAAGGGGCCTTTGCCACTCACCGGAAAGTCCGGGGCGCGGGCCCAGGCCCGGGGTGAGGGGTCACAGGGCTGATCCCCCTTCTGACGTCCTCCCACAGGTCTCTTTGCCACGCGGCCCAGGGTGGGGGTGTGGGAACAGCTGTCCAGAGCCCTTAATCTTCCCAAGCTGATTAGGGTTCCTTAATCAGTCAGGGAGGAGTTGGGGGAGGATGGGGCTCCCTGGAGTGGGATCTATCCTGGCCTCCAGGCAGGCAGGCAGGCAGCCCGAAGATCCCGTCTCCTCCATGCATCTCAGCCCTGGCACCAGACACCCAACATGAAAGCAGCTGCAGGTGTCCCTTCTCAAACTGCTGCCACCTTACCCTGCTCAGCCTGGAAAGCCGGAAGATGAGCCCATCACCTGTGGGTGATCAGTTTCGGGGGGGGGGGAAGGGGGTGTCTCTCAGGTTCATTCCCTCCAGAGGCCCCATCCCTTGGCTGGCAAAGTCCATACCCCAGAGACCCAGCTCAAACTAGTCTGATATCTCTCTTCTCTCATCCGCCCACACTTGATTCTCTGATTTCCCACTTCTCCATGCCTGGAAAACTGGCCCATGGGCCTTGGGAAGTCAGAACCCCGGGAAATAACACAAAAGAGCTCTGGCCTTGGGCAGACCAAGGGTCAGATTCCTCCTCCCTGGCTTTGTGACCTTGGGAAAGTTGCTTCACCTCTCCAAAGGTTGTTGTGAAAATTACTTGTGATAGTGAATAGAGTGCCTGGATGACAAAGATGGCTGAGACAAATTTAAAGGAGTAGGTGATGGGTCACTTGCTCTACCATACATCAGAATTTATTACGAAGTGATAGGACTTAAGACACTATAGTATTGGTGTGGAAATAAACAAATAGACCAATAGAACGGAGTAACAGAATAGAGAACCCTGGAACAAACCCAGCAAAAAATGAAAATTCGACACATGAGAAAGTGGACATTTCTTGCCAGTGGGAAAAGAATGAGCTATTCCACAAATGAAGCCGAGTCATTAGACATATGAGAGGGGTGAAGGGATAGGTTAAGATTCCTCACACTATATAAAATCAAATTAATTTAAAGGCACACATAATAAACAAAACTTAAAAACATTTAGGTGATTCATTTTTCAACCATTATGGCAAAGATTGGATCAGGCAAGAATCATCAGTGGGTGCTGATAACGCTACGGGGAAATTGTCACAAGAAGGGGGAGGCTTGGAAGTCTTAAAGCATCTCCCTAGACGACTTACCAGTTGGAAGGAAGCACAAAATATAGAAAGTATTATCATACAGGGGAGAGATTGGACAAGAATTAGAACCAGGGATCGAAGTTAACCAATGGGTGGCAGATAGACATTGTGTGGCCTCCAGACATGATGCCCCGAGAAAGACAATACTACATCTCCACGACACTGCATAGATGCAGTACCGCACACCACACAGCTGTGCAGAGCTCCAGCCGAGACTGCTTTCACCAACCTAAATCATGAGCAAACTGGATAAACACAAAATGAGGAACATTCTTCTAAAATGGGGGAGAGGGGACTGTATTCTTCAAAAATGTCAGTATTAAATAAGACAAAGGTTGAGGAAGTATTCTAGATTAAAGGAAGCAAAAAAGACATGACAGTTCAATGTGATACCTACCCCCGGTTTGGATCCTGCATTTAAAACTGCTATAAGATTATGGGGCATCTGGGCTGGCTCAGTTGGAAGAGCATGTGACCCTAGAGCTCGGGGTTGTGAGTTCGAGCCCCATGGTAGGTGTAAAGATTACTAAAACAAATTAGGGACACCTGGGTGACTCAGTGGTTGAGCGTCTGCCTTCAGCTCAAGTCGTGACCCTGGGGTCCTGGGATCAGTCCCACATCAGGCTCCCTGCAGGGAACCTGCTTCTCCCTCTGCCTGTGTCTCTGTCTCTTTGTGTGTGTCCCCTCATGAATAAATAAATAAAATATTTTTAAAAAATTAAATAAACTTATAAAAATAATCATCTAAAACTACTATATGATTATATGATCTATAGGGTTATGGAAAGGCTATGGAGAATGTCCACATCAAAGTTGATGACTGGCAAAATTGAGATATGAATGGGAGGTTTGATAAAAACTATTTTATCTGTGTAAATTTATGAAGTTGATAACTGGTCTGTAGTAATGTAACAGACTATCCCTACTCCTAGGAAATACACACGAGAGCATCTAGCTGTAAAGTACCGTGATGTATGTCACATACCTTCAAATAGTCAAGGAGAAATATGATATGTGTATGTATTACATATGCTGTCTTGCATATATTATATGTATCAAGTGATAAATGCATAAAATGTTAACACTAGGTCAACTAGGTAAAGGGTGTATGAGTGCTCTTTGTACCATTTTTAATTTTGCAACATTTTGTAAGCTTAAAATTATTTCAAAATACAATGTTAATAAAAAAAGCTTTTAGGTTAAAAAAGAGTATCTATATCAAATCAGGGTAGGAAAGGATTTCTCCAACAAGACACATAAAGTACAAACCATAAAGGAAAAGACTGATACATTAGAAAACATTAAAAATAAAATGTCTGGGGGGCACCTGGGTGGCTCAGATGGTTAAGAGATCTGATCCTTGGTTTTGGCTCAGATTATGATCTCAGGGTCATGAGATTGACCCCCATGTCAGGCTCGGTGCTCAGCCAGGAGTCTGCTTGAGATTCTCTCTCTCTCTCTCTCCCTCTCCCTCTGCCCCTCCTCCTGTGCTCTCTCTCTCTCTCACACAAATAAATAAATTTTTAAATTAAAATTTCTGGGGGCACCTGGGTGGCTTAGTGGTTGAGCGTCTGCCGTCAGCTCTGCCTGTCATCCCCAGGTCCTGGGATGGAGTCCCGCATCAGGCTCCCTGCAGGGAGCCTGCTTCTCCCTCTGCCTGTGTCTCTGCCTCTCTCTGTGTCTCTCATGAATAAATAAATAAATAAAATCTTAAAAAAAAAACCAGCAACTCATGAATTTCTACTGTGATAGACACTGTTTTAGGCTCTAGGGATCACAGTGCATAAAGATTTCATGGAGGTGAACACTTGATCACTCTATAGAGGGATTTTGCATAATTTTAAATACAAAATTTTGATGTCTGGCCTGTAGTAGATTCTCAAAGCCTAGCAGGTGACAGTGTTCATTTCTCTAGTCCTGGGTATCTTTCTTTTTTTTTTTTTTTTCTTTTTCTTTCTTTTTCACCTTAATTTCCATAGGGTTATTTCCCCTTAAGCTCTCCTCTTCTGACATAGCGTCTTGACTTGGAATCACAGATTCTCCACTCAACTCTTTTATTTCATAATGATCAGACCGAGGTCTAAAGATTAACTTGACTTAGTCCTTAATTTCCTGATTTTCTTCTGGGGTCTGTGAAGCGACAGGTAATATACTTGGGAATGAAGAACAAACCTTTTTTTAAAAAAAAGATTTTATTTATTTTGGGGAAGACCGGAATGCTCAGCGGTTGAGTGCCTGCCTTCGGTTCAAGTTGTGACCTGGGGTCCTGGGATCGAATTCCACATCAGGCTCCCCAAAGGGAGCCTGCTTCTCCCTCCGCCTGTGGCTCTGCCTCTATGTCTCTCTCATGGATAAATAAATTAAATGTTTTTTAAAAAAGATTTTATCATATGGTAATTCTACCTGCAACGTTTTGAGGAAAGGCCATACTGTTTGTCGAGCGGCCACACCATTTTACATTCGAGGGGCAGGATATTGTGAATCTGTCCGGGTCCTCATGTCAAGGTGACACAGCTAGATTCCAGCCACCACACTGACCCCCCTCTCCCAGTGACCCACAGCAGAGCTTGTTTACGTTTCTAGGCTGTTGCCTGCAAAATTTGTATTCAATCTGTAATTGCACTGAAGCCGCACAGCCCTCTTACGTGCAGGGTGGGTAAAGGTGGGGCCAGCTCTGAAAGCAGCAGTTCCTTGGAGTTACCTGAGGGCAGAATTAAATTTAAATCCAACTCCTATAAATAACCTCAGCCACAGGTGGAGCTCCCCCTCTGGAAAGTCTTGGTTTCTCTCCCCATTTAGGGAAGGGAAGAGGTCTTTCTCCTGGGATTTTTTTCCACCACTGCCCCCCCCCCCCCCCCGCCCCATAAATTCATGACATTTGGATTAGATGGAAGAGATTAGAAGTTTCTGTTTGTGGGATCGCTATAGCAGTAACAAGGAAAACCATGATTCCTTAACATTGAAATGAGGCAAAAGGACTTTTGATCCTTTTTATCCACTCTGGTCTGAATCTGAGAGTAGCAGGCAAGTCCTGAGGGAGTCTGATGTTTAAAAAAAAATAACTCAGGTTTAGTTAGGAAAGAGCACTGCCTAAGATGGAAGGCAAAAGCCAGGATTGCCCTGCTGTTTGTCACAGTTAAAGAACAGTGAGGAGGAAACATAGAAATATGTTTCCCTATGAAATCAGAAAATGAACTTCAGATTTTTAAAACATTGGTTTATTTGACAAAGAACACAAGCAAGTAGACAGAGTGAAGTAGGCTCCCCGATGAGCAGGGAGCCTGATGTGGGACTTGATCTCATGACCTGAGCCAAAGGTAGACACTTACCCAACTGAGCAACCCAGGCATCCCAGAAAATGAACTTAAATCATTTTTTGGGGTGCCTTGCTGGCTCAGTTGGAGGAGCATGTGACTCTGGATCTCGTGTCATGGGTTCAAGCCCCACAATGGGTGTAGAGATTACTTAAATAAACAAAACCTTAAAAAAAATGGAGATAAAAATGACTAAATAAATCACCATGTTTGGTTGTTCTGACTACAGAGACAACGCACATTTCCTATACAAATAAAAGCAGACAAAAAAGTGTAACAAATACAAGCCTACAATGATACCCACTGTTAATAGCTTTTGCAAAAAACATATACTGGAAAGTATATCATTTTATATACTCAACACTTTGCTTCCCTTCTCAAAAATATTTTATTGTATATTTGTTTTATAAAAAGATAATGCATTTATAGGATCAAAAATAAAATAAATAAAAAAGAATACTGTGGAGTGACCAGATGCCTCGGTCAATTGGGCCACTGACTCTTGATTTTGACTCAGGTCATGATGTCAGAGTCATGAGATCAAGCCCCACAATGGGCTCCTCACTCAGCACAGTGAGGAAATTCTGGTTGAGATTCTCTGCCTCTCCTTCTACCCCTCACTCTGCTACCCCCCTGTCTCAAATAATAAAAGATTTTTTTAAGTACTGTTAAAATTCTCCCCCCTACCCCTGTGCCCTCTCAGTTTATCCCTTTGGGTAGGCAGCCACTGCCACTGCAGTTTTAAAATCTTCCCATCTGATATTTGGAAAAAAAAAAAAAAAGGCAGAAAAAACATCTCAGTGTAGTTTAAATTTATGGCTCTCTTACAAGCAAGGATGAATGTATTTTCATGTTTATAAGCCATTTATATATCATATTGTGAGACGTGTCAGGGTGTATATCACTGCTGTGTTGAGTTATTGGTATTTTTCTTACAATTTTTCAGAGCTTTTTAAATGGTGAGAGAATTACACATTTGTGTGATATGATTCACAAAAGTAGTTTCTCAGTGTCTGTGTTTATTGGTTGCTCAGAATGTGGGTGTGTTTTTGACCAGCATATTTTTAAGTGCGTCTTTTTAAAATCTTTAGGTACTTTTTGGATTTAAAGTAATTTTTTCACAAGCCTTTGCCAGACCAAAGTTATAAGCAAATCCTCCCAGTGGTTCCTTCAAGGACTTACAGTTTCACTTTTAATGTTTAGATCTTTGGCCCATTTGGAATTTGTCCACATTATTAGGGATCCAACATTGTTTTCCTCTAGCCTCTCCCGCCCGTCCTATTACGTGATGCACCGAGTAATGCATAGACATTCCTGAATCTATTTGCATCGATTTCTGGGCTTTCTCTTCTCTTCCATTGGTCAGACTGTCTAATATGAACCAGTAACAGACTGTTTGCATGACTGATGAGAATATTTCAAAATAAGTAATAGAGCTACTCGTTCCCCCTGCATCATTGCATTTCTTTCCAGGATTTTCCTGGGTATTCTTATGCATTTACTTTTTAAAATATAGCCTTTACAATCAATTCATCCAGTTTTTTTTTTATTTATTTATGATAGTCACAGAGAGAGAGAGAGAGAGAGAGAGAAGCAGGCTCCATGCCCCGGGAGCCCGACGTGGGATTCGATCCCGGGTCTCCAGGATCGTGCCCTGGGCCAAAGGCAGGCGCCAAACCGCTGCGCCACCCAGGGATCCCCATCCAGGTTTTTATACTAAAACACTAGTATTTTCATTGTTATTGTATTTTTTAAAAAGATTTTATTTTTAAGTAACCTCTACGTCCAACATGAGGCTTAAACTCACGACCCCTGAGATGAAGATTTGCATGCTCTTCCAACAGAGCCAGCCAGGGGTCCCTCACTGTGATTGTATTAAATTTAAAAATTAGGGACCCCTGGGTGGCTCAGTGCATGAGTGTCTGCCTGCAGCTCAGGGTGTGACCCCAGGGTCCTGGGATCGAGTCCGGCATCGGGCTCCCTCCAGGGAGCCTACTTCTCCCTCTGCCTCTCTGTGTGTCTCTCACAAATAAAATATTTTTTTTAATTTAAAAATTAGTTTATGGAAGATCTCTGTTTTATGATGTTAATATCTCTACACAGGAATATGGCATATATGCTGATTTGTTCAAGTGTATCTTTGTGAAAAGTTTTAAATTTCTCTTTAAATAAGTTCGATATGTTTCTTATTAAGTTAATTAGAAGGTATTTGTCTTTCAATTGCTCCTATAGGGTCTTCTGTTATATCTTCTGTCTGGATGTTGCTTGTTAACTTCTTTTTCTCTTTGGAATATACCTTGGGCATTTCGTCATGTTCTTGAATACAGATTTACCTCATTTCCTTAAATAGTGTTCCTCTGAATGTATATAAAGGTAAGGACCTTGGGATGGGAAATTATTTGGGTGGCTCTAAATACCATCACAGGTGTCCCTATAAGGATGCAATTATAGGGATCCCTGGGTGGTGCAGCGGTTTAGCACCTGCCTTTGGCCCAGGGCATGATCCTGGAGACGCCGGATCGAATCCCACGTTGGGCTCCCGGTGCTTGGAGCCTGCTTCTCCCTCTGCCTATGTCTCTGCCTCTCTCTCTGTATGTGACTATCATAAATAAATAAATAAAAATAAAACCTTTAAAAAATGCAATTATATGGGCTCCTGGGTTGCTCAGGGGTTGAGCGTCTGCCTTCGGCTCAGGGTGTAATCCCGGAGTCCCTGCAGGGAGCCTGCTTCTCTCTCTGTCTCTCTCTCTCTCTCTCTGTCTCTCATGAATGAATAAATAGAATCTTAAAAAAAAAAAAAAAACCCAGAATGCAATTATAGGGGTGCCTGGGTGGTACACTTGGTTAAGAGTCTGACTCTTGGTTTTGGCTCAGGCTGTGATGTCAGGGTCTTGACATTGAGTTCCGTGTGGGGCTTGGGGCTCAGTGTGGAGTTGGCTTAAGTTTTTCTCCCTCTGCCCCCCCCTAAAATAAATACATACATACATACTTTAAAAGAATGCAATTATATATAACATATGTAATAGAACATATGCTATGGGACATCTGAGTGGCTCAGTCGGTTAGGCATCTGCCTTCAGCTCAGGTCATGATCTTGGGATCCTGGGATTGAGTCCTCACATTGGGCTCCCCGCTCAGAAGGAAGTCTGCTTCTCCCTCTCCCCCTGCTCACACTCATGTTCTATCTCTCTCTCTGTCAAATAAATAAAATCTTTCAAAATAAATAAAAGTCAATTAACTCACATTTTGTATGATATATGTATTATGCATGTGTTTTTACAATAAAGTCAGCTAGAGGAAAGAAAATACCATTAAGAAAATCACAAGGAAGAGAAAATACATCTTTAGTACTGTGCTGTATTTGTCAGGAAAAAAAAATCCACAGATTATGTGCACCCACACTGTTCCAACCCGGGTCATTCAGGGGGTCCCTGGAAGGTTTCCCCAATTCCCCAAGTAGTAGAGTCAGTCTGTTCAGGGGCAGCCACAGGGAAAAGCCTAGATCACACCTTAGGCTGACAGATTCTGGGTCTTTCTCATCCACCTGGGTTTCCCATAGCTTACCACCTGTAGAGGGTGTTCAGGGAGTGCTGGGATAATGATAGGGAACCCTTGCCCTGCCCCCACAGAATTGCAGTGATCTCTTTTTCAGTTCAGGACACGTGTCCTGAGAGCTGCAAAAAAAAAAAAAAAAAAAAAGGGTGAGTGGCACACATGGAGTCTCACCTGCATCTGGACCTGATTTGAAGGATGAAACCCCTAGGCTTTGGGTTGATGGCATCCATGAGAGGTGATAAGAAATGGGGCACTTATGGGAGGAAGCATGTGTGTCATGTGGGTGGAATGTGAACCATCGCGGCCAGAGGGTGGTCTGTGGCAGCACCACCACCCCTCATGTCGCATAGTGTGACTTTGACACTCCTTCCATAGAAGCAGTATCTCCGTCCCGTTGGTTCTAGAAGGGCTTGTGATGAGGGCAGAGGGGCTGCCTCGCACCTTCCGGGGCTGGGTCATGAAAGCCACCATGCAGCAGTCTGAGTACCCTGAGGCTCCATGCTGGGCTCCATGCTGTGGCCACATGGAGAGACCCGAGTCTGTACACACAAATGGGGGGAGACCCTTGTGGTTTTTCTTTTTTTCTTTTTGTTTTTACGATAGTCACAGAGAGAGAGAGAGAGAGGCAGAGACACAGGCAGAGACACAGGCAGAGGGAGAGGGAGAAGCAGGCTCCATGCACCAGGGAGCCCGACGTGGGATTCGATCCCGGGTCTCCAGGATCGCGCCCTGGGCCAAAGGCAGGCGCCAAACCGCTGCGCCACCCAGGGATCCCTGGTTTTTCTTTTTAATCTGAATTATCGAGGCACAATTCACGAGCCATAAACGCATCCGTATTAAATGCACACTTTGGTTGGGTCATGACACATACATACACCCCTATAACCACCACCACCATCTAGATTTAGAAGATTGTCATCATCTCAACACTTTCATGGCCATTTGCACCCAGTCCTTCCCCAGCCCCTGCCCCTGCCCCTGGCAACCACTTGTGTCTCTCACTATAGATTAATTTGATTTGGCTTGTGTGTATGTGTGTGTGTTTTGTAATTGAGATACAACTGACATATAACATTGTATTCCTTTTAGGTGTACAAGGTAATGATTCTGTGTACATACATATTGTGAAATGATTATCACCATAAGCTTAGTTATCCATCAGCACTGCAGAGAATTTAAAAAGTCTTTTTCCCTGGGGTGCCCGGCTGGCTTAGTCAGAAAAGCAAGCAAGTCTTGGTCTTGGGGTCGTGAGTTTGGGCCCCACATTGGATATAGAGATTACAAATAAAGTAAAATAAAATAAAATAAAATAAAATAAAATAAAATAAAATAGGGGCACCTGGGTGGCTCAGCGGTTGAGCGTCTACCTTTGGCTCAGGGTCCTGGGATTGAGTCCTGCATCAGGGTCCCCACAGGGAGCCTGCTTCTCCCTCTGCCTGTGTCTCTGCCTCTGTGTGTGTGTGTGTGTCTCTCATGAATAAATAAATAAAATCTTTAAAAAAAAAGACCCAAATAAACCTGAAAAAAAATGTTTATGATGAGAAATATTAAGATCGACTCCTTAGTGACCTGCAAAAACATAAGACAGTGTTGTTAACTATACTCACCCTGCAGTACTTTACATCCAGGGGACTTATTTATCTTATAACTGGAAGTTTGTAACTTTTGACTGTATTTACCCATTTTATCCACTCCCCCCCCACCCCACTCTGGCCAGCAACAACCAATCTGTTCTCTGCATCTGTAACTTTGGGTTGGCTTTTTTGTTTTTTTGGGTTTTTTTTTTTTTTTTTTTTTTTTAGATTCTACATATAAGCAAGATCATACAGTATTTGTCTTTCTCTGTCTGACTTCTTTCACTTGGCATAATGCCCTCAAGTTGTCACAAATGGCAGAACTCCTTTGTTTTTTATTTTATTATGTTTTAAAGATATTTATTTATTTTTTTAATTTATTTATTTATTCATGAGAGACACACAGAGAGAGGCAGAGACACAGGCAGAGGGAGAAGCAGGCTCCGTGCAGGGAGCCCAACGTGGGACTCAATCCTGGGTCTCCAGGATCACACCCCGGGCTGCAGGCGGCGCTAAACCGCTGCGCCACCAGGGCTGCCCAATTCACAAGATTTTTAAAGCAGTATTCATTCTCTCCAGTTTGTCACTTTTTACCTTATATTCTAAATTTCTAAGAATTCTTTTTTTCTGCTCCTTTTTCTACAATAGGTTGGTTTGAGGGGGGTGGTTTATTGTAGTAAGATACATATCACCTAAAACTTACAATTTTAACCATCTTTACATGGTACAGTTTAGGGGCACCTGTCTGGCTTAGTCTGTAGCATATGACTCTTGATCTCAGGGTCACGAGTTCGAGCTCCACGCTGGATGTGCAGCCTACTTAAAAAAAAAAGTACAGGGATCCCTGGGTGGCGCAGCAGTTTAGTGCCTGCCTTTGGCCCAGGGTGCGATCCTGGAGACCCGGGATCGAATCCCACGTCGGGCTCCCGGTGCATGGAGCCTGCTTCTCCCTCAGCCTGTGTCTCTGCCTCTCTCTCTCTCTGTGTGTGACTATCATAAATAAAGATTTTTTTAAAAAGTACAGTTTACTGGCATCAAGTATATCATGGAAGCATCACCCAGAATATCTATATCCCCAACTTTTCCATCATCCCAAAAAAACTGTGCTCATGAAGCAGTAACTTCTCCTCCCCTCGCTCTAGCACCTGGTAACTGTCATATTTTTCCATCTCTGTACATTGGCTTATTCTAGGTACCTCAGAAAGGTGGAATCATGCAGTATCTATCCTGCCTCTACCTTACTTCACTTACTACAATATTTTCAGGGTATATTCATGGTATAGCATATATCAAAATCTCATCGTGTATGAATGCCACAAACGAGGTTGGTTTTTTTATGTGTGCAGTATTTTATCATAAACATGTTTGAGGGGCAGCCCCGGTGGCGCAGTGGTTTGGTGCCGCCTGCAGCCCGGGGTGTGATCCTGGAGACCCAGGATTGAGTCCCATGTTGGGCTCCCTGGATGGAGCCTGCTTCTCCCTCTGCCTGTGTCTCTGCCTCTCTCTCTCTCTCTCTCTCTGAATAAATAAATCTTTTTTAAAAAAGTTTAAAAAAAAACATGTTTGAGGTGTTCATTTGAATATTCTAAGTACATTTGTTTTCCCTCCGTTCCACGGAGGGCCATTCCTTTCTAGCCCATCCTTCTTGATTGATCCACCTTTTTCAGGATGCTGACAGTGAGGGGATTCTCTGTTGTCTAGGAGACTTCAGCGTGGTGGTAGGAGTCGAGGAGGCATACAGGCTGGTGGGAGCACCCTGGGTATTTGCACGAATCATTTTTTGCCTCCTCCATCTGGTCTTGTCCCCTTGCTTAGCAGAGCGGAGGGCTGTGTGAGCGGAGACAAGGCAATAGGGACATCTCCCTCCGGGGACCGGACCAGCCACCAGGCCCCCCAAGGGGGTAAGACCAGGGCTGGGGGGACAAGGGGCTGGATCCACACAGATCTAGGGGCACCTGGCTGCTCTGCCCACCACTCTGTAGAGCCGTGTGGGGCAGGGCCACCCTCTCCCAGCCTCTCCTCCTCTGGCTGCCACCTCTCTGGCCAACCTTAACCTTTCCCACCCATTTCAAACGAGGCCTTGGCAGGTTCCCTGCTGGCTTATTGAGGAAGGGAGGACAGGGTGCTGAGCCACTAGGCACCAGCGCAGCTCACAAACCCTCCTGCCTGGCCCCGTTCTCAGTGCTGGGGGCTTGCAGGGGATGCGCTCACAAGGGCAGGTGAACGCCTGGATTGTCTTTGAAACCAGAAACTAAAGAGATCACATTTGACCGGATTTTAACATCCCACCACCTTACAGTTTCCAGTGTCTCTTCTATCCTCCTTCTTATTTTTCTCTTTTCTGATAGTTGTAAAAATAGGCTCCTAGGGGGCAACTGGGGTGCTCAGTGGTTGAGCGTCTGGCTTCAGCTCAGGCTGTGATCCTGGGGTCCTGGGATCGAGTCCTGAATCAGGCTCCTTTCAGGGAGCCTGCTTCTCTCTCTGCCTGTGTCTCTGCCTCGCTGTGTGTATCTCATAAATAAACACATAAAATCTAAAAGATAAAAAAAGTAACCCAGACATACACAGACTAAGGGGACACATGGATGGAAGTCCTGGCCTTATACCTGGACTCTGAAAAAAATGCAATATTTTCCACCAGGGGGAGCTGTAGGCCATGTCTGCAGATTTTTAGAGGCATTGTTTCTTTGTGTCTTTCTGGTGCCACTTTTAAACACGATTCTCCTGCCAGATGCAGGAGGGCCAGGAGACCAGACTGGCTAAGTGGGAGAGCCCAGATGGTCTCTTGTTACTGAAAACTCCAGCGATAGGGCTCACTGCAGGCACAGCTAGATCCAGGCGTGGACAACCCATCTCAGACCTTGCTCCAGATCAGCTTGATTATCCCAATATCATCCCGCTCCTCTCACAGTGGCAAAGTGGCTGCAGCTGCTCTGGCCCCCAGCCTCCCACACTTAAGTCTAGCAAGCAAAGACCCCATTCACCCGATGGCTTCAACAAAAAGTCCAAGAATTTGGGTCTCTTGTCTCTGATTGGCCCAGCCTTGGTCAGGAGTCTACTCCTGAGCCCATCTCAGCCACCGACAGCGACAGCGTGATGGACTGGCAAGGACTGGGCCACAGGGGGCTGAGGGTGGGGCCAGCCCAACCCAGAGGACGGGGACGGAGGGTGAGGGTGGAGGGGTCTACAGACAAGATCAGGCTCTGCAGGGTGAACGCGGGCTGGTCGGTCCCCAGGAAACCTGGTGAGGATGCAGAAAACTGGGCATTCACAGACGGGGGTGGGGTGGGATCTCCTTTGGCCCTAGGGAGAGACTCCCTGGCCATCGTGACCAGCAGGCCAGTGCTGAACTAGTGACTTCAGCGATGGGATGGGAGAGGATGCAGCCCAGCCTGAGCTTGGTCCTGTGAGGGGGTGGCTGAAGCACGTGTGCTCTGCATGCCATAAGGAGGCAGGAGTGACAGAAAGTTCCATGGGGGGCGGGGTGCCGAAGTCTCCAGGATGAGAAGAGGAGATGGAGATGAGCAAATAAATGGTGTGCTCCTCAAAAAGCACTGGCAGTAAGGAAGACACCGACCCCAAACCTCCCAACTGCTGGGAGGACCCCCAGAGCAGAGGAGCCCATGGGTAACAAAGGAAAATTCTGTGCACATGGGAAGAAGGCAGGAGAAATAACAAACCCACAGATTAAACATCTATTTGTCTCTGCTCCATCCCAAAGCCCCACAGAAATAACTCTAAAGGAGCCGAAAGGGGTTCCTTGTGAACCCACAAGGACAAGAGGAACAAGGGAGGGAATGAGAGCAGATAGAGAGAAGTTGGCATTCTGGAACCTGGGAAGGGTGTGGACGAGGGAGAGTGTAGACGATCCTGGCTTCATGTGGCAGAGAAGGGACAGCTGAACCCAAGGGCTGGCTGGGACACAGATGTCCAAAAAGCAGAACCTGGGAAGCCTCGGGAATTGCAAATACCAGGTGTTTCGTCTATTGATGCTGGGGAATAAAATGCCCCAATATTTATTTATTTATTTATTTATTTATTTATTTATTTATTTATTTATTTGATTTTTAAAAATGTTTTATTTATTTATTCATGAGAGATGCAGAGAGAGGCAGAGACACAGGCAGAGGGAGAAGCAGGCTCCCTCGGGGAGCCTGATGCGGGACTCGATCCCAGAACCCCGGGGTCACATCCTGAGCTGAAGGTAGACGCTCAGTGAAGGTAGATGTTCAACCACTGAGCACTCCCAGGCATCTCATCTTCTCCCCGTTTATACGCACATCTTTCCACCTTGGGAAGGGACACTAAGTTTGGCCACCAGGCTGGTCCAGAATGCCCTTGGCAATGCCGTTCTGGCAAATGCCTTCCCTCTCAGTCCCTCCCATTCATCCAGAGTGAGTCCTGCAGGCACAGAATAGTGGGCTGTCTCCACCACCAGGTAGCGTGCCGTAGTCATCGTTCACCCCAACTTTGCCAGATGAGGTGAAGACACATTCTACCCCATGAGGCCTTTAGGGATTCTGACACAAATGTTTAATGGTGCAGTTTCTTGCTTTGGAGTCATGCCCCTGCTTCTGGTCCCCACGATCGCAGCCCTGGTCCTGGGAGCCCTGCAATGGGTAGGCCAAAAGGAAGGAGGGGCGCCTGGCTGGATCAGCTGGTGGAGCACGCAACTCTTGATCTCAGGGTTGTGAGTTTAAGCCACACATTAGGTGTAGATATTACTTAAAAAAAAAAAAAAACACAAAAACTTAAAAAAGAAAGAAAGGTGATATGAGAAAGAGCTGTAGGACTGTGCCAGTTTCTTTATGCTGTGGCTGCTCTCCAGGGCCTCCCGTCCTGTGAAATGTGACCACACGCTCAGGAAAGTGTGTATGCCAGCTCTTCATGCCTCATTTTGGACAACAAAAGTTTCCATTGTCTGTTCTGATTCCTGTCAAAGCACTGCTCTGAGGGTGAAGGTGTGGTCCTGGCTTGAAATACAGGCCTCAGGACCACAGACCAGGGCAGCGTTTTCTGTTCTAATCCTCTTGCAGAGTTTTGGGCATTGGCATATGCCACGAGTGTGTAAAGTTCCATCCAGAGTACATGTGTGTTCTTTTTAGGGCTCACTGGTAGCACCCTACAGTCCCCTGTCTCTTGCTGCCAGATGGAAAGGTTCTAGGTAGCCCTTGGCACTTCCGAGGGTGCAGGAGCAGTCTGGGTCCATTCAATGCATCTCTGCTTCCTCCGGATGCACCCATGTCCACTCACTTTACGGATGCATGTGGCCTCTTCAAGCGAGCGCGCCAGGATATGCTGGCTCACCTTGCTGTCACCTCCCAGGCCTGGAAGAGAGTTCTTGTGGGGGGCATTGGCATGTCCTAACGTAAAGCACCCCTTAAATTCTCAATGATTTCCATGGAGCCGATGCTCCCTAGAGGCATCCTTTTAATAGTCTGGTCTTCTCCAGCCCCTCGGATGACCCTATGGCCAGGCCATCAGCCACCACCCTTGAGCGGGTCGAACCACATGCCACTCCACCTCCTGAGCTGAATGGACCTTCCCTTCTTTGGAGAGGTGGTCTTCTAAACAGGATGCTGCCTCTTTGTCTTGGAACCAAGAAGCTCTTTGCTGGTCCCTGGAGAGCTGTTCATAGGGTGCCACCCTAGGATCAGCAACTCTTCAGGTGGCTCTGGAGCTGACCCCGGAGGGGAAAGAGATTTCTGGCTCCTAAGGAGCTTCTGGCATCCCCCTGGCAGAATGTTCCTGCATAAACCATTTCTATTTAGTCATGGAACTCCTTCCAGCACCGCCCTTCCCATTGGGCTGGTTCTCCAATGTCGCCCAAGGTGTGGGTATTTAGGTTCAAGATTATTCTCTAATCTTGCGGCCCTAGAGGCAGTTTCAGTGAAGGTCCACTAGCAAGCTAGTAATTTGTGTCTCAAATGGAAATCTTGTGGCCCCAAATCCCAGTGGTCAGTTTTGGGGGGCGCTGTAGCCACAGCCCAGGTCCATACGGCACACAGGGCTGCCTCACAGACAACCTGTGGACACTGGGCCTCCACCTGCTAACCTAGCGCTACTTAAGGCGGCAACCACCTCTTGGCCACCTGCTATCCCACACTGTGTCGAATTAACAACCTGTGTGGGCTCGGGCAATTTTATGGGCTCCCATTTAGCATGACCGATCAGTATTGGCAGGAGGGCAGATTTACGTGTGCTTCATGGCACCAGGCCGGATGGGGTGAGAGAGAGCTGTCTCCAGACGGACACCATAGCCATCCCTGGAGCACGCTCACGTAAAGGACGCCAGACCACTGCACACGAGGTCTGTTTAAACACTACAATTTGCATCTGAACTTCCATTTTCATCCCATCAGCTGCATTCCCAAATCCTTTCAAGCTAATTGTAGCCCCCAGGAGGACTCACCACGGTTTGGGAACCGTAGTAATTGAGGGCTTTGATAGCGACAAGTCCTGGAAACCCAGGGACACGGGCCCTTCCAAAGGTCCTTCTTTGATTAGACTGTGGGGTCTAAGGCAATTTGAAGTGAGGATTCTCGTATTTCTCCAAACCATGGCAAATAAAGCAGATTTGTTTAGGGTCCCTCAGTGTTGGTGGAGCAGTGGGAGCTTTCATATGTCTCCCCAAATCCTAAGAGTGCTCCCTGAAGACCTTTGTTTTGACCTCACTAATGGAGGTCCTCTTCATTCATTCCATTTCTTGTAAAGAATTAATTTATTTATTTGAGAGAGAGCGTGGGAATGATCAGGGGAGGGAGAGAATTTCCAGCAAACTCCTTGCTGACTGTGGAGTCTGACGCAGGGCTCTATCCCATGACCTCAAGATCATGACCTGAGCTAAAACCAAGAGTCGGATGCTTAACCCACTGAGCCACCCCGGCGCCCCCATTCCATCCCTTAATTACCCTTTGAAGATTTTCACCTTGCTGGGATGAGTCCTTGAACTCTCCTCTCTCTCTCTTTTCCATTCTCTTACAAGCCAGTCTCACTTTTTTTGCCCTGGGTGGCTTCAGCACAAGCTTGACCCTTGGCAGAGACCCAGAAACTAGCAGCTACAACGGACTGGCTGGAGTGCAAGGCTGCCCCAGTGAGATCCACCCCAACACTCCCTCTCCTGTCAGCTATTGTGGAAAACAATACCCAAGAGAATGTGTCTTGGAACCTTGCACTTCCTTCTGTGTCCAGTGAGCCAACGACTTGGGAGGCAGATCCACCATTTCTAAACCTCACTGGTAACTTTTATCTCTCTTAACAGATCACGGTGCAGCTACAGTGTCAAACCAGGGGTGACTCATGCTCAGACTGCAGGGGTCTCTGGGGACTGTCTGTGTCACCATTCAGGGTCACTTATTTCTAATGATGGCCCTGAATCATTGGGGAAATTATTTATTTTTCTAAATATTTAATTTATTTATTTATTCATGAGAGACACAGAGAGAGGCCGAGACACGGGCAGAGGGAAAAGCAGGCTCCATGCAGGGAGCCTGATGTGGTACCTGATCCCGGGACTCTGGGATCACGCCCTGAGCCGAACACAGATGCTCAACCGCTGAGACACCTAGACATCCCTCATTGGGGAAATTAAATTATGTTCACTGGTTTCTGCTTTTTACAGGAAGGATTTTAGGACTATCTTCCATTAAAAAATGATTTAAGTGATTTAAATTGTGTGCTTCCCGGTTGCCTGGAAAGTCCACTTCTTTGCCCTCCTTTCTGGAGAAGAGGCTCCAGCTCCTTTGGGAACTGTTCCCTCTGGCTCCACAGGCTTCTGCAGTCCCTATGGGTCACCTCAGGTCATTCCATGGTGCTCATTCCATCCTGGTCACCCTCTGGTCCTGTGCCACTTACAAGTGACCACGATGCCAGAGCTAAATCCTATGCAGAACCCCAGGGAGCTATGGTTGACCAGTTGTCCAGACAGTGTGGGCTTTTGGGGGACTGTTGACACAAAAAGCAACAACCTACATTCCTCCCCACAGCGTGTGCTGCCTCTTCTTTAGTAAAAGGACTTAGGGCTGGAGTTACTTTCACCAGAAATCTGGGCTGCAGAGCTTAGTTTCACACTATTCACTAGGAACCCTAGGCAAGTGAATTCTCCTCTCTAGACCTTCGTTTCTCTCACTTGTGTAAGAAATAAAAATATGGAACTAGATGACTTTGAAGGTGGCATCCTTCTCCAACATTGACGAGCTCTGCCATCCCATCTGTAGATCCCTGAGCTCCTGTTCATGTCTGGCATCCCAAATAACAGGTGACAAGTTCCATTCTACCCTCCCCTGCTGACGGTCTCTAAGTCTTGGGAAATTTTTTGCAAAAACAACTAAAAATCATGGGACACCTGGGTGACTCAGCAGCTGAGCATCTGCTTTTGGCTCAGGTCCTGATCCTGGGGTCTTGGAATCGAGTCCCTCACTGGGGAGCCTGCTTGTCCCTCTGCCTGTGTCTCTGTCTCTCTCTGTGTCTCTCATGAATGAATAACATCTTTTAAAAAATGCTAAAAATCACAACTGTATAAAAAGGCATCGCCAAGAAGCCAAGAAGCCTGGCTTTCCCTCTTGTCTGCCTTGCTTTTCCTCCTCCCCCCTCCTCCCCTAGAGACTTTTGGTACAAATGTGTATTCAGATCCCCTTTCTTCACGATGAAACAGCATACCCTTTATATTGAACATTGTTTTCTTCACTTAGCAATGAACCAGGAACTCTCTATCAGTACATGAAGACCTTCCTCTTTCTTTCTTTTTTTTTTTTTTTAAGATTTTATTTATTTATTCACGAGACACACAGAGAGAGGGGCAGAGACACAGGCAGAGGGAGAAGCAGGCTCCCTGCGGGGAGCCCAATGCAGGACTTGATCCCAGGACCCTGGGGTCATGCCCTGAACCTAAGGGAGATGCTCAATCCCTAAGCCACCCAAGTGTGACCTTCCTCTTTCTGACCCTCATATTCTATTAGTCTATTATGTACCTGGCTCATAATTGATCAACCAATTGCCATAACAGGACCGTTTGTTTCCAGTCTTTTGCTATGAGAGCGTCCCATTGACTATCCTGTGCTCGTGTCATCTCATTTTTATGTGTGGATCTCTATCTTGTGCACACCTGTATGCATCCCAGGTGTGCCATTGCTGGGCCAAAGACTACAAATGCAGAGTCCTGTTTCCAGCCAACAGAGTGTTTGCCCACCTTTGGATATGGATTTTTTTGCCAATCTAGTAGGTAGAAAAAACGGTGTCTCACTTCATTGTAATTTGAATTTCTCTTATGAGGACGTTTGAATTTCTTTTCACATGCTTCAAGACTTATCCTTTCTGTGAACTGTCTCTTCATGTCCTTTGCTTTCTTTTTTTTCCTATTGGATGGGTGGTCTTTTTATTCTCAATTTGTAGAAGCTCTTTGTATATTAGAGTCAGGCCTTGGTCTGTGATAGGAGCTGCAAATATTTACCACAGCTTGTTGTAGGTCTTTTGACTTTATTTACAATGTTTTAATTTTACTTGTTATCTTGAGGTGCGTGTAGATTCACATATAGCAGTAAAAAAAATAACACAACATCATCTTGTGTACACTCTCCCTAGTGTATCCAAGGGGTATGTAACATCCTGCAAAACCACAGTGCAATAGATTTCTGATTTTATTTTTATTTTTTATTTTTCCTACTCAAAGTTTTTTTTTTTTTTTTTTCTTTTTCTTTTTAGGCTTGGACGTGGGGGTATTTACCCACTGATTTACAGCTTCTGGATTTTGATGCAGCCACAAAGCCCCTCTTGCAGTATCTGTGCCACCACTAGAGGAAGCAGGGACTTCCTCTAATCTCCTACTTCCTTGGGCAGGGCAAAAGGATTCCTGGAGAGCTGCTGTCTTCCTCAATGGTCTCCAGTTGCCCTGGTGCTCCTCCTCCCAGCAGAGCCTGCTTCCTGTAGCCTCTGCCTTCCATCCCAGCCTGGGGCAGACCGGTTCTGGCCACCTGGGAGCACACTCAGCAGCCCTGTGAGGCTCCACTCACAGGTCAGCAGCTGGGTAGGCAGGCTTGAGGGGCAGTGCCACCGTCAGCGCCCCCTCGGTCCTGTCCCCCTCCCCCAACCACCACTGCCCTGGGCTTGGGACAAACCTCTCGATAGCTGGTTTTTCAACTGCGGAGCCTCTTCTGCTCGCCACTCTCCTGTCCTTCCTGCCCGCTAGAGATTCAGGGGCTTTGAAGTCAAACTCATCCCCAGGCTGCTATCGATCACCTGTCATTTCTGCTGCTTAAGCCACAATTACTGCGCTTCCTACACTTGACCTATAATTGAATTTCCTTGGGAACTCAATGACAAGATTGATTCAGCCTAATTGAGTCAAAGATCGACTCTCTGTGCCATTCATCTAGTCTCTGTCTCTGCCTGGGGCTGTCTCCCGTGCGGCTCTAAGATTTGCCCAGTTTTGGTCTTAAAAGTTGAGAGCCAGCTGATACATTTTAAGGGCCATTTCTTCAAACGATCCTATGGGATGTTACCTTTCTTCACCTTCCCCTGTCTTGGCCCACGGAGAGCAGAGGAAACCCATATTTAAATTGCTTGTGTTCCCTTCCAATGAATGCTAAAATGAAACTCTAAGGGAATGAAAATCTGGTCTGGCACAAAAGCAGGTGGGAAAATGTATAAGAAGTAGGGGTCTGGGCAGTTTGGGAAATTAGCAATTTGTTCTTCCTAAATTCTCATGATAGGACTCGATGATAAAAAGAAAAATAGCCCCATTTTAAGATGGGTAAAGAATCCAAATAGACATTTCTCTAAAGAAGACACATGAATGACCAACAAGCACACGGCAGGATGATTAACATTGCTGGTCATCAGGGAACTGCAAGTCAAAGTCACAGCGAGCAATCCCTTCACACACCCCAGGATGACTGGAATCAAACCAAGAGGGCACAGTGTTGGTGAGGTTGTTGGAAAACTGGATCACTCCAGTGCTGCTGATGTGTGTGTGTGTGTGTGTGTGTGTGTGTGTGTGTGTGTGTAAATGATGTTGCAGCTGCTTTGGAAATAGTCTGGTGATCCCTCAAAAGGTTAACCACAGAGTTACTCTGTGACCCAGCAATTTCAACTCTAGGGATGTTCCCACGAAACAAAAACAGGTCTTCGGGAAAAACATATATACAAATATCTAAGCAGTATTACTCACCATTACTGGTGAGTAGAGAAACAGAATGTGGTTTATCCACACAGAGGAGTATTACTGAGCCATAAAAAAGAGACAAAGTAGGGACACCTGAAGCGTCTGCTTCAGCTCAGGTCATGATCTCAGGATCCTGGGATCGAGCCCTGCATCTGGCTCCCTGCTGCGCTGAGAGCCTGCTTCTCTCTCCACCTCTGCTTGTTCTCTCTCTCTCTCTCAAATAAATAAATAAAATAAATCTTTTTAAAAAGTCCTTGAATTGATCATGGCTGTGTTTATGAATAGAATAGAAACTCTTGAACTGTATATGTCAAATGGGTAAATTCTACGGCATATGAATATCCCAGTAAGACCATTAGGAAAAAGAAGTTAACTCCAGGAAAGGGACCTTCCTGAGGCAGAGTGTCCCCAGCTGCAAAAAAAAACAAAACCAAAACCAAAAGCCCTCAAAAAACAACCCCCTAAATTACACACCCACATAAAAAGACCAAAAAATCTGGTCTGTTGAGAAACACACAGAGAAGCAGAGCATTTGTTGTCTACCTTTCTCGAGCTTTAACTTTCATGAATCCAAGAGGATTCGCTTGCTTTTGGGATGCTCACCCCCGCCCACCCCCTGCAAGAAGCCAGGCACTGTGAGGAGTCGGGGCCCAGCCGAGCTCCCCGCCAGCAGCCAGAGACAACTGCCAGCCACGTCATGCACTCGGACGACCTGTGGAGGGGAGGCCCGAGATGGGTGCCCTCCACTGCAGGTCCTTGGCAAGAACCCCTCAGGAAGTCCCACATAGCACCGCCAGTGATGGGGAGACCTTTTTGTTTAAGCTGCTGAGGTTTGGTGTGGTTTGTTATGTAGCAATATACAATGGGGACAATGTACTACCCCACACTCGTCACCTGACAACTGCCTGAAACTGTGGAGGTCAGGGTAGCAAATACTCTGTACCCAGATCATCACTGGTCTAGTGCTGCATGCCAGGGGCCAGTGACTGGTTTTATTGCCTAAATTTCAAACTCCTTAATAAGCCCCTCAGGCAGTTCCCAGGTTCGAGATATCACAAAAGAAAATGAGGACAGGAAAAGAAGCATAGAAAAAAAATGGGAGCAGCTTAACAACAGGAGAGTCAGAAAAATGAACTTTTTATTATGTGTTATTATTTATTATGTATTTATTTTATATTTATATTTATCTATTTATTTAAAAAATTTTTTTTGAAAAAATTTAAAACTTCTAACATTTCTCAGAGATGCCTGGGGGGCTCAGCGGTTGAGCATCTACCTTCGGCTCAGGGCATGACCCCAGGGTTGTGGGTTCGAGTCCCACATCGGGCTCCCCGCAGGGAGCCTGCTTCTCCCTCTGCCTGTGTCTCTACCTCTCTCTTTCTGTGTCCTTCAGAATAAATAAATAAAATCTTAAAAAAGAAAACAAAACTTCTAACCTTTCTCAAACAAAGACTTTATCACAATATCCATGTGACGCATCTCTGCCATGTGTGATTGTGAACAAGTGATGGGTGCAAGTGACAGAAAAACCAAAATTAAAGACAATAACAAATTAAGTTCAAATGGCACATATCACAAACGACTTCTTTAAAATATTCGTGAAGAAAGTCAATGTAATGGCAAGAAAAGATTCCATTCACAATAGCGATCGAAGGCTTAACTACCTGTGAAAAATTAATAAGATATGTGCAGGACCTATAGGAATAAAATTGTTAAGCTTTATTGAAGAAGAAAAAAAGAAACAGATAAATGGGAAAAATCACAAAGATAAGAGATGTACTATAGTAAAGACAGAAATTCTCCTAAATTAATTTGTGTTATATCTTGTTTCTTTGATGCCCTTCAATTATTAGCTCTGTAATTTTGAGGAGCTTTTCATTTCATTTACAAAACATGATAGTTCTATTCTTTCCTATTCTTTATGTGTCTCTTTCTGACTCTCCTCAAAGAGCTTTGTCAGAATTTTAGAGCTAAGTTAAATACTGCTGATAATGTGCCCTTGTATTGTTGGCGTTTCAAAGAGGAATAATTCATGTTTCTCCATTAAGTGTAATTTTGACTTTTGGTTTTCAATAGAGCCTTTTGTCATGTTAAAGAGGCAACCTTCTATTGCTTTCAGAAAGAGTTTCAATGAAGAAATTCCCTTTTGGCATTGATAGAAATAGTTACATGAATTTTTACAATTTTTTCCAATAATATTATTGATTATATTGATGACTTGAGCTTTAGCGGGGGTCAGAGGAACCGGGAACTAGTTAAAGTGTATGTTCCTTTTAAACTTATATTATATTCTGATTGCTAAAATATTTTCTAGGATTTTTGCATATTTGTTAATTCATGAGATTACCATACAAGCTTTTTTTTTTTGGATGTTATTCTTGAGATGTATGTAATGATCAAAATCTCTTTCATCAAAGGGAATAGGACAATCTACAAAAAGGTGAAATAAATAGCAAAAAAAATTTTTTAAAACTCCAACCTCACGAAAAAGAAGAGAAATGTTAGATAGAACCATAACAAGATACCAAAACAACAAATTGACAATTTAAAAAATAGTCCTAATTCAGGGGATCCCTGGGTGGCTCAGTGATTTGGCGCCTGCCTTTGGCCCAGGCACGGTCCTGGAGTCCTGGGATCGAGTCCTAGCATGGAGCCTGTTTCTTTCTCTGCCTGTGTCTCTGCGCCTCTCTCTTTCTCTCTATGTCTATCGTGAATAAATAAATAATTTTTTTAAGATTTCATTTATTTATTCATAGAGACAGACAGAGAGAGAGAGGCAGAGACACAGAGGGAGAAGCAGGCTCCATGCAGGGAGCCTGACGTGGGACTTGATCCAGGGTCTCCAGGACCACACCCTGGACTGTAGGCGGCGCCAAACCATAAATAAATCTTTTTAAAAAAATAGTCCTAGGGATCCCTGGGTGGCGCAGCGGTTTGGCGCCTGCCTTTGGCCCAGGGCGCGATCCTGGAGACTCGGGATCGAATCCCACGTCGGGCTCCCGGTGCATGGAGCCCGCTTCTCCCTCTGCCTGTGTCTCTGCCTCTCTCTCTCTCTCTGTGACTATCATGAATAAATAAATAAAATCTTAAAAAAAAAAAAAATAAAAAAATAAAAATAAAAAAAAAATAAAAAAATAGTCCTAGTTCAGAAAAAACAAACAAACAGATGCCTTTCAAGCATTGCTGGTAGGAATGAAAATCAATACAAACTTAAAATTGCATGTACATAACCCCAAATGCAATAAATTCAGTGAAGGAAGGAGGAAGATGGTGGAATACAAATGATTTTCAATTTGTGGGGGAGGGTTGTACTTCCCAAATTTTTATTTAATATTTATTTTATTTTATTTATTTTATTGTAGGTTCCATGCTCAACATGGGGCTTGAACTCAAAACCTCGAGATCAAGAGTTGCACACTCTACTGACTGAGTCAGCCAGGCGCCCCTCTGTGTATATGTAAATATGTCACTTTCATAATAAAAATATGCATATCCAAATTCAAACCACAGTGAGATTTCACTACGCATCCACCAGAATGGCTAAGATGAAAATGATCGACAATACCAAGTGCTGAGGAGGATAGGCAGTAAATGGGACTCTCATCCATTACTAGTTCGAGCTGCTTTGGAAAACCACCTGACACTCATCTACCAAAGGTCAACAGACCTGCCAGCAATTCCATTCCTAGGTATATTCTCAACAGAAATAAGTGCACCGAGAAAACACACAAGAACACTTGCCACAGCTTTGTCACATCCCCAAACTGGAAACCACCCAGAGGCCTGTTAAAGGGCAGCAGATAGGTTTGGTATATTCAAACAACAGAGTGCAACACCACGCAGGGGAAGAGATAGAATGAGTAGTTGATACGCGTGATACAACGGATGACTCTCACCGACATGACGTTGGGACAGAGAGTCAGATGCGAGAGAGCGAGTACTGATGATTCAATTTATATGAAGTTCAAGAAGAGGCAAGAATATTCCTTCGTGACTGCTGGGGAGTGGGTGGGTGAGCACTGACTGGGAGGCGGAGTATGGGAGGCTTTCTGGGTGATGGACATGGAGACGCTATATTTAGGTCTAGAGAGCATCTACCTGGGTGTTTATCAATGTTAAGATTTCATCAAGTGTGAGACATATGCACCTTTCACCTTTTACGTAAGTTACATCTCGATAAAAAGAAGAGAAGAAAATGTACATATCCTCTTTAAACTACTTTAATCCTACTTCTGGGAAATCACCCTAAAGAAATAACCTGGGGGGCCCTTGGGTGGCTCAGTGGTCGAGCGTCTGCCTTTGGCTCAGGTCATGATCCTGGGGTCCTGGGATCGAGTCCCACATTGGGCTCCCCACAGGGGGCCTGCTTCTCCCTCTGCCTGTATCTCTGCCTGTGTCTCTTATGAATAAATAAAATCTTTAAAAAAAAAGATGGGAGTTTATATATACCTATTCATAGGGAAAAGGGAGTGGGGAGGGAATCTATGGGAGGAACAAATGGGTTTCTTTAGGAAAGATAAATGGGCTTTTCTGGAAATAAAACAGGAGATAACATAGTCTGTGATAATGCTTGTGGTCTTTATCTTTCTCAAGACCCTGTATCTCCCCCAGAGAGGGGATTTATGATAGTTTCATGCTGGATCTCCTCCGGAAGGAAGCCACCCCAAAGAGGGGATTAATGGTAATCTCCCTCCCAGAAGTTCCACTTTTGGTCAGATAAGGGAGGGTTCAGGCAAAGCCTCATCCCTCATCTGTTAATTCTCACATGTCTTTGGCCCCAAATAATTTTTATGCCGCTGTGATATAATTGGAACCACTTCACATGCATGAAAGTATAATACTTTGAAATATCTACCTCTTTCCCCCTCTTCCCCTGAAACTCTCACCCTTCCCTCCCTCAATCTTCCAAGTAGTATTCTGCATTTACTGCCTTGGGAGAAGGGTGACACTACCTGAACACAGAAGGAAAATGTCCGCTTCCAAAGCCAGGGCCCTGGGGGACACAGGGAGGAAGTGCTGGCAAATAGGGTATGGCTAGACTCTTCTCTCCCAAGACAGGATGGCTGAGTGTTGAAAGAGGAGGAGAGTGTATGCAGGATGTACTTCACCCTCACACCAACACCAGGCTCAACCTCAGGGTGGGTTGAGTCAGAAATCCAGATAAGGGGGCACCTGGGTGGCTCAGTGGTTGAGCATCTGCCTTCAACTCAGGGTGTGATCCTGGAATCCTGGGATCAAGCCCCTCTGCTCCTCCCTCTGTACCTCTCTCCCTTGTGCTCTATCGCTCTCTGTCTCTCTCAAATAAATAAAACATTTTCAAAGAAATTCTATGTACTTAAACGTTAATCTCAAAAATGCCTTCATAGGGATGCCCAGGTGGCTCTGCAATTGAGTGCCTGCCTTCCGCCACCTGCCTTCAGCCCAGGGTGTGACCCTGGGATCCTGGGATCGAGTCCCACATCGGGCTCCCCTCAGGGAGCCTGCTTCTCCCTCTGCCTGTGTCTCTGCCTCTCTCTCTGTATCTCTCATGAATCAATAAATAAAATCTGTTTAAAAACCCGAAAAGCGATATATTATTCAAACATACACAAGTGAACATGCCTCTGGGACCGCCACAGGACAATTTGAAATGCTGGTTCATTTGCTGATGTTACAAGAGCCCAAGTCCAGGCTAGGAAGGAAGTTTCGGGGTCTCGGTGGTCTGTATATAAGATAAACACGAAAAAGTTGGTAACAACTCATAATAGAGACTAACCTGAGTCCTGCATGCTGCCTCCCAACCTCACGCCAATGGCTGCTGGGAGATCTTCTATGATCATGAATGAAAAACATCTTTAGAGGGTGCCTGGCTGGCTCAGTGGGTTAAGCGGCTGACTCCTGATTTTGGCTCTTGTCATGATCTCAGGGTCCTGGAATGGAGTCCTGCATCAGGCTCTGCTCAGCAAGGAGTCAGCTTGAGATTCTCCCTCCCTCTCTCTCTCTCTCTCCCTCTATCCCTCCCTCTGCTTGCTTTCTCTTTCTAAAATAAACCAATACATTAAAAAAATAAATAAAAAGGAAAGCATCTTTTGGTCCAGAATCTCTATGACGGTTAATTTTATGTATTAACATGTCTAGATCACAGTACAGAGGTAGTTGGTCAAACGTTATTCTAGATGTTGCTGTGAAGGGATTTTAAAAAAAAAGATTTTATTTATTTATTCATGAGAGACACAGAGAGAGGCAGAGATACAGGCAGAAGGGGAAGCAGGCTCCCTGTGGGGAGCCCAATGTGGGACTCGATCCCAGGATCCCGGGGTCACACCCTGGGCCGAAGGCAGGCAGCGGAAGGCAGGCGCTCAAATGCAGAGCCACCCGGGCATCCCTATGAAGGCATTTTTGAGATTAACGTTTAAGTCCGTAGACTTCCTTAAAAAATATTTTATTTATTTGAAGAGAGACAGTGATAGAGCACAAGGGGGAGAGGTACGGAGGGAGGAGCAGAGGGGCTCGATCCCAGGATTCTGAGATCATGACCTGAGCTGAAGGCAGACATTCAACCCACAGAGCTCCCCCAGTGCCTAAGTCTGTAGACCCTGAGTAAAGCAGATGGCTCTGCATACAGGAGGGGGCTCGTCCCTTCAGATGGAGGCCTAAATGGGAAGGCTGGCCTCCCCCTCTGCAAGGAGGAGCTCTCCCTGCAGCAGTGGGCAGCCTTTGCTCTGAAATGGCAACTCTGGCTCCCGCCCCCAGCCTGCCACCCTACCCTGCAGATCTGGGACCTGCCAAGTCTCTGCAATTGCATGAGCCAATTCCTAAAAATAAATCTCAATCTCTCTCTCTCTCAATATATGTACATATTTATTTATACACACACACACACACACACACATCCTATGGGTTCTATTTCTCTGGAGAGCCCTGACTAATACAACCTATAAATATTCATGTTCCATATTTACTCTCACCAAAGACTTCCCAGTGCAAAAAAAATAAAATAAAATAAAAAGCCTTAATATTATACTGCATACAAACACTTATTTTGTGGTTGTTGGTCCTTCTACTTCAGTCAACCCAAAAGGCAGGGGTAATAAATTATTATCAACATCGGCAGCACCAATTTCCTGCCCCGATGTGGCGCGGCCACAGCCACCAGTGCGGAGTCCCGCCGTGTGGTTAAACCGTGCGGTTTGCAATCCTGGCTTCAGAGCCCAGAGCCAGCCTTAGATCATTTCAGCACAGACACAAGATGTTTTGTTCACCAATTTCTGACTATGAGGTAGTATTATATTTGAATTTTATTTTTTAAAGATTTTATTTATTTGAGAGAGAGAGAGAGAGCAAGCACAGAAGCAGGGAGGGGGAGTGGCAGAGGGAGAGGGAGAAGCAGGCTCCTCACCAAGCAGGGACCCTGATGTGGGACTCGATCCCAGAACCCTGAAATCATGACCTGAGCCGAAGGCAGACGCTTACCCGACTAAGCCCCCCAGGTGCCCCTATATATTGATTTAAAGAAAATTTACATACACTGTAAAAACAAAAGCCAAATGATAAAAAGTGGTGCCAAATGAAAAGCCTCCTAGTGAGAGAGACTCAGAAGAAGGGGGAGGGGGCCCAGGACACCTCATTTTTAATTTTTTATTTTTTTGAGTCTTCTGATACAGCAAAAGGAAAAAATGCCAGAGAGCACCAGTGTGAGAATAGAAGACTCTATGTTGGTCTCTACACACAGAGCTCTTGAAAACCCTGTAGTCTCCTGGGTGGCAGGAGTAGTTTGCGTTCTACTGAGGTGACCCTGAGTGGGGGGCCCCTGGGTCGCTCCTGTTGGGGGCTGAGCCAAGCTGGGAAGCTTAGGAGTTTTCAGCCTCTTGAGAAGGGAGGTGGTCTGAAAGTAGACTTAATGATCCATCATGCTTGCGTGATGGAGCCCCCATCACAATCCCAGTGGTACAGGGTTTGGGGAGCTTCCAGTTGGGTGAGCACATCCCCTCCATGGGGGCAGAAGATCCCACACATCTCTTCACTGGCTGGTCACCTGCATCCTTTACGACACCCTTTAATAAAACGCTAAGTGTGTTTCTCCGAGTTCTGGGAGCTGCTCAAGCAATTTAGTAACCTGAGGACGGGGTCGTGGGAACCTCCAATTGGCAGCTAAAGCAGACAGCCGTGGGTAACGGGGAACCCACTTGCTTGCAATGGGTTCTGCAGTGGGGGGCAGTGTTGCGGGGCCAGGTCCTTAACCTGTGGGATCTGATGTTGTCTCCAGACAGATCGAGTCAGATTTACCTTGTACTTTTATCCCAATCCAGACCTGGAATGGACCATTCCCCCCAAGGAGCCCTCTTCCTTTTCAGCACAGAATGGCATTTAAAAGGCAAGAGCCAGGTGCTAGGTGTGTTCCTTGTTAATGGGATTGTTATGGGTTGGATTTGTATCCCCCCTCCCCCAAAAAAGATATCTAAGTCCTAACCCCTGAAACCTCTGAAAGTGACCTTATTTGGAAATAGGGTCTTTGCAGATGTAATGAGATAAGATGAGGTCCTACGGAATGAGGGTGGGTCCTAATCCAACGGTTGGTGTCCTTGTAAGAAGGCCAGGTGAATGCACAGGGAGGGCGGACAGACAGAACCCTGTGTGACAACAGAGGCAGGGAGGTGCTGTGTCTACAAGCCAAGGAATGTCAAGGACTGCTGGTGGTGGAACTAGGAAGAGGCAAGGAAGGACCCTCCCCTAGAGTCTGCAGAGAGCAGGGCCCTGTGGACATCTCGATCCTAGCCTTCCAGCCTCCAGAACACTGAGAATACACTTCCGTCATGGAATGCACCCCGTTGGGGGCGGTTATAGGGCAGTCCTAGGAAACTAATACGGGGGTGTGCTGGGGAATCTGTGAACACACAACACACACCAACTTACACCTACGTCTATTTCCATAATATCTGTCTAATGTGGGAGGCCAGGAGTCCACACTGACACATCCAGTTCTAATCCAACACCAGAGAGTTCTAGTTTTTTCCCTTTTTGGTGTTTGTAAATCCTTTCTCCAAAAGTGAAAATCCCAGCTCCCACAGCATCATCCCACACTTGGTCCTCCTCCTGAGTCCCCGTATTTGACGATCCGCCACCACATCCTCCCCCACACAAACACCCTGCCTCTGCCATCCCTGCCCCGACACCTGCCGGCTGTCCTGCCAGCCCCTTGCCTGCAGCGCCCAGCCAAGCCACCCCCGTCGGGGCCCCTTCTCACCCCCTTGGTCTCCAACAACACCCCACGCTGGATTGGACTGCTTGTTTTCAAACTTTACATAAATAGTGTACAGTGTATTTTCTTCTGCAATCTGCTTTTTTCCACTCAACATTATGTTTGCAAGATTCATCCATATTGATGTGTGCAACTTTAGCTCATGCATTTGCACCGCTGTGCAGTGTTTCATCACACGAGGGCACGTCTGCTAAGGGACGTTCCTAGTTTGCAGGTTTCTGCTGGGACATTCTCGGGACTGGTCTCAGATGTGCACGCCGGCAGGTGTAGTTCTAGAACACACCTCTAGGGATGGATTCACTGTGTCTTAGAGTGTGAGCATCATCACCTTTACTAGATAAAGCCAAAATGCTTCCCAAAGGGGCCTGCTGACCCTCTCCTGGGCTCCCCACCAGTGGAGCACGAGGGAAGTTTCTGTTGCTCCTTGGGGACACTGGAGGCACCTGAAAGCTTAGGAATATGTACACATGCCCGGTGAGTTGTTCCTTTGGCTGCAACTTAGTACTGATGACTGGCATGCACTTCTCAGCAACTGTTGTCACCGTCTCCGAAGTGCCACTCGCGATAGGGCAGACTGTCTGCTCCAAATCCATCCTACCTTCTTCCCTCCTTCTTGCATCCTCCCAGAGGTAGGCCTGCAAGCATGGCGGCCAGCCCAGCCACACTTCTGAGTCTCCTGTGGTCGTGTGTGGCCATGTAACTCGGGTCTTGGCAATGAAACATAAGCAAGTGCTTGATGCTTGGCATTTCCAAACTTGGGTCTCAAAACATCAGGCCTGGATCTTCCCCACCTCTTGCCAACTGGGAGTCCCATGTGACAACCATCTTGCTTCGACAACACAAATGACACTGATCTAGGAGGCAGAGCAGAGGGACGAGGAGCCTGGGACCCTGGGTGACCAAGTGGAGCAGGACCAGACACCCGCTGCTCTGGACCATTTCTAGGGAAATTACACTTTGCCCCAGGGCCAGCGTACAGCTGGATTTCTTGGTTGTGGGGCTTAGTATTCACCCCAACAGATTCCCCCGCTGGAACCCCCCACGCGCACCCTCTGGTGGCTGTGGGGATTCTTGGTGGACAGGGTCCCATGTCACACTCCATCCACACTAAGTGGAAACTGACTGAAAGCCTGCACCCACCCCCTCTCTGTGTGTGGGCCTTTCTAGAACTCAACATCTTTCATTTCTTCCCCTCTTAGAATATTTCCAGGATGATTATGGAAGGAAAAAGCGAGGGTGCTGCTTGTCTGTGGGTTTTCTCCTGCTCCCCAGCCCCTCATTGCTGGTCTTCAGTGAAGAAACAGGCTTTTAACATACATTTTTAAAAAACTGACGTTGTCTTACTATAGTTAGCTCACAAAATGGTTAAATCAGCACTGTGCCCCATTCTGATTTCGTTCTAGAGAGCTGGGCAGCATTCTGCAGACCATCCTTCACGTCAAGAAAAACGCAGGGTCATGTTGACGGATGGTGGCAGGTTGAGACCCAGGAAACGAGGTGAGACTCAGTGTTCATTTTACCAACTTTTCAAAATGGCACAAAATGATCTCTTGCCCATGGTGACAGAATGCCACAAATCACAGAGCTTGTTCAGATCGGTTTTATGCACTTGAGGTTAAAAAAAAAAGAAAAAGCAAAGTAAATGTTTTCCTAGGTGGGTAGAGACAGACGGGGCTTGGAGTGTGGCCCGAGAGGCCCTCTGTTTCTCCGCCAGAGGGACCAGCCCTGAGCATAGGCACTGGGGGCCAAGCTGTCCTGGCCAGAGCTAGTCCTGGGCACTCACATCTCCTTTTCCCTCCTCTTGGGGGCTAGAAGGTGACTTCATGGTGGCGGGAAACTAAGACCCATACGTTCGCTGATAACAAACCCGTGTGACGGGTTCTATCACGTTCTATTGCATGCTATCGCGTCTGTTCTGGTGCTAACCAAGCCATTTGTAGCTCTGGGCTCCATGTGCTCTGGGCTGGAGCCAGTGTGGGTCCCAGAGTGTCGTCCTGCAGCTGGACCCCAACTGCACTCACTGGTGTTCAGTGTTTGTGCTGTGATCGTGGAGCCTTCCTCAGCTTCGCACACGGGTCAGTTCTCAACTGGTGTTTCCTTATTCACTTTGGTATGAGGATGGTGGGTTTTGTAATGATGGCTTTTTTTTTTTTTTTTTTTTCCTGGCCAGCAGTCTAGTCTCAGACCCATGTTTTACCACCACAGCAAGTCTGCTGGCTGGAGCATGAGGCCAGTCAGCATCCTACCCATGCAATCCGCAGGCTTTACTGGCTCCTGAAAACCAATAATCTCCTCGACAATCAAATTTTTACTCAAACTCTTTATACAATAATTTATCTTTTATTACAGGATTTTTTCCAATTATTAAGTAATACATACTTGTTTTAGAAAATGTGGAAATACAGAAGTGTATGAAGAAAATTAGGATCATCCATAATTCCTCCACCAACCACAGCTAATCACTGTGTGCTCTACTCTTGAAACACTGAACCTTAGCTCAGTGGAACTACTCAAACCTAGCCAGGGGTGGTCTTTTCTTCAAAACCTAGCCAGGGGCGGTCTTTTCTTCGAAGCATTCATGTCTTTTCCACAGAATAAAAAACAGGAACACAAAACATATAAAAAAAACCATACTCAAAACAGAATGAGGTTTCTTTTCAAAGTCGTTTCCTAGAAAAATCTCCATTTTTTCAGATTCCTAGGAGTCAGAGACTTGAACACAGATTCTCGAGTATTTATTAAAAGAAAAAGAGTAGAAAAAAAAAGAAAAGAAAAAGAGTAGGAAGGGCAAAGGGGGCTCATCTCCAGATGCCACCTCGACTTCTGGTGCTACTGGGGCCAGAGTGCCCACCTTTCCTGCGAGCTGGAGGTTTTTCAGTCTTAGGGGCTGGAGCCAGGCGGCGAGGGAGCACCTGGGAGGGGATCTGAGGTGAGAAGAGGAGGGAGAGTCAGTGTCCCTGCCAGGGGAGAAAGGCACCTGAGCGGTCAACAAGCAGAGGAGAGACCATGCTACCCAAGGTGCACAGGAAGCAAGGGGTCAGGCAACAGAGAAAGGGCCCCCACCATGCCCCCGTCCCTGCCCCACTATCCCTCACCTCTTTCCGGGGGATCTCACCCAAGCGGGAGTCTGTGTTCCTTCTGGGGACATTATCCCCTTGGCCGTCCATCCTGCCACACAAACCGAGGGATGAGGATGGGGAGCTGCCTCCCACCCCACTCCCCAATCTGTCTCCTAGGAGGAGGAACAAACGAGACAGACCTGCGGATCAAACATGAGGAGCCACTGGTGGACTCACTAGTGGGCTATGCTGGGAGGTCACAGTCCTACATTGTGGGTTCTGAGCTGCGGGGCAGAGAGGAGAAAACTAAGGCAGAACCTACAGACATGGAGGTGGCGTTTACAGGTGAAGAGAAGACAACAGAAAGGAAGAGACCAGACAAAGGTGGGAGCAGCCAGTGACGGAGGGAGGGAGGAGGCCCTGGGCCCACTGCTCACTTGTGCTTTCCTCCCCCGAAAAGGACAACAGATGCTTCTTGGGAACCACACTCGGGCCTCTCCTCCTGCCTGAGCTGGGCCCACCCATGGGCCAGACCCTAGACCTGTCCGTCTGCCCCTCTCCCCTCCCTCCAGGCCAGTACCTGCCCTGGTCCTGCCTCTTCAGGTAGAGCAGCAGGTCCTCGGCAGGCAGTGCCCCCCAGCCCCGTGCCTGGTACAGTCGCAGCAGCTGAGACACATCCATCAGCTGTCCTGTGGGGGCTGGCCCATTTCCACCTGAGGGGCGCATGGGAAAGGCCGGTCATGCTGGGGCCCTGGCTCCGCCTCCCCAGGAACCCAGAGGGGCCTTCAGTCCCTGGTCCTGGCTCTGCACCCACAACCTGCCCTCTTTGTGTCCTGGGAAGCCCTGGCCCACGTACCCCTCTCTGAGGAGCCGCCACTGGGACCGCTGCTCTGGGAGTGGCTTGACGGAAGCTCATGCCCCCGAAAAAGACTAGACGCCATGGCTAGGGGCACTTTTGTTTTATGAACAGGGGGTGGGAGGTGCGGCACTGGCGGGGCTTCCTCCCAGGATGGGACAGCCAGACCTAGAAAGGGAAAGACATGGAAGAATCAGGAAACGGGTAAGAGCTAAGGACACCCTACCACCCAGCCTTCCTTAGGCTCTAGGATGTTGGCCAGCTCCCCAAAGTCCATCCTGATAACCAGCTCCCACCTTCTCCACGCCTAGGTCCAATCCTCTTTGGAGCTGGCACTCACCAGACTTAGGGGGCAGATCAACAGGGGGGCCCTCGCTGTTCTGGGGTACCGTCTCCAGGAGCTGGGGGAACAAAACATAAGGTTCCCTGAGAGCTGATAAGGAAGAAGACCTGGGTCTGGGAGGCAGGCAGAGGCCAAGGAAGTAAGGTGAGGGTTAGCCACCGAAGGTCCAGAAGGCGCTTAGGAGACAGGACTCAGGCCAACTGGGAGAGAAGCCCTGTCCTTGAAGGGGGTGCAGCTGGCATCCTGGACTCCTGGAGGAGAAAATGAAGAAGGGGAGAAGGTGCAAGGTACGACGAGTGGGCCCTCTCTCACCTGGTGCAAAAAATGCTTGAAGCCCTCGAGCTGGGTAGGGGGCGGCAGCCCCTGCTTTAGGAAGCTTTCCCCGTCAGATCCAGGATCTTCCTCAGGGAATAGCCGCTCGGGCCTGTGGTCAGGGTGGAAGGCCCCAGCTGGAAAGTGAGACAGGGCTGCATGTGCTGCAAGGGAGGGGAGTCCTCCACTAATCAACTCCCCAAACGCCCAGGGAAGGGGCCTGTGAAATACAGGAGGGAATCCCAGCTGGGAGAAAGGGAAGGTCAGAGTTCACAGCAGCAGAGGTGGCTGGCAGGTAGCACAACTGAGCTCTGAGAAGTGTGGACACAAGGGAAAGGCTGTGGTGCTCAGACTCTAAGAAATCCCACCATAAATTCCCTAATGAACAGAAATAGATACTTGGACTGGCTTGGGATTAATAGACACAGTCTGGCCTTTACCAGAACACGCCCTCATCCTTCTTAGTTATTACTACATAATTTTTAAATTTAAAATTGTGATGTAATTCTTCCCTCATTCTTCACTGGACCTGGGTTGTCACGTTTGCACCACACAGAGCACCGCTATCCACCCAAGCCCCAGCTGAAGGAGCTAGGGAAAGCCACCGCACCCAAGGGTGGCCGATCCAAGGACAGTTACCAACCTGCCAGGTCACCTCTCCTTGACGGACCCAAGGCACAGAGACATCAACATGTCTATATGGTTGTCTAGGGTATCGGCTGGAGCCAGGATCACAGCTGTTCAAACCCACATGCCAACCCAGCTTAGGAGAGCAAGAGCCTAAGAGAGAGTGCTGGTCTACCAGAGGAAGGAGCCATGCAGGGAGAGGCAGAGGGCCCACCTGGCTCAAGACCAGTTCTGGAGAGCGCTTGGGTCTCAACGCTGGTTCTCATGAAGCCCAGTGACGTCGGATCCCCATGAGCTCTTGCTCCCTATTTGAACCAACATGAGTGGATCTCTGCCCCTTGCACCTTCTGGTCACTAAGACATCTGGGAAACTAATTGCTTAAGTCCCAGGCAAAAAGGAAGCTCGGTAAGAGGGAGCCCGTCAGTGTGTGTGCCAGGAACCCCAGTGATGTCTGTCCTGTTACCAGAAGATGAGGTGAGGCCTGGCTTTGGCTCCAGGGGCTGGAAGGCGTGTTGGCTCTGGAAAGTGGGGCCCAGCAGGAGGCTGAGATCTGGGGAGGAGCTGCAAAGAACCTGTGGCCCTCCAGGCAACTCTTCGCCAGCTTCCCGGCTCTGCTGCAGTACGGGTTTCAGGGCCACGGCCACGGGAGGCAGAGTCCAGAGCTTCCTCTCCCCCTTCTCTAGGTCCTGCGGCCCAGGGCTGGCAGGGCTGGTGGTCGGAACCTGGGCAGAGGATGGAGGCAGGAAGGAGGATCAACACCCTTGTGCACACACACACACACACACACACACACACACACACACACGGTACAGACACTGGGATTCCAAGTACAATGTTACAAATTAGCACAGAGTCCTTAGAAGGGGATTTGGTGACGTCTATCACATTTCTATCCATTTTTGAAATGCTTATTTTTGACCTTACAATTCCATTTCCAGATGCTGTACAGAGATGCTTGCATGAAGACAGGTGTGAATGCTATTTATTTCAGCACCGTGTGTAGCAACAAAATACAGAGAGCGACTCTGACGTCCACCAATAAACACCTGGTCAAACGACAAGTCGGACAAGTCACAAAACCACATACAGGAGGCGACCGCTGGGGGCCAGGGCCACACCTGAGGCTCGAGCACCAGCGGGTGCTTCCAGGGAGAGGGCCCAGAGACTGCGGGGGAAGAAGATTACACCTTTTTGAACTGTTCAAATTTCTTTTTTGACCACGTGCATGTTATCACCCATTCCAAAGAATATTTTAGCTTAAAGTAACAATCTCATAATTACAAAGAGGAAGGGAAAGCTGCCAACATAAGTGTGCCAGGGCAGGATGGAACAGTTCTCGGCCCTCGCCATGCAGCAGAACCTGGGGCACGCTATCCCTTACCACCTCTCAGGCTGTGGCAGGAGAGCTGTGCCTAGTGCCAGCGCCAGCCTGGGTGAGCTGTGACCACGACAGAGACTTCCTGGGATGAGGGTGCTCTTGGAGCAAGTACACGGGGTTGTTCCCCCCCACCCCAATGCAGGTGTGAGAACTGAACTTAGGACCAGCTGAGCTGGGGGGCGGGGGGGATGCCTACCGGGGGGTTAGGAGGCAAGGTGGTGGCGCTGAGCAGCTGGTTGGCCTCCTCCCAGTGGGCGTGCAGCATGGCCTGGAGCCGCTCCACCAGCTCTGCCCGCTGTTCCTCTAGCTGCTGCTGTCCACTCTGCAGGTCCCGCACACGTGCTTGCTCCCGGGCCAGTCTGAAGGAAAGACGGGAGAGGGGGTGGATAGCCTTGGAGGGAACAGACGTGTGAAACCTGGCACAGTGCCGGGGCCTCCGCAGGCTGTGGGCAGGCAGCCCTTGGCCACTCCCAGAGTGGGCTCCATGCAGGGAACAGGCAGAGGCCTACCTGAGCTCATACTCCTGGGCCACCTGCTGCTGCCTTTCCTCTCGCTCAGCCATCTCCACCTTAAACTGGGCCAACTGGGTGGACAGTTCCTGCTGGTGTTGTCCGTTCAGGTCCTGCAGCTGCTTCCTGAGAGGACACAGGTGAGGGAGGAGGACTGAATCTGGAAACAAAAGTCATCAAATGCAAAGAGCCAGAATGCGTGCATGTGACAGCGAGAGAGCCAGCCAGCCAGGCCAAAAGCACAGCGGTTTCATCAGGAAACAGGGACAGAGCTGGTGACTTAGGACAGGCTCCCCTGGGGGAAGAGACTGGGGTGAGGAATTATGGGATAAGTGATTCATTCAAGAGGCATTTCCAGAAAAAGCTGGTAGGGGAGAGGGGATGGGAAGGGAAGGGAATGGTACAGGTCATAGCTCAGCACTGTCCCCATCAATACAAGGGAGCTGGAGATTTATATGCACCCATAGGGTGCATGCACAGGTTAAGGGCTGGCCCCCAGGGGATGGACACGCCCGGGCACTCGCGGCTCTCCGTGTGCACCCAGGGACACTCTCCCTCGAGAAGACTCGGGTCCTGGCTGATGGGAGCCAGGAAGCTGGAAAGTGGCAAGGGGATGAGGACACGTGTGGGTGGCGCTGCTGTTCTGCAGCCACAGAAAAGCAGGATACAATGAGCACCAAGTACCTGTGATGCTCCCGCAGGGAGGCTGCTTGCCGCAGGCTGCTCTCCTGAGCCTGGGCCAGCCGCTCTGTCACCCGCTGCTCCAGTTGCACAGCCAGCTCTGACTCCATCTGGATCCGCTGGCTCTCGTACCGGGCCTGGGAGTAAAGGGAGGTGAGCTATCGGCTCAGTCCAACTTGGGCTGCGCAGAGGATGGAGGCCATGAGGGCCTGAGGCACAGCTGGTGCTCAGCTAGTGTCTCTGACCCCTCCTGCTGCAGGATAGGGCTGCATTGCCGTCTCTTCTTTCTCACCTTGTAGCCCTTCTGCAACTCACCATAACCTGATTTCCCCTCATAGGAGTTCACGATGGAAAACTCAATTTCTAAATTTCAGTGATGATCTCAGTCTCTCTCTCAGGGGATTCCCCTGCAACACCTACCACCCACACCAACCCCTGCGACCTTGTGCCTACTGCTCCCCGGCCCCAGCCCACTGCTCTTCCTCCAACTGCTCATGCTTGAGTTCTGTCCTTGGTCTTCTTTCTGACTCCGTGCTAACATTCCAAGTCACTGCTCTGACACGTGGATAATAAATGTGCAGCATTTAGGCCATGTCTTTTTTTTTACCACTTACACCTTAAAATGCTTTCTAAGTATCTCTCTTTAGCTGGACCTTTCATCCTCCAGGCTTTAAGTCCACATGCCCAGAAGCCTAGTGAAGAAGTGTACTTGGATACACTTTGAATAAAACACGTTCCAAGTTGAGCTCATTTGGTTTCTGAATCTTGAATCTTCTCCTCCTATTATATTTCTCACCTTAGTTCATGGCACTGCTCTCCACTGAAACATTCAGGCTATCTGAAACCCTGTGTTACTCTTGACTCCGACTTCTTTCCATCTTCCAAGGAATGGGTCATTCCATCCTACTTCCTTAACATCTCCTGAATTTATTCCTCCACTCACTACACCATGGTAATTCAGTATTAAAGATTTTATTTATTTATTTGAGAAAGACAGATTTATATATATATATATATATATATATATATATATATATATAGAGAGAGAGAGAGAGAGAGAGAGAGAGAGAGAGAGAGAGAGCATGAGCGTGCATGAGCAGGGGGAAGGGCAGAGGGAGAGGAAGAAGCAGACTCCCCACTGAGCAGGGAGCCGGAGGCAGTACTAGATCCCCGGACCCTGAGATCATGACCTGAGCCGAAGGCAGATGCTTAACCAACTGAGCCACCCAGGTGCCCCTTTTTAACCACTTTTAAGTGTACAGTTGAGTAGTGTTAACCATATTCACATTATTGTGCAGATCTCCACAACTTTTCATCTTATAAAATTAAAACTCCCCACTGAACAAGCTCTCCCCATTTCCTCCCACCCCAGCCCCATTCTAACTGCTGTTTCCTGATATTGACTGCTCTTGACAGCTCATTACCTAAATTCTCTTAATGCAAAAGTCCCTCTGAGCCGGCAATGGCACTTTATGGAATCTATCCTACAGAAGTGGCACTGAAGATTTATGTACAATGATGCTCACCGCAGCACTGCTTTTAATAGTGTAAAAAAACTGGTGTCAGTGTACATTTCTCATGGAAAGGAAAATGCTTAAGAAAACTATGATTCACCCATTCACTGCAACATTATACAAATTCTTTTTTTAAAGACTTATTTATTCATGAGAGACAGAGAGAGAGAGGCAGAGACACAGGCAGAGGGAGAAGCAGGCTCCCTGCAAGGAGCCTGATGTGGGACTAGATCCCAGGACCCCAGGATCATGACCTGAGCCAAAGGCAGATGCTCAACCACTGAGGCACTCAGGTGTCCAACATTAAACAATTCTTAAAAATCCACAATGTACATCTACCTACATGTACTGGGCATACTGGACATGGAAAGATGTTTCTATTAAGAGGTAACAATGACAAGTTGCAGCAAATGTATAGTTTTTTTAAAGCAGCAACCCCCAGGGGCACTTGTGTGGCTCAGTTAAGCATTTGACTCTTGGTTTCAGCTCAGGTCATGATCTCAGGGTCCTGGGATAGAGCCCCACATCAGGCTCTGCACTCCGTACACTTTACTTGGTATTCTCTCTCCCTCTGCCTCTGACCCTCCCCCCACTCGTTCCCTCTCACAAATAAATAAATCTTAAAAAAAAAAAAATAAAGCAGCAACCCACAAACTTAAATGAAAAGGTCCTGAAAGGACACACACAAAGGGGTGTGGTAACAGAAGGTAATCAATACTTTTACCACTGTATTATTTAAACTTGCCTCATAGATAACTTTATATCTTAAATATACTCTTAAAACTTCTTTGGGAATCACCCAAAAATGTTGATACTGGCTCCCTTCTTCGTCCATGGTATTTACCTCCAATAAATTCACTTTGATTGAAGTATGAGTGTTATAATTCCTAAAGGAGCCCCTAAACAAATAGAAACCAAGTTTGTGGCTTTAAAAATAGCTGACAAAGAAAGAAAATGAGGGGAAAAAAGTAATGAATCTAAAAGATGACAAGAAAGGAAAGGAAAATAAACATTAAATAGGTAAGACAAAATGAAACCTAAAGTTAAAACACAGATCCGACCATATTCACCAGGAAAGCTCTACTTTAAGGAAAAGACTTAGAAAAAATATTTTTTAAAAAGGCTGATATAAGTCTTATAACATTATAATATACTATTAGGAAAAATTAGACTTTAAAGATAAAAAGAGTCACCTCATATGGATAAAACATTCAATTTACCAGCAAAGATATAGCAATTTAAAAATTTATATGCTCTTAACAACGGCCTTAAAATATATAAAGCAAAAACTGATAGACTATAGGAGGAATAGAAAAATCTACATTCAATGAGATTTTAAAGAAAAAAAATCAATAAGGAAACAATGATTTAAACAGCAAAATTAACAAACTAGACATATACAAATAGACACACACACAAAACTTCACCCAACTATAAATTATACTTTCAAGCACACGTGAAACACTTAGAAAAATGGACCACATATTAGAACAAAAAATAAGTCTCAAAAAAGTTCAAAGAATTTACGTAATAAGAATAACATATTATCGGGCAGCCCGGGTGGCTCAGTGGTTTAGTGCCACCTTTGGCCCAGGGTGTGATCCTGGAGACCCGGAATCGAGTCCCACGTTGGGTTCCCTGCATGGAGCTTGCTTCTCCCTCTGCCTGTGTCTCTGCCTCTCTCTCTGTGTCTCTCATGAATAAATAAATAAAATCTAAAACAAACAAAAAACATATTCTCTCATGTCTACAAGAAAACTGTACAGTGATGGGGCTTGGGGAAGAGAGAGAGAGGGACAGGGAGGTGCAGCCAGACAAAACAAAAATGTTGCAAAATGTCAAAAATGTCAACTGGTGAATCTGTCATTTGTAAAAAAAAAAAAAAAAATAGTCATTCATTATACTATTCATGCAACATTTTGTTAACATAGAACTATTTCAATACAAAAAGTTGTGCGGAATACACATCAGCAATTCTTTTTTGAAAAGACCATGCTTTTTAATCACAAAGTTAAGCTATAAATCAACAATAAAAATGTAAATAGAGGGGCACCTCAGCAGCTTAGTGGGTCAAGCAGCTGACTCTTGATTTTCGATCAGGTCATGATCTCAGGGTTTTGAGATCGAGCGCCCGCATTGGGCTCCAGCTGAGCTCAGAGTCTGCTTAAGATTCTCTCTCCCTCTGTCCCTTCCCGAGCTTGCACTCACATGCGCTCGCTCTCTCTCTCAAATAAAGTCTTTAAAAAACACATACATAACATACACAAAAACCCAAAAAGTAAATTGAAAAACCATAAATGTTTGAAGATAGCTCAGGAAATCAACAACTACAACTAAGATGGTTTTAAAAAGAGACAAATGAAAAAAAGAATAGTATCAGGAACAAATAGAAGTAGAAATGATGCCATGAACATTAAAAAATAAAATTACGTACAATTTTAAGTCAGTAAATTAGAAAATTTAGACTGGATGGATAAACAGATAAAGAGCGCCAAAAATAATTCAAGAAGAAACAGAAAACCTAAATGTTTCCATAAACAGTAAAGAAGCAAAACTGGTAGTCAAATATCAAATATTCAAGAAACACATGAAATCCAAATGTACAAACTACTTTAGAGTATAAGAAGAGAGGCGGTACATCTTCATGTTTCTAATACTGGCAGGTAAAGTTGTTCAGATTAACTCTCCTGCTGAACCAAAACAAACAAATATTTTTTATTATTTTACTTTATTATTATTATCATTTCTAAAGATTTTATTTATTTATTCATGAGACACACACAGAGAGAGGCAGAGACACAGGAAGAGGGAGAAGCAGGCTCCCTGTGGGGAGCCCAATACAGGATTTGATCCCAGGACCCTGGGATTGTGACCTGAGCTGAAGGTGGATGCTCAACCAGAGTCCCCCCAGGTACCCCTATTTTATTATTCCTTTTAAGTAGGCTCCACAACCAGCATGTAGCCCAACGCGGGACCTGAATTGATGATCCTGAGATCAAGACCTGAGCTGAGATCAACAGTTGGATGCTCAACTGACTGAGCCACCCAGGCAACCCTGAATTAAATATTTTATATATATATATATATATATATATATATACACACATAAATTTTCCTAAAAAGCACCAAAGAGTTAACAGAACCATATGAAATTACTAGGCCAGAGCAAAGGAAACATGGGGGCTCAGCTACGTTAACAACCATAGTAGAAAGCCATTTTTGCCGTAGGGGTATCTGCCTACCCTAGAAAATTAAAACCCTTGTTTGGACTGTCTTTCAAGGGCACATGAACAGAAATCAAAGGCCAGGGCCCATACAGGTTGGAAAGTCTAACCGGAGAAGCTCTCCACCATAAATTAGGGCTAATATCCTTACCCTCAGGATGGAAGGTGAACCAGAAGTATAATAGCCTAGACAAAATTAAAGCTCAGCTTTAATAATAGAAGAATCCCAATCCCTGAAAATTTGGTTTAAATCCTGGTCTTGTAGTGTCTTTCAGGGCCTGATAAAAGCAAATCTTCTCTGGAGTAAAGTACTTTCACTGTAGGCGTCAATTTATTCCTATAATTTTTCAAATACAGAGTGTAGCACACAATCTGATATACACAGAACCTGGGGGTGTCTAGCTGGTTCAGTCAGTAAAGCATGCAATTCTTGATCTCAGGGTCTTTTTTTTTTTTTTTTTGATCTCAGGGTCCTGAGTTTAAGCCCCACGTTGCATATGGAGCCTACTTAAAAGATAAAAGAAAAAAAGAAAGAAATAGGACCTAAGGAAAGTAGACTGTATGGGAACTGGTAAAAACAAGAGATAGCAAAAAAGGATCATCAAACATTTTACATAAAATTATCATCTGTAAGTAAGAACACTAAAGCGATCAAAGACAAACATGAAAATATCAGAAAACAAACTATGAAAAAGCAAGATTTAAAAAATAAAAAAATCTTTAAAAAAAAAAAAAAAAAAGGGGATCCCTGGGTGGCGCAGCGGTTTGGCGCCTGCCTTTGGCCCAGGGCGCGATCCTGGAGACCCGGGATCGAATCCCACGTCGGGCTCCCGGTGCATGGAGCCTGCTTCTCCCTCTGCCTGTGTCTCTGCCTCTCTCTCTCTCTCTCTCTCTGTGACTATCATGAATAAATAAAATCTTTAAAAAATAAAAAAAAAAAAAAAAAAAAAATAAAAATAGTGGGCAGCCTGGGTGGCTCAGCGATTTAGTGCTGCCTTCAGTCCAGGGTGTGATTCTGGAGACCCGGGGGTCGAGTCCCACGTCAGGCTCCCTGCATGGAGCCTGCTTCTCTCTCTGCCTGTGTCTCTACCTCTCTCTCTGTGTGTGTCTCTCATGAATAAATAAATAAAATCTTTTAAAAAATTAAAAAAAATAAAATAAATATAGTACCTTATAAAATGAAAAAATACAATAAATACAATTAAAAACCCAGTCAGTGGCTAGAAAAATAAATTAGACAAAACTGAACACAGAATTAATGAACTGGAAGATAGGAAGTTATCCAGAGTAAGTATGAAAACAGAAAAGATGAGGGAAAAAACGGCAGCAAAGACACAGAAAAAAGGTAAAGGTACACTTAATTGGATTCCAGAAAGAGATGACAATGACAATGGAGCTGAGGCAATATGCAAAGATAATGACAGAATTTTCTAGAACTGATCAAAGATACCACACTGATTCAAGAAGCCAATTGAATCCCAAAAAAGATTATTAAAAAAAATTCATATTAAGGGCATCCAGTTAAAAACATAAAAATTACAAAGAGAAAAATTTAAAAGCAAGAATAGTCCAGTGATAGCTGATTTCTCAACAGTAATAATGCACGTCAGGATGACATTTTCTATATGTTAAAATAACTACCAACCTAGCATTCCATGTCCAGGAACTACTTCAAAAATGAATGTGAGGGACACCCAGGGGGCTCAGTGGTTGAGTGTCTGCCTTTAGTGTCAAGGCATGATCCTGGAGTCCCAAGATTGAGTCCCGCATCAGGCTCCCTGCATGGAGCCTGCTTCTCCCTCTGCCTGTGTCTCTGCCTCTCTCTCTCTGTATCTCTCATGAATAAATAAATAAAATCTTAAAGAAAAAAGAATGTGAAATATGGAGTGCCTGGGTTGCTCAGGTGGTTGGGCATCCAACTCTTGGTTTCAGCTTCAGTCATGATCTCAGGATTGTAAAACTGACCCCCGACATTGGACTCCGTACTCAGTGGGGTGTCTGCTTCAAGATTCTCTCCCTCCGCCCCTCCCCCATGCATTTTCTCTAATAAATAAAAATAAATCTTAAAAAAAATGAATGTGAAATATATTATTTTATTTTTTAAAACTAAAAAAAATTTTTAATTAATTGAGTAGGCTCCACACCCAGCATGAGCCCAATATAGGGCTTGAACTCATGACCCTGAGATCAGGACCTGAGTCAAGATCAAGGGTCAGATGCTTAACAGACTAAGCCACCCAGGTACCCCTAAAAACTTTTTTTAAAGGATTTATTTATTTATTCATGAGAGACACACAGAGAGAGGCAGAGACACAAGCAGAGGGAGAAGCAGGCTCCCTGCAGGGAGCCCGATGTAGGACTTGATCCCGGATCCCAGGAGAGAAGGCGGAGACACTCAACCACTGAGCCATCCAGGCATTTCCCTAAAAACGTTTTCAAACTAAACTAACTAACTAAACAAAAACGTATGTACATACATATATACATGCATAAGAGATTTTTCCATCAAGAAAAAGATCTCACCTGGGAGGTCTGAGTTCAAAGAAGGCTAGAACAGCAAAGAAAACAGCAAATTCTGTAGATACTCCTAAAGAATATTGACTTTAGAGAACAGTATCAATAATGTTTTATGGTGGTTTTTTTATTAAAACAATTTAAAATAGTCACATCACAGAAAATGGCAAGACAGGAAATTGCAGGGGTTAGTCCTTCTCCTGAAATATCCATTAAGCTGGTGGAAAAATATCAAAACCCACTATTTGGGAATTCTGGAACCTGATCAGACACTGAGACAACCAGGAGGGTGCTTGATGAAGGCAGAGGCTGATGGACTTTGGTACAGAGCTATGTATGGGAGTCTGCTTCCATTCCTGCATCCCTCCGCAGCCCTGACAATGGTAGCCCTAGAAACCAGAGGGGCTGGCTAAAGCAGGGTGGGCAGTAAAGACTCTCTCCTCTAAAAACATGGGACTGGGTGTTCTGGTCAATTTGGCAGTTCCCTGAGGAACCAGAGCAAACTACCACCTTTGTTTGGGGCCACTGCAGAAGCTTCCCTGGTGGCATCAATCATAAGATTTAAAGAGACATATATACTTATTTGGGAGAGGAATTCAGACATTGAAGGAAATCTCTGTCAACTTCCAGGCTAATCAGAGAAAACAGAACAGAAATGTCAGTCACCACACAGATCAAGAAACAGACTTTGCAAAAACAGTTGAAAAAGTCACTATACAAATGGATGACTGTAGCCATCAAAAGAAACCCAAGGAGAGAGAAAATATCATTTCTGTAATTTTTTTTTCATTTCTGTAATTATATTATAATACATAACATGTCTAGTTCTCAACAACAAACTATAAAACATCAAAACAAGAAAATATGACTCAAAGGAAAAAGACAACTAGGAGCACCTGGCTGACTCAGTCAGTAGATGCAACTCTTGATCTTGCGGTTGTGAGTTTGAGCTCCATGTTAGGTGTGGAGAGTGCTTAAAAAAGTAAATCTTAAAAGAAATAAAATAAAATAAGGAAAAAAGAGAATTTGACAAGAACATTTCCCGTGGAAGTCCAGACACTGGGATTACCAATCAGAGACATTAAATCAACAGTCTTAAATATGCTCAATGAGTGATTTGGACAACAAACTAAATTAAATCAGAATAATGTTTGAACAAATAAAAAAATATCAATAGAGACGTAAATTGTAAAAAAGAACCAAAGAGAAATTCTGGAGCTGTACAGTATAATTGACAACATGAAAATTTCACTAGATACCACTACATACCCCCATTTTGCAACATAGCCCTATTGAAATAACCAAAATCTAGAACACTGACCACAACAAACATTGGAGAAAGTGCAGCAAGAGGAACGCTCGTTCATTGCTGATGGGAATGAAAATGGTACTGCCCCTCTGGAAGACACTGTGGTGGTTTCTTACAAAACAAAATGTACTCTTACCATACGATGTAGCAACCACGGTCCTTGGTATTTACCCAAAGGAGTTAGAACTGAGGTCCACACCAACACCTGCACAAGGATGTTTATAACAGCTTTATCCTTTTTTTTTTTTTTTTTTTTAAATTCATGAGAAATACAGGGAGAGAGGCAGAGAGAGAAACAGGTTCCATGCAGTGAGCCCAACACAGGACTCGATCCTGGGTCTCCAGGATCATACCCTGGGCTGAAGGCAGGCGCCAAACCACTGAGCCACCCAGGCGTCCCTAGTAGCTTCATTCTTAACTGACATAAGTTAGAAAAAACCAAGATGTCCTTCAGTAGATGTATGGATAAATAAACTATGGCACATCCAGACAGTGGAATATTACTTAACACTGAAAAGCAATGAGCTATCAAGCCATGAAAAGACATGGAGGAAACTTAAATGCATATTATTAAGTGTAAGAAGCCAGTCTGAAAAGGCTATGTACTGTAGGATTCCAACTACATGATATTCTAGAAAAGGCAAAACTATGGTGACAGTAAAAAGATCAGTGGTTGCCAGGTGTCAGAAGGAAGAAGGGATGAACAGGCAGCACATAAAGGATTTTTAAGGCAGTGAAACTAAGTGTGACACTATAAAGGTGGATACATGTCATTATAAATTTGTCCAAACCCACAAAATGTACAAAACCAAGAGGAACCCTAATGGACTCCAGGTGATAATGACGTGTCAATGTAGGTTTATCAATTGTAACAAACATACTACTCCAGTGGGGGATGTTGGTAATGGGGACAGCTATGTATCTGTGGAGGTAGGGAGTATATGGGAAATCTCTGTACCTTCTGCTCACTTTTGCTCTCAACAAAAAAACTGCTCTAAAAAATAAAGACTATTTTAAAAATTCACTAAAGGGGCTCAATGGCAGATTTCAGCAGGAAGAAAGGGCCAATGTACTTGAGGATAAGCCAAAGAAATTATCCAACCCAATAAGAAAAAAAAAAAAAATCAAGGAAAACGAATAGAACCTGAAGGATCTGTGAGACATCATACCAACCGATGCACTAAGGAAGTCTCAGATTGACAAGAGAAAGAAAAAGAACAGGAAAAAGTAACGGAAGAAACAGACAAAAACTTCCCAAATTTGATAAAAGACATAAATCTACCCATCTCCAAAACTCAACAATCTCTAAGCAGAATAAACCCAAGGAGATCCACAGTACAACACATCATAGTCATAGTGTCAAAAGCCAAACACCAAGGGGAGCCTGAGTGGCTCAGTAGGTTAAGTGGCCTACTCTTGATTTTGGCTCATGTCATGATCTCAGGGTCATGGGATCAAACTTGCGTCAGGCTCCGGCTCTGCACTGGGCTCTGTGCTCAGCACAAAGTCGGCTTGTCTCTCTCCATCTGCTCCTCCCCCCGCTGGCGTGCATTCTCATTCTCTCTCTCTCTCTTTCTCTCTCTCTCCCTCTCTCTCAAATAAATTAGTTTTTTTTTTTTTTAAAGACAAACACAAAGAAAGGAGCAAGGGAGAAGCGCCTTATGAAGCCATATGAAGGGGATCCCTGGGTGGCTCAGCGGTTTAGCGCCTGCCTTTGGCCCAGGGCGTGATCCTGGAGTCCCGGGATCGAGTCCCACATCAGGCTCCCAGCATGGAGCCTGCTTCTCCCTCCTCCTGCGTCTCTGCCTCTCTCTCTATGTCTATCATAAATAAGTAAATCTTAAAAAAAATAAATAAATAAATGAAGCCATATGAAGAAATAAAAACACAAATAAGGAAAATACAAATGTCTATTACTGTACTTTCAATTTATAACTTCCTTTTTTCTATAGGATATAAATGGCAGATGCATAAAACAGTAATGGTAAATCTGCACCAGTAACACTATGAAAGAAGAGGAACACTGATACATAGGAATAGTAGTTGTATGCTACTGAAACTAAAGCTAGTATCATTCAAACTAGGTTATTGTCACTTTAAGATGTTAATTGTAATCTTAGGATAATCATTAAGAAAATAACTTTGAAAATGTACAGAAAAGGAAAAACGAAGAGAATCAAAAGCAGTACACAAAATATTGATGAAATACCCCCAAAAGACAGTAATGGAGCAAATGAAAAACAAAATCAAGTAAGGCATACAGAAAACAAATAGTTAAATGGAAGAAATAAGTTCCTCTTTACCAGTAATTACTTTAAATATAGTAGGATTAAACTCTCCAACTAAAAGGAAGAAATTGGCAGAATGGATTAAACAACAAAACAAAATATGATCCACCTGTATATTGTCGACAATTCACTTTAGATACAAAGAAACAAAAGCCTGTTAAGTAAAAGGATGAAAAAAATCAGCCCATGCAAACAGCAACCAGGAGAGCTAGGGTGGGGGCTAAATTATCATTAGACAAAATAGATTTTAAGCCAGAAAAGGTTGTATCAAGAAGATATAACAATATAAACTTCTATGTATCTAACAAAACCCCCAAACATATGAAGAAAAAACAGCCAGACTTGAAGGGAGACATGGACAGTTCTATAGTAATAGTTGGAAAAGTCAACACCTCCCTTCAGATAATGGAAAGAGCAATAAGAAATTGATGACACGAATAACACTAAAGCCAGGGACTATTGTGGGATTCAATAATGAAGAGACAAAAATCTTTGCCTTCAAAAAATACACCAGATTTTTTTTTTAATTTTGTTTTCTTTTTTTTTTTATTTTTTATTTATTTATGATAGTCACACACACAGAGAGAGAGGCAGAGATACAGGCAGAGGGAGAAGCAGGCTCCATGCACCGGGAGCCCGACGTGGGATGTTATGAGAATGTATGTATGTTAGGAGAATCAAACAGGGAAGGGGAACAGGGATTGTCAGAGGTTACAGATTTCATTCAGTGTGATTGGGGGGAGACCTCACTAGGAAGATGACATCGAGTCAAGAGTAGTTCTCCTGTCCATCAACTTATCACCTATCATACTACTTCAAGAATGTGTGTGCTAGGGACATCTGGGTGGCTCTTTTAAAAAGGGGGGGGGGGGCACACTGATGAGGTTCTCAGAACAAGTCAACCTGAGTGACTTTCCTTATTAATTAATGATCAATGGAAGGAAATGCACCCAGGTTCTGGGTTAGTGAGGTCAGTGTTTGGAAAAACACACTCCTTTTACTTTTCACCTAGCACACTGAATTGGCGGACTGAATGCACAGAAACTAATTTCTCACGAACCAAGGGTAAAGATGTTTAGTACAGTTCCATAGCAGTGCATGAGCCCTCTGGACTGGTGCTTGCTGTGTGCGTGTGTTCACTGAGTCTACTCAATGGCCCCACTGAGTAAGTGCTGTTTTGGGAGCTGGGAATAGTCCTGGCTGATGAGGAGCCCGGTAGCTATATGGGGAGTTGCCTAGCACATACATTCTTTTTTTTATTATTATTTTAAATTTTATTTATTCATTTATGAGAGACACTCAGAGAGAGAGGCAGAGACATAGGCAGAGGGAGAAGCAGGCTCCCTCTGAGGAACTCAATGTGGGACTTGATCCCAGGACCCCGGGATCATGACCTGAGCCAAAGGCAGATGCTCAACCACTGAGCCACCCTGGTGCCCCTCACTGTGCCCTTAGCACCCTGTTTTATACACACTGTATTCCTCTCTCCACAGTTTTGCTCTTGGCAGTTTCAGTTATCCACGATCAACCATGGTCTGGAAGCAGGCAATCCCCCTTCTGACATATTGTCGGAAGGTCAGTAGCACCCTAAGGCTGTCACACACCTGTGCCCCTCACTTCCTGCATCCCACCCTTCGGGCACTTCCCCAGCTCACATCCTCACTAGAAGATGAGTGAGCGCAGGACATTAAGATGTGTTGAGCAAGACCTCATTCACATAACTTATTACAATCTGTTGCTATAAGGATTCAAGTTCACAATGAGTTATCGTTAACCTCTTACTGTGAATAACTTATAAATTAACCTTTACCATAGGCATACACATACAGAAAACATGTGGTATATATAGGGTTTAGTACTGCAAATGGTTTTGGGAATTGTACCCCCCACCCCATGGGTAAGGGAGGGGGGCTCCTATAAAAGCAGAAGCCTTTAGGAGTCAAAATTCTAGCTAAAACTGGGAGTGACTGCCATGACTCCCAAAGGGTGCCTCAGGCCTACTTGTCCTCACCAGGAAGGCAACCTCAGGTACCTGTCACCACCTGACCTGCACCAAGCTCATTTCCAGCTGCAGGGCGTCTCTCTCTCTCCGAGCTGTATCCAGTTCCCCCTCTAGCCGTCGCACCTCTGACTGCACCAGCACTAGCTGCTTCTGGGCCTCCCGCGCTGCCTGGGCCTCCCTCTGGGTGTTCTCCTGACAAGGGAAATCAAGCATAAGTACAGGCCTTGTTTCCTGTCTCCTGTTACCTCCATTCCCCAAGTCATCCTCCCATGCCCTAAAACCCGCACTGCTTCTCTCCTTCTTCAAGTTTGACTATTAGCTCATCTCTGGTTAATCTCACTCTTCCGCCTTCTGTGTATAGCCCTCCCTGCTGGCCCAGCACTCTCTACCTCGTCCCCCACAAATCGTTCTCCACTCTCCAGACCAGCCCCCTACCCGCCATATTTGGACATCCCATTTCATTCCATTATTTTGCCCTTCATTTGTTCCCCATTCCCCAATGGCCACTCTCATACCTTCTCCTTTTCTAACTGAGCCTGCACCTCCTCCTGCAGGGCCCCATAGCGCCCCTCCATCTGGCGCTCTTGCTGAACCCAGGCCTGCCGCTCCTCCTCGAGAGCCAGCTTCAGGGTCTCCAACTGTCGATGCTCACTGAGCTGCCCAGCCCGAGCCTCGTCCCGTTCCTCCTGCAGAGACCGGCACCGCTGCTGCTCCAGCTCCAAGCTCAGGCTCAGAGCTTGCCTCTCCTCCTCCTACAGGGAAAACCAAGATTCTCAGCAAGCCCTCAAACGACCAGCAATCGGCCCCCTCACCCGCATACAGTGTACCGGCTGAGAGTCAGGTCCTCTGAGAACACAGCAGTTGACAAGCCCCCAGGATTGTAACATAGGAAACAGGAACTTCTGTTCCAGAATTAGGTGCCTCTGTGTTCAAATTGTTTGAATCGGTTTGAATCCCAGCTGTCACTATGTTCTTAGGCACACATCTTTACCTGAGAAATTGGCATAATATCTAGGGCCTACTTTTTGAGGATTAAAATAAAGAGTGTACAGAAAGCAATTAGCACAGTGTCTGGCACATAGTAAGTGCTCAATACAAAATAGCGGTCACAATCATCATCAAAAGAAGTTGCACAAAGACTAGAAAACCCAGCCTCCGATCATGTACTAGACAACCGGCAACCATCATCAGTGCTGTTGGATAAAGCCTGCTATGATGACAAGTGCCGGCACGCGTGGAGCAAGCATGCATCATGCATACAACTGAGTTCCAAACCCGGCTACTAATCGTATGGGTAATCACCTTATCATTTCAGCAATAAGAAGCCTGAGTCTCATCCCATAACTTTTTGGGCTCTGCCCTGGTCCAGAGTTCCCAAACCTGGCTGCACACAATCACCCAGGAGGCTGCTGAAAATATTTAACCTCCCCAGCCCCACAATAGATCTACTGAATCAAAACCCCTGGTGATTAGTCCCCCAAACCTTCATCTTAAAATGATCCCCCAGATGATTCTAATTAGGAAATGATTTACAGAGTCTCTCAGAGCCTTGTTTGCAGAGGATCTAGCAGAACAAGTGTTCTAAGGGATACACTTTGGGAAACACTCCCCTGGCGCGGTTCCCACAACCCACCAATGGGCCACAGTCCTGTAGAATTAGTTAGTGGCCTTTACTGGAATGAACCCAGCCTGGCATCCTCACCAGCGTCTCTTTTTCCCGCTGTTGCAGTCTGGCACTTTCCTGCTCACGATTCAGGGCCTCCACAGCCTCGGAAAGGCTTTGCTCAAGGTGGGTTACTGTCTTTCAGAGACAGGGGGGCACAGGACACAGGAAGAGAGGAAAATCCCTGCAGGTTATACTTCAATAAGCATTAGCGATATATATATATATTTTTTTATTTTATTTATTTTATTTTTTATTTATTTATTTTTTTTATATATATATTTTAAAAGTGAGACCTAACTCAATGACTTAGGGGCCAAAGAGAAGACTAAGTGGTGTGGGGAAATCTGGAAAGACATCAATGATGCAAGTCTGGCAGCAAAAACAGTGAGGGGAAAACGGGAGAATGACCAGGCCAGCAACTGCAAGGCTGAGCTCAATCTATTTCGGAGCTATTTGGACTCCTTTCCCTCTACCGATCTGTGACTAGGTTCTATGCCATCTGATCCAGGTTGCCCACCTCCTGCTGCTTGCTTCTGGTGATTTCAGCTGCCTGGCGTTCCTCCTGGAGCCCCCGAAGCACCTCTGCCCGCTCAGCTTCGTGACGGTTCCAGCCTTCCACGACACGGGCCAGGGTCTCAGGAGAGGAAAGTCATAGGGAATTTCAAAATAATTGTTTTGCCCTCTTTCTGCCCCTAGGGGCGGGGTCAACAGCCACTTTCTCCCAGTAGTCAATAAACCCACCCTGTACCCTAACTCCTAGCGTGAACAAAGAAATGGTGGTTGGCCACCCCCTATTTACTATTCTTTGGCGCCCCGCCCCAAGGAGAGACCCTGGCACCTTGTCCAATTGTTCGATCATGATATCTTTCTTGCGGTCAGCAGTCACAGCCACAGCTAACTGTTGTTGAAGCTCTAGCACTCGGGTCTGTAGGCTCTGAATATGGTGCTCACAATGCTGGGAAGAAGGATGGGAAGTCTGGGTGTTACCATCCCTAATCTGACCAAGGCATCAAACCTTCCAGCTCCTTTAGGCAAACATGGGCGGGAGACAGGAAGCCTAGTTCCCAAGAACAGAACAGGTTTGGAGAAGAATAATCAAGAATTTTGGAGCGGGAAATTAGAGGCCTGAGACCTCTGACACCTTCCTCTACAGCTCAGGAGACAGGGGCTTGGCTTTCAGGCTCTTTCCTCCTCTGGATATCCTGAGAAAAATTTCCATGAACTTTTTTCTTCTTTTTAAAAGATTTTATTTATTTATTCATGAGAGAGACAGAGAGAGAAGCAAAGACATAGGCAGAGGGAAAAGCAGGCTCCCTGTGAGGAGCCAGATATGAGATTTGATCCCAGGACCCCAGGATCACGACCTGAGCCAAAGGCAGATGCTCAAACACTGAGCCACCCAGGTGTCCGTCCACGAACCTTTTGGCAGGAGCTCAACAGCCCACACTGCAAAGAATGGAAAGGGACTCATGCCTAAGAAGCTCACATAGTGAAACACGGCAAGGAGAAAGGAGAAAGCCTTTCATTTAGGTCCAAGCAGTTTAAAATAGATAAAGAGATGGTTCCCAAAGTGACAACACAGCCAATGATTGTAATCTTTCCCCTGCCCAGTCTGCCTCTCTGCCCCCTTCAGATAAGCTGAGGTTTGCAGAGATAATGTCACCAGTAGCTATAAAGCCTTCACACAAGCCAGCACAGCTTGTTGTTCATTCAAGACACAACACATGCTTCTGGAACGTTTCTTTGTGTTAGGCACATTCTAGACCTTAGGAAGACAGTGCTGAACAAGATAAGGTCTGACCCTCATGGAGCTTAAATTTTAGAGAAACAGACAAGATATACCAGACGGTGATTACCTATATGAAGGAAACACCAGAGTGCCCAGAATGAACACCTGGAGGAGAGGTGTGCCTCTTCGATGGGATTTCAAAGTCGACCACCCTGAAGAGCCATCTGAGCAAAGTCTCAGCTTGCAGGCCCTCAACCTTCAGCCCTTTCCAGCACCCAGCCTATTTCTAATCTTTGCTACTTTCAAAAGGAAGCTTTGGTAACTCACCTTGCGACGGGTATGCTCGGAATCCAGTGCATCTCTCAGGCCCTGGAGATCCGGAGGATTGAGTGGGGGCCCTGGCCGAAGACTGGTGTAGCGGGGAAACAACTCCTCCAGGGCTTGAGCTGAGCTAGATGGAGATAAGTCTTGCAGGGGCCGAGTGCTGAGCAAATCAGGCAGAGAATATCAGGGTGGGGAAAGCTTTCGAGAGCCCCTAGTCCAACTGTGACATTTTACCAATGAGGAAATGGAAACTCAGAGCAAGAGACTTGCCCAGTCTTAGAGCTAGACAGCACTCAGGTTCTGTGATTCACTCTAGAGTGCTCCTTCCTGTATACCACAATCCCCGCAGTGAAAGTCTTAGCAGAAACAAGCTAACTCTTCTGGGGAAAGATGGACTAGAGGTTGGGAGGAAGCCAGGTAGTAGGCATCAGATGCCCATGTTCCTGAAGGAGTAAAGGAGGCAGAAGATGGAAAAGAAAGGATGAAAATGAAAACTAAAGCACAAGCACCTTAGGTCCCTAAGAGGTAGAAGAGCAGTAAAGAGAGAACTAAGGAAGAGAACAATTGGCTTTCCAAGAAAGCAAGCAAGCAAGTTAGCAGAACCCTAAAGGGAACTCACTTAAGCAAGGTGGCTGTGCTGTCACTGTCAAAGGAGTCCTCTTCTCGCCTTTCTGAGCCAGGACCTGGAGTGATGGGATCCCCTGCATGCAGCCACAGGGACCCCACAGCCAGGGTCAGGTAAGGATAAGAAGAGGGACCACTTGAAGGTGAAGGGAGGAGAGGGCCTTCCTTTCTCCTTCACCCGCTCCTCCAGTCCCTCTTCCTGGAGCCTTTCCTCCTAAACTCTCTTGTCTCCAATGTCTTTCTTTCTCCACCTTCTCCCACCCCTTAAATCTGGGTTCTTCTTTACAGAGAATGCGTTAACTCACGATAGGCTGTAACACGTGAGGTTTGGAGCATGCTCTGGAGTTGACCTCGAACACTTTCCATCTCAAAGATATGCCTGGAACCATCCTAGGAAAAAGCAACATGAAAATCGGATGCAACCTGAATGATCTATGTTCTACCAACTGCCAGCGTACATGACATCTGGTACCCTCTAAAATACAAGAGTTTTTACTCCAGCACCTGGGAAAGCCCAGAAAGCCAGAACTGGCTCAGCAAGGGTTGAAACTCAAACGTCTACAGAAGCCAGACAAGGGATGCCTGGGTGGCTCAATGGTTGAGCCTTCAGCCCAGGGCGTGATCCTGGAGACCTGGGATCGAGTCCTGCATTGGGCTTCCTGAGGGAGACTGCTTCTCCCTCTGCCTCTGCCTCTCTCTCTGTGTGTGTCTCTCATGAATAAATAAATAAAATCTTAAAAAAAAAAAAAGAAGCCACACAAATAGTGTAAGTAAATTAACAGGGTACAATAAGACAAGCCTGATGAAGATTCTTGCAGACTAGAGAGTAAGTATCCTGTCTGAAAACTGTACAGTCCATGGCTATCGGTGTTTCAAACTCTGGAAGACCTATGCAGTCTTCAAATTGCTTACGACACTTTTTCTACCCAACGCTAATAACCAATCTCTAACACGTGACATCAATTAGACCGTATTTTAATGATTGACAATACCAAACTGAAAATCACATAATCAAACTAGCTTTGAGCTGGAAGGATTTTAGCATATTTTGCTACCCCTAAGGACCTAGTTCCCCCCCTTGAGCTGAAGAAACCTTATCCTCACTTGGTGCCCAAGTCCCAATCAAAGCACAGCAATCTGTCCCACGGTGCAGGTGTCTCTGACCAAAAAACCCTACAAATTTCACCATTTTCCAGATTATGGCATCCCAGGACACTTCCTCCCTCATAAACATTTTGTTCCCAGGAACAAGCACAAAGAACACTCCGTAGTTAAAAGGAATTGAAATCCAACAATAGGAGTTCAAATCTCAGCAAATTTTTTATCACCTCCAATTCCAAGATCCTAGAAGTCCCCAAGACACACCTCTCTCACCTGTTTCTTCAAATTGTTCTCCAATCCAACCGACAAGCTGTGACTCAGCTCTTGGGCCAAGCCATCTAACATTTCATGAGGAGGTGGGGAGGCGGTGGGGAGATACAGCTGGGCTCGGGCTGTCGCCTCCGCCTGACGACTGAGGTGCAAGGAGGCATAGAGCTGGGAGGTCACCTCAGAGGATACTTGGTTCAGCCCAGGGACGTCGGATGGATCACTCAGAAGATCCTCAGCCCGGAGAGGTGAACCGGGTCTGGTAGCTGACGTTGCCATGAGTACAAGCAGGAGACAACTGCAGACAGCAGAGCTAGGAACACCTGGTCCTGCTTCAGGAGACCCCAGGCGGGGAAGTGCACGGGGAAAGATTTGGGAGAAAGGAGAAAGGCTCCAAGCCAAGAATCCTTGGTGAGTAACGGTAGGGAAGCTTTCTGGTTAGAGGAAAGGTTTCCAGCAGTTCCAGAGGCCATGGGAGAGGGCAAAAGCATTTCCTTCCACAGGGCCTGGGACCGGTGGAAAAGGAGGGTGAAGCAAGTAGGGGCTTGGGGAGAGAAGACCGAGGGGTGACAGCACTACTGCAGTTCCTTGGAGCGCTGCAGGTTCTTAAATTCTCACACCCAGAACGTGCAAAGTGAAACGGACCTAAATCCAACAGGGGCCTGATTGCCCTCCAGCAGTCTTACTGGACCCTCACCTGGTCCCGGTCTCGGAGAGGCAGGACCCTCACGCTCCCCACCTCCTCATGCCCCTCGCCTCGCCATGCACCTGTTCCAGCCACGGTCAACCCCTCTGTATGTCCCCTCTGACCGCTCCTGGCAAGAAAGCCATTGGGGGCTCCCCAGAACCCCTCCCTCCGTGCTATCCCAAGAGAAACTGTGAACACCCGGTCGCCTCCTCAGACCTCTCTGAAAAAGTTCGCCGCCCCCTAGCCCAGGCTGAGATCCTCTACCCCGACTACGCCCGGCCACTCCACGCCACACCGCCGGACCTCAGCGCCCCCCAGTCTGCCAAGGTGTGGACCAGGGATCTTCCGCCTCCCCTGAGCCCGGACCAAGGACCCCTCCACACCCACCCTCACCGCCTTCCCTACACTCAAAACCGTTGGCAGCCTCCCGCCCACCGTCCGCAGCCCCGCCTCGCCCGCCTCGATGACGTCACCATCCCAGCGCTCTCCCTGGTCGGCGCCCAGACAGCTTCTGCAGCCCGGGAGTCCTAGACGCGCATGCGCGGCGCCACGGATTGGCTGAGGGAGGCACGGGCGGAACTATTGCCCCACCGCGGCAGTTTGAGGAGCCGACGGGGCGGGGCTCTGCGGAAACCGGAAGTATCTGGTGACGGGCCTCACGAGCAGTTCCGGTGAATCCGGGGGAAGGGTTCCCGCCTGCTTGGGGGAGTCAGGGATCCGGCTCTGGAGCCCCCGGAGTGTGGGGGTCTCGCATCGAGGCTTACACCCTCTGCCCTGCAGATGACCGTTCACAACCTGTACCTGTTTGACCGGAATGGAGTGTGTCTTCATTACAGCGAGTGGCACCGCAAGAAGCAAGCGGGGATCCCCAAAGAGGAGGTGACGGGAGGGCCCCGCGCAATCCGGGTGACCTCGCATCTCCAAATGCATATAGCCCCAGCCCAGCCCTTCCTCTCCAAACCCCGTCTGGTTTCCAGCTCCATCCCGTCCCCTTCGACAACCCGAGCTAACTCTGCCCCTTTCCCTCTAGGAGTACAAGCTGATGTACGGGATGCTCTTCTCTATCCGCTCCTTTGTCAGCAAGATGTCCCCGCTAGACATGTACGCGGAGTCAGAGGGGATGTTGAGGGAAGGAGGGCTAGCCTTGGGAATTTGGGGGTTGGGGGAGACTGGAGTGGAAGAGACATTGGCACCCAAGAGAGGGAAAGGAGACAAGAAAAGAGAGGCTGAGTCTGGAGCGAGAGCCCTGGAGCTGTGATGGGGAAGATCTGACGATAGAGAGGTTGGGTGCAGGGGACAAATTGAGGGGTGAAGATGGGAGGTGTCTTTACTAAATCAAGCTCCTAGGAATGATATGTTTAGGGAGTTGTCCTAGACAGGATCAGAAGTATCTCTTTGGAAGAGATTATGCTCCTGTTCCTTAATGTCCTCATCTCTGCAGGAAGGACGGCTTCCTGGCCTTCCAAACTAGCCGTTACAAACTCCATTACTACGAGACGCCCACTGGGATCAAGGTGGTCATGAATACTGACTTGGGTGTCGGACCCATCCGAGATGTGCTGCATCATATCTACAGCGCGGTCAGTGCCAGCCCCTGGGACCCTTCCTTCCCCTAACAGCTGTGGCCACTTAGAGCCTCAAGACTCCTTGAGCTTCCCAGCCTTAATCTTATCGTAGCTCTGTTGAAGCCAAGAGTTCTCCTCGGGACTCTTGAGGTCTTGAAACACCACCACTTTCTCCTTAGGGAGAGCTTGCCTCCCAGCCCGTGATCCTTGTGTATTTGCACACCCCTGAGGTTACGCTAGGTTTGGGGTTGAAAACAAGTGTCCAAAGCCTGGTTCTAACACCCTTCTTCTCCGTAGCTGTATGTGGAGCTGGTGGTGAAGAATCCTCTGTGCCCGCTGGGCCAAACTGTGCAAAGTGAGCTCTTCCGCTCCCGGCTGGACTCCTATGTCCGCTCTCTGCCTTTCTTCTCTGCCCGGGCTGGCTGAAGGAAGCATCCTACCTCACCCCTCAGGAGAATCCCTGTCTACCTGGGGCCATTCCTAACCTGTTTCATGTGAGGGCCCCCACTGCATGCCCCTCCACCCCCTCCAGCTCCCCAGCAGCCCTCCTGGGGCAATGGCCTACAGCCCACTCAGGTGCCCTCCCCATCAGAGGAAGGAAGTGTACAGGAGTCCCTACACCTCCACACCAGGCCCTCTCCAGTTTTATCCCCTACCTGGTGCTGCAAAAGTACAGAATAAACTTTGTCACCCTCTGCAGCCTAAGTGTGTCACTTTGAGTGGTCGGTCGGGGTCCTGTCCCACTCACGAAGGCATGAACAAGGGTGGCCACATCCCCTGAGCCTGTAAAGAGGCTTTGTCCATGGGTTTCTCAACAGTGACAGATCTTACTCAACTCACAGTGGGGTACGTCCAGATAAACCCATCATTAATTGAAAATATAAGTCGAAAATGCATTTAATGCACCTGCCATACCAAACATCATAGCTTAGCCTTTTAGTATGTGTGCTAGTATATGAGCACCATAGCTTAGCCTTAAATGTGCTCAGAATACTAGTTATATTAATCTACAATTGGCCAGAATCATCTAACACAAAGCCTATTTTTATAATAAAGTGTTAAATAGATCATGTGACTTAATACTGTACTGAAAGTAAAAAACAAAAAACCACACACAGTATGGCTGTAACTGTATCAGTGGTTTACACTCAGCATCCCGTGGCTGACTGGGGGCTGAGACTCCCTGCCACTGCCCAGCGTCAGGAGGTATACAGTATATTGCTAGGCCAGGAAAGATCAAAATGCAAAGGTTTCTACTGAATGCCTATTGCTTTTGCACCATCCAAAACAACAACAACAAAATTGTAAATCAAACAGTAAGTAGGGACCCTCTGCATTGACATTTTGGGGGAGAGGGGCTGTCCTGCGTTTTGTCCTGGCTGCTGATAGCACATCCTTGCCCCCCAGTCCCAGTCCTGACAATCAAAAATGTCGCCAGACCCTGCCACATGACCCCTAGGGGACAAAATCGCCCGGGACTGAAAACCACCGTGCTGGAGGAAGGCCGACCTGCTGCGGGTCCCAGGGGGGTGGGATTCTGCCCTCTAGGCTTCTCCTAGCGCACAGAATATTCAAGCTGCAGAGCCTTCGAAGGCGGGGCTTATGCAGATAAGCGGGAGGCTTGGCTGAGAGGTGGGTTTAGCAGATGAGGGGGCGGTGCCTACATGTTGATGATCTGGGCCGGCTGCCGCCGCTGCTGGGAGCCTAGCGGTCCCGCTGCGGTCTGGACAGAAGTGGCACCTCTCTTCCACCACCGCCCCTCGTCCCCGGGTCCCTATCCTCCGAGGACCGCCCTCGACCTTCACCTTCACTTATTTTCCCGTCCTCCTCCCCGCGCCAGGGACCCCGTATCCGAATATCTGCACTCGTGCCGCCCCCCGCGTTCCTCCCCTCCCGCCGCAACCCCGCGACCTCCAGCAGCCCGCCCCCGCGGGCCCGATCCTGCCCCGCGGCTCCCGCCGCATCCCGCTCAGCCCTCCCGCTCTCCCGGGGCTTGCGCCACTACACCCCCCGCCGTCCGCACCGGGGTTTCCTCGTTCCCAGCTCCTCCCGCCCCCTTAGAGCCCCCTCCCTCGCCCTGGCCAGCTGACATGCAGGTGTCTATCGCGTGTACCGAGCAGAACCTTCGCAGCCGGAGCAGTGAGGACCGTCTGTGTGGACCCCGGCCGGGCCCCGGGGGCGGTAATGGCGGGCCGGTCGGCGGGGGGCATGGGAATCCTCCGGGGGGAGGAGGGTCGGGCCCCAAGGCCCGGGCCGCACTGGTCCCCCGACCCCCAGCGCCCGCTGGGGCCCTCCGAGAGAGCACCGGCCGAGGCACTGGCATGAAATACAGGTATGGGGGTGGCCGAGCAACCCACCCCAGCTGCTCCCCTTTCCTGACCCCTGAGGCTTCCTGGGATGCCGCCAGGACCCCCTCCATCTGCGTCCCAGCTCATTCTATCTCTTCTTCCCATCACCGGGGGACTCCCTTACTTATTCCCTCTCTTTGTCTCGGTGGATACCCCTGACTAGGAGAAAATCAACTTTACCAAGGTTGACTGGTTCTGTCAGAGAGCCGGGGGATGCTCCTGAGCTTACCTCCTTATCCCCAGGAGGGCCAGGGATGCACAGATCTCCAGGCTGGGCCCCTTCTGGGATGGAGTGTCCTTGGGTCGGTGTCCTGGGAAGAGGCAGGGAGGAAACAGCTTCTCACTCTGGCCTGCTTGGGATACCTGACCCAGATACTGCCCTCACCTGCCCCAAGGGCCAGGTCTCCTGGGACCTTTCTTGGTCGGGAGGGGAAGGGGGCTCTTGGAACATTAGACTCCATCTCTCAACCCCATGCTGAGGGACAGAGGCCTGGCGGAGAAGGTGGACTGAACTGTAATCGACTTTCTTAGAACCACTGGGCTCTCGGACTTGCATAAGGGAGGGAGGGAGGGGCTCCTGCTTGGGAGTGAGCAGAGGTCACTGATCTGACCTGACTCTGCCCCTTGAGAAATTAGATCTCCTTCATGTGTTGGCTCTGATTGAGAAACTGAGCCAACTCCCTCGGTGAGGAAGCCTGGGGAAGAGGGAGGAGGCTCTCTGGGTCAGAGACAGACTCCACAAGCCCGCAGGAGTGGAGGGAGTAGACAGAGGAAGAGGGAGAACTGGCCTTTCCCAACCCCAAACTCCACACACCCCAGAGGTGACTCAAACACAGACGAGACCCCACCAAAAGAAACCTGAGCCAGGTAGCACACCATCAATGTGATAGGAGGGAACAGAAGCGCTGGACATGGGCTCCAGAGTCATTTACTCATTCATTTGCACTATGGGCATAGCAATGACCAACTTGGGAGGCCCACGGGGTCTAGTTCCTTTGGACTGAGATACCAGAGGGCTTCTGATTCTGGAAGGAGTGGAGCTGGGGGCTGATAATCTCTGTCCTTAATGGAGGCTCCACCGTTTCCTGCTGCTTCTGTATCCTGCAGGAACCTAGGAAAGTCTGGTCTTCGAGTATCCTGTCTTGGCCTAGGTAAGTTAGAAAGCAGAGGAATTGGGGGCTTGTGTGGCTTGTGTCCCCCCCCCCCCCATGGTCACATGCCTGGTTTCTTTCTCCCTTGCAGGCACCTGGGTCACATTTGGTTCTCAAATCTCAGATGAGGTATAAGTGATGGGACCTAGAAGCAGGGTGAGGGGGTATGAGGGAACCAGAGAAGAGGGAAGTGGATTTGGAGACACGTTTGCACAAGGCACAGAGAATGGGGGGCCTGAGGCTGGTGGGTGGGGGAAAGGGATAATGTAGAGGTCAAGGCCAAAGTGCAGTGGGGCTGGAGTGCAGAGGGAGATCCCTGAGGGTCAGTGGCTGATCTTCATCTATTTCTGTCACCTCCCTAGACAGCAGAGGACGTGCTGACGGTGGCCTATGAGCATGGTGTAAACCTGTTTGACACGGCTGAAGTGTATGCAGCGGGGAAGTAAGGACCAGGGTGAAAGAGCCAAGTCACATTTGGAAAGCTTCTTATTTTCCCTCTAGAGAACCCTGGGAACTCTGGGAACACCAAGTTCTGACCCTTCAGCTGATAGGCCCCCAAGGCACTCTAGGAATTGTAAACCCAACATTGGTCCCTCTTCAGTTTAGAGGACAAAGAGCATTCTGTGCAGTCAAAATAAAATAAAGCCAACAAATATATCCTGGGCATCAGTGATGTGCCACAATGTAAAGATTCCAAAGCTGAATTTTCAAACTTTGCATACCTACGGCTTCACACTGGGTACTCCCAAACCCAGCCAAAACCTAGGATGACCTTTCCCTGCTGCTTCTCCATCTGGCAAACTCTTCTGCTCATCTTCAACACTTGGCCCAATGTCAGCTCCTCCAAGAAGCCTTTGCCCAGCTCCCCAAATTGGTCATCACCCACCTCAGCTCCTAAAGCATTTTACACTGCCCTCTGACACACCATCTGCCAATGATGGCTAATGTTGATTGGCTAATGTAGCCATGTTTGCTGCTCAACTGGGAGGGTCCTCCTTCCACAGAACTTGTCTTGCTCTTCCCCATGTCACCTAAGTACCTACACAGAGCGGAGCACAGAGCAGGCACTGCTTGTGGGATGACAACACGCCGCCCACACACACACACCCCAAGCTCATAGTTGAAGTGGTTAAACAAACTGAAAACACAGGGAGATAGGTTAAGTAATAGGAAACCTTCAGTGACTATCCACCATAACAACCTGAGACCTGTCACATGTTAGCTCCTAAGTGCCAAAAAATTTGAGCCCATAGCAGCTATGCAAGGTGATGAGAAGGGCTGAGCACAGACTGTGACAATCAGAGAACATTTTCAATAAAAAGAGGAAGAATCCAAGCTAAGCTTTGGAGGATGTGTGGGATTTTGCAGAGACTCAAGAGAAGGGGAAGGGCAAGGTGGATGGTTGGAACCAGACTAGACAATGCAGTGTCCTCCCCCCTACATTCATCTGTCCCTATGCCCTCATATTCTAACCCTTTGACACCCGGAAGAGAGCTTGGTGTGTAGTTGAGGTACAATTTACCAAATGAATGAAAAGTTTATAGGACTTCACCCCGAGTTCTGGGAACCCCTTATTTTGTCCAGGATGGGTCTGACAGCCCAATGGGTTCCTGGTGGATGGTCTGCTTTAAGAGAGAGGAAATGGGTTGAAGAGGTGGGGAGGAGGGGAAGTAACTGATATACCTTGGAGGGTCAGTGCTTCCTTGTCTTATTTCCAGGGCTGAAAGAACGCTAGGCAACATCCTCAAGAGCAAAGGATGGAGGTGAGACTGTGGTTGGAGGGGTCACTGGGGAAATAGTCATCCCGAATTCCTTTTCTTGCTTTTCCTTTTGTCTCTTTTTCCAGGAGGTCAAGCTATGTCATCACCACCAAGATTTTTTGGGGAGGACAGTAAGTGGCTGCCACACTCTATTTGGGGAGAGCTACAGAAAATGTGTGAAAGCACATGGGAGAGGTGTGGGGACAGCTGCCACCCCAGGCGTGTGTCCTGCCTGTGAGGACCCGTGCAATCCCAGCTCCTCGTGGCACCAGGCCAGCCCTGGTCCCCTATCTTTTCATTTTTCTGCAGGGCAGAAACGGAGCGAGGCCTGAGCCGCAAGCACATCATTGAGGGTGAGAGTTAGGGGCTAGGTACAGAAGCCAGAAGAGTTGGGAACACCCTCTGAACCTTTGCATTGGAGGCTTTGAAGAGGGAATCTGGGAGTTATGTGGCTGTGGCAAGGGGGCAATGTCTGAATTCTCAGCAAAGGGAATCTTAAGTATTGACCTTTCTCCCCCACCCCTGCCCCAGGCTTGCAAGGATCCCTGGACCGCCTCCAGCTGGGATACGTGGATATCGTCTTCGCAAACCGTTCAGACCCCAATAGTCCAATGGAGGGTAAAAGCAGCACCTCAACCCTGACCGTCCTTCAAAATGGCAGTTCCTCAAACATTCAGCAGGAAGCCAGCTCCTGCTCAGGAGGCCTCCCAGCCTCCACGGTGGAGGCTCAAGACCCCAGGTCTTGGACAGGGAGGGAGGTGAAGAGCAGATGCCCATCTCTCCGGTTACACAAAGATGCCTGGGGTCTTGGCATGGCCTGCAGAGGTCTACCGACCTGGTGCCCTGGATGCCAGGGGTGTCTGACAGGTTTGCTCTCTCTCTCCCATGTGCCTAGAGATTGTCCGAGCTATGACCTATGTCATTAACCAGGGCCTGGCCCTCTACTGGGGGACATCCCGATGGGGAGCTGCGGAAATCATGGTGAGTGTGCTGCCCCACATCCCCCTGCCCCACAACCAGTTTCTGCTTTTCACTCCAAAACCCACTCTACTGTGGGGGTAGGGAAGGGTGTGGAATAAAGTGGGAAAAGTGCTCTGAGCCCCCGCCCCCATCTCTTCCCCGCCCCCAAACTAGGAGGCCTACTCCATGGCCAGACAGTTCAATCTGATTCCTCCTGTGTGTGAGCAAGCTGAGCACCATCTGTTTCAGAGAGAGAAGGTGGAGATGCAGCTGCCAGAGCTCTACCACAAGATTGGTTCGTAGCCCCCATACCCTACCTTTCCTTTCGCCTATTGGTCACCTGGATCCCAATCTCCACAATCCAATTCATCTTAGGTGTTGGCTCAGTGACCTGGTCCCCTCTGTCCTGCGGCCTCATCACTAGCAAGTATGACGGGCAGGTCCCAGATACCTGCAGGGCCACCATCAAGGTGAGATTTGGGGGCTCAGGATGGCAGGAGGGGCTATCTGGGCAGCTCTCTCTCAGGGGGGAGTGCTGATTCTCCTTGGCCTGCAGGGCTACCAGTGGCTCAAGGACAAAGTACAGAGTGAGGGCAGCAAGAAGCAACAAGCCAAAGTCCTAGACCTTCTTCCCATTGCGCACCAGCTGGGCTGCACTGTGGCGCAGCTTGCTATTGGTGAGACACTGCCAGCCCCTGGACCCTGCGGGGATCCTCATCTCCTGCGGGGATACCCTTGGGTGTCCGATTTGACCCTAGGGAGGACTTCCTCAGTGGCACTTCTGAAAGTGTGGGTGCTTGGTGTTCCCATCAATTCCCTTTCTTCTCTCCTCTGGCCGCAGCATGGTGTCTCCGCAGCGAGGGTGTCAGCTCGGTCTTGCTGGGGGTGTCAAGTGCAGAGCAGCTGCTAGAACACCTGGGGGCCCTGCAGGTGAGCTAAGGACTGAGAGGCAGAGCCCATCCCGGTCCCCTTCCCCATCAGTCAGGGCCTCGCTGTCCAACCGGCATGGCCTTGGGACCTTCAACCACTACGTCCCAAGGAGGAGAGGTCCCGGGGGCGACAAGGCTAGACTCTGTTCCAGTCCCCCACTTCCCCACCCCCACCTCCGACCCCGCTGCGCTGCTCCGGGGCCCTGGAACCCCACGTCCTGTTTAGGAGAGCCAGCCTGTGCCGCTCTCTTCTCCAGGTGCTGAGCCAGCTGACGCCGCAGACGGTGATGGAGATAGATGGGCTCTTGGGGAACAAACCGCATACCAAGAAATAGTCCGTCGGGGGGCGCAGGCACCCGCAGCGGGGCCGCCTCACTCGCCCAGTGCGCTTTCCCGCGGCCACCCCGCCTCCCGCCGCGTCCCCCCTCTGCCCCGCGGCCAGGGAGGCTCCACCCCTAACGAGTCCCGGCTTCCAGTAGCGATGCGCATGAACAAAGCCATATCCTCCCGCAGTGGGGCTCGAGAGGAAAAGTAGTGCGCCGCCTCCCAACCCCCTCCTCCGCTGCGCTCCTCCAGGCCTTCCTGCTAATCCCAGGCATGAGCTTCCGGGCTGTCCCCTCTCTGCCCTTTGGTCTCGTTTCCTTCTCCCTTCCCCTAATCGCTGAGGCCCGGGGGGGTGGGGGGGGTGGGGTGGGGGGGGGTGGGGGTAAAAAAAGAAAACAAACCACAAAAAACAGGGCAGATACAGGAAACATGCACATTACCTCAAAAGTGGCCCTAGAGATGTCATCAAGGGGTGATAATCTAATAAGAAGTGAGTTGCGACGTCATCTGGGACCAAGGAGCCGGGGCTCTAGCGTTATTCTGTACAAAGGCAGCCAGGCTGGTCCTGGCAGGAAGTAAATGACAGTTTTGAGGGACCCTGCCTCCCCGTAGAAGAAGGTGAAGGGGAGCTTGAAAGTAGCACTAGTATCAGTCAATACTTTGTTCTTGCCGAGAGGGGACATGGGGGGAAATGCAGTGACACAGCACTGAGGCAGGTAGAGTGGTTCTTGGGGTGGCCTTGGGGAAAGAGTTGGGCTGTGCTTTGCAGGACATGGTGACAGCCTTTGAGGGCAGGGCAGAGACCTGGGGCTGGCATAAAAATGCCAGCCTGGAGCAGGATTTCCTACCTAGCAGTGGAGGACTGCAGTTTTCCTCCTGGCAATAATCTTTTAAAGCAATAATGCTGGCCCCTCTTCTGTAAGACTTCCCAGGGAATAAAAAATAAAAATAAAAATATGTAAATAAAAATCTCAGCTTGATCCTCAATAACGTGTCTGAAATTGTGGGGTTGGGAGGTTAGCACCTCGGTCTTGGATAGCTGGACCTCGGCTAGCTCCCTGCCATTAGAAAGCTCCAGTACTTGCTTTCTCTCCACTGACCAAGGCACCGTGTTACCCATCACTGCCCTCACGGAGGACCCAGGCCCCAAGGGCCACAGGCCTTAGAGGCCAGAGATCTGGCTCCATTGTTTGGTTGCTCTTCCCTCTGACAACTTTGCCTTTTTTTTTTTTTAATTTTATTTATTTATTCATGAGAGACACAGAGAGAGGCAGAGACATAGACAGAGGAAGAAGCAGGCTCCCTGCAGGGAGCCTGATGTGGGACTTGATCCTGGGCCCAGGATTATGTCCTGAGCCAAAGGCAGATGCTCAACTGGCTGAGCCACCCCCCCCACCCCGCCTTTTTTTTTTTTTTTTTTTTTAAGATTTTATCTACTTACTCATAAGAGACACAGAAAGGGAGGCAGAGACACAGGCAGAGGGAGAAGCAGGCTCCCTACCAGGAGCCAGATGCAGGACTTGATCCCAGGACCCCGGGATCACACCCCTGAGCTAAAGGCAGATGCTCAACCACAGAGCCACCCAGGTACCTGCCTTTGTTTTGTTTAGTTATATGGGTCACACTTTTTGGCCCATACTTCTCAGTTCCCTTTTCCAGATACCCACACAGACGCCAGGGAACTCTTGGGATGGTCGTCTTGTGTGGCTGAGTGGGAGGGGCCATTCTGAAGTTGAAGCCTTGGGATTTGGTGAAGGAGACATAAGCTGAAAACTGGTCTGTGGCTGAGATGATCCAGAGGGAGGGAGGGAGGGGAAGGAAAACGTGAGACCAGTGAAAGATGGGCTGTGAGAGTGGCAGAAAAGCAGACTCCAGCGGGGTTATATCAAGATACCACCCCTTAATCTTCCCTAAAGGACTCTGATTTCCCTGGGACACAGAGTGGGTGGAAAGTTACAAGCTTTAAGGATCGAGACACGGGAGGATGCGCTCTGCCTTCCTTAAAATACAACCTTTCCATCTCCCTTCCACCCGTCCTCACCCTTCCTTGATCCTGAAGCTGGGAGAGCAGCCTAAAACCAATTTCCAAAAGGAGAAAAGTCAGCAGTCTGACATTTGCTGGCTGGCAACCAACTGGATCAACTAATGATACTTCCATCCACTCCTAACATCTCCCACTCGTTTTGGAAGACTGTGGAGGAAACGAGGTAAATGTGTGACTAAACTATGATTAGTTATTCTGTAACAAGCATACAAAAATTCATAAATTCAAAATAGTATTCCCTTTAAATGGTTACCTTGGAGGAATATTCTTTTAATAGATATTTCTCCTCCCAACCTCGCTCATTAAAAAAAAAGTCCTCTAAGAAATTACCTTCAGAGGCTGTTTGTAGAGCCTTGGTAAGAACCTTCCTTTATAGTCACACCTCATTTAACGTATTTATCACCCATCTTGTTCATTAACTTAACAAGTATTTATTTACTGAGTCCTACTGTGGTATGGCACAGAGACACAGTGGTGAACAAAATCAGACTCAGAACAACCTTTGTGGAGTTTACAGATGGGAGAGACGAATAACATCGAGCAAACACATTTACATTGTCCAAAGTCCAGAAGCAAGCATGTGCTGCTTGCTACCAGTCTACAGTGGCATCTGACATGGCCAGGCTGCACACTGTGGTGACGGATCAGCAGGTGTTAATAAGGTGAAAACAAGACGGTGAGGGGAAGAGTGCACTTGGAAGTTTTGTGGCAGAAGGGAACACTCACCAAAAGTCTCCAGAGCTAGAGGGTCTAAGGAGAGCATAGAAGCAGAATGGGAGATGTGGGTAATTCAGAACATACAGGACCTTATAGGGCAGTTTGGGATATTCTCTTTATCCTAAGGGCAACAGGAAACCTATATTAGTTATTCAGTGATACCTACAAACCACCCTGGAAATTTAGTGGCTCAAAACAACTTTTTAAAACTTTAGTTTTTCTGTATTGTCCTGTGGTTTGGCCAGTTCCTCTGCTCTTTTCACCTGGGCTAAATCATGTGGCTGGACTAAGCTGGCAGGTCAGTCGAGTGGGAAAGTCAGATGGCCTCACTGTACATCTGGCCATAGGCTGGGACTCCTCAGTTCTCCATGTAGCCCTGTGTGCTGGTAAATTCCCTTACATAATAGACTCAGGGCAGTGATCCAAAGGAATGAAGGCAGAAGCTGCAAGGTCCCTGAAGGACCATGCCCCAGAACTCATACGACATCACCTCTGCCACGTTCTGTTAGTCACAGGAAGTCACAAGGCAAGCCCAGATTCAAGGATAGGGAAACACGTGGAGGCTGAGAAAAATTAAGGCCATTCCACCTCAAGTTTAGCATTAGCACAAGTACAGCCATCTTAGGTCCCTGGGAATAAGAGCTGAACTTTACAGGAAAGACTGCAGATTGTCCTAGGCAGGGAATCCCATATCGGAAAGACAATAAAGCTCAGAATGCCCTCGGCAGAGAATCCTATATCAGATCTTAAGAAACTCCCCCACCCTTTCCCCCATATTGGAATGGAAAAAATTCCTCCACTCCTTCTGAAGATCCCCTAGACCAGCCCATGCTGCAACCCGCTTCGGGGTCCAAGTCTCTGCTCTGCTGTGTGGAGTATACTTGGACCCAAGCTCGAGCTTGTAAATAAATCCTCATGTACTTGCATCGGCGTTGGCTCCTTGGTTTCTCGGATTCGCAATTTTGAGCACAACAAACAGACCCCAATTCTTGACGGAAGAAGCAGCAAAGTTGCATGGCATAGGAATTTGGGTCTACTAAACTATCACTACATTAAAAGATTTTATTTTATTATTTTTTTAATTTATTTTTTATTGGTGTTCAATTTGCCAACATATAGAATAACACCCAGTGCTCATCCCATCAAGTGCCCCCCTCAGTGCCCGTCACCCAGTCACCCCCACCCACTGCCCACCTCCCTTTCTACCACCCCTAGTTTGTTTCCCAGAGTTAGGAGTCTCTCATGTTCTGTTTCCGTTTCTGATATTTCCCACTCATTTTTTCTCCTTTCCCCTTTATTCCCTTTCACTATTTTTTATATTCCCCAAGATTAAAAGATTTTAAATAGGAATGGAAGTGGTGTGTGGTAGAAGCTGGTCGGGCTTGAGATCTGGAAAGATCATTGGGAGCAGTGTAGAATGAAGCCAGCAGAAGGCCAGAATGGCCATGGACAGACTGGTGAAGAGGGTCCTACCAGGGTCTAAGCAAGAGATGATGGCAGCCTAGATTGGGATGGTGTACTGGAGGTGAAGAAGAGTAGGTGGAGCAGGGAAACATTTAGGAGGCAAGATGAACGGGGCTTGCTGAGAAGTCAGTAAGGAAGGTGACAGTGTGGGGGGTTGGTGATCAAAGATGACTTCAGTTTCTGGAGCTGGGTAGATAGTGAAAGAGGTGGGAAATGCTGGAAGAGGTGCCAACTTGGGACAAGGAGACCATCACTTTGGGTTCCTGAAGACGACAAGAAACGAAGGTCTGGAGCTCAGAGAGGCTTTGGCTGTCAAACACTTTGGGAACATCTATATAATCACATCTACCCTAAAAGTTTAAGATGTAATAATCAACCAAAGATATTAGAAGATGTGAGGACAGGGTACCTGGATGGCTCAGTTGGTTAAGCATCAGGTCATGGTCTCATAGTCTCAGGGTCACAGGGTGGTGGGATCAAGCCCTGTGTCAGGCTTCCTGACCCATGGGGAGTCTGCTTCTTCCCTCTTCCTCTGCTCTCACCCTGCTCATTCTCTCTCTGTGTCTCAAATTTAAAACCTATAAATACATAAAGATGTGAAGAGACCTCTGAACAGCATTCCAAAGTTCCCAAAAAGTTTTGAGTTATGACAGCATCGCTGGCATACGTAGATAGCTTCCCTCATGTGACCATGAAGACAATGCAACTCAGAAGTTCTGAACTATTCGCTTTCAAACAATGGTATGCCTCCTTGCAAAAGATTATCCTCTAGGGTCGTAACAATCTAGTTAAAAAACAAAATCAGGGATCCCTGGGTGGCGCAGCGGTTTGGCGCCTGCCTTTGGCCTGGGGCGCGATCCTGGAGATCTGGGATCGAATCCCATGTCGGGCTCCCGGTGCATGGAGCCTGCTTCTCCCTCTGCCTGCGTCTCTGCCTCTCTCTCTCTGTGACCATCATAAATAAATAAAAAAACAAAACCTATAACAAAATGAGAAAATTCTTTAAAAAAAAAAATCAGCTCTGTGCTGCCTGTTAAAAGCCAGCAATGCCATGCTTGTAGAGAAGCCCACCCTGTACTGACCAAAAGACACAGGTACGAAGAAGTGAACACAATATAGGCTGGGGACACAATAAAAACAGCAAACACATGGTGCTAGCTGGTGTAGGCCAGGCTCCATTCTGAGTACCTTGTCTCATATAAGCTCATTCGATCCTGTTATTATCCACATTGTATAGACGAGGAAACCAACTAGCCCAGAGAAGTTAGGTAACTTGCTCAGGGTGTCACAACTCCTGAGTGCTGGAAGGCTAGGATTTGAACTCCAGCCAGCTGCCATAGAGTCTGCCCTACAGCCTCCCACCACAGAACCATGCCTACAGGTCCAGGAAAGGAGGATGAGGAGCCAGCTGGAGATAGGTGTGGTACCACAAGGGCATGTGGGCTGTGTTACGTCCTGTTTACCTGTGGGGGAAGTCAGACCCCTGAGTCAGAGCTCCAGCTGGGCTGCTTTGCTGAAACCATCAGGGTGTGTGGGTGTCCGGGCCTGGCTTCTCCGGAAGGAAAGGATTCCCAGCATTCTTGGGAGGAGGGCCACCTATGGTCCTGGCATCCAAGTGCCTCCACAGGCTCAGAGGTCAGGTGAGATGTGAAGTTTGGGAATGAATTCAGGAAGCTAGCCTCAAGAAAACGCAGGGAGGGCGCATGTAATATAGCAAGCAGTGGGCTGCAGCGGTGCCGATGTCCAGGGGCCCACCAAAGCTTGGGCAGCCTGGACAGACCCTTCCGCCTTAGGCAGTGTGTCTGGGTGGGGCTGTGATGAAGCGTAGGCCTCCGAACCAACAGGCCAGGTGGGCTGCAGGCGGCCAGGGCTGGGGCGCTGCGGCAGGAGGCTGGAGACTTGCACACAGGCTCCAGGAGCACCGGCTCGCGGCTGGGGGACGACGAGGGAAGGCGTGGAGGGCGCGAGGGGCCGCGCGGGGCCGTGCACTACCCCGGATGCCTACTCCGCTCCGTGAGCTCTGGCGTCGGGGGCATCCCAGGCCTCGGGCCTCCACGCCCCCACGCGTGCCTCGGCGGGGAGCGGCGCGACGGCGTGACTCCTCGAGGGGCGGGCTCTCGCTCTTAAAAGGGGCCCGAGGCAGCGGCGCCCGCCCCAAGAGCCGACCCAGCCGCGGGGCGAGCGGCCCGTCCCGTCCAGCGAGTGCGCGCCGGGCACCATGCAGCTCTTGGTGAGGGTGCCGTCCGTCCCGGAGCGGGGCGAGCTGGACTGCAGCATCTGCTACCGGCCCTTCAACCTCGCGGGCCGCGCGCCCCGCCGCCTACCCGGGACAGCGCGCGCCCGCTGCGGCCACACGCTCTGCACCGCGTGCTTGCGGGAGCTGGCGGCGCGCGGCGACGGCGGCGGGGCGGCCGCGCGCGTGGTGCGCCTGCGCCGCGTCGTCACGTGCCCCTTCTGCCGCGCGCCAACGCCGCTCCCGCGCGGCGGGGTCACGGAGGTCTCCGTGGACCGGGACTTGTGGTCGCGGCTGGAGGAGAGCGCGCGGGCCGAGCGCAAGCAGGATGAGGCGGGCGGCCCGGTGCCGGGAGGCGGCGACGCCCACGACGGAGACGAGAGCGAGGAGGAGGCCGGACCCAAGACCGCGGGCTGGCGCGCGTTGCGGCGGCTGTGGGAGCGGGTGCTGGCGCCTGCGCGCCGCTGGCGGCGGCCGCTGCCTAGCAACGGTGAGGGGCCCGGGCCGCGGGGCCTGAAGGCGGGAGGGCAAGGCGGGCCGCCGGGGGACTTTGGGAGGCCGGGGCACCCGGGATCGCCAGGGGAGGCTTCCGGGATCGGAGTGTGGGGGGATGCCTGGGATCGCCGTGGGGAGGCCTTGGGGTCGGGGTGTAGGGGAGCGCCCGGGATCGCCAGAGGAGGCCGTGGGGTGTGTGTGTGTGGGCGCCCTAGGTCGGCAGGGGAGGCTGCGGGGACCGGGGCGGGGGGGGTGCGTGGAGCACTCGAGGAAGCTTTCGGGGTAGGAGTGCAGGGGGCGGGGTGGGGGGGAGGAGAAGGCTGTGGGGACCGGGTGCGTGGGAAGCGACCCGGAATGCTTTTGGGGTCGAGGTGCAGGGGGGCGCTTGGGGGTCGCCGGGGGAGGCCGTGGGGTGTGTGTGCCTGGTTTTGCCGGGGCAGGCAGCGAGGGGCGCGGTTGGGATGGGAGCGCCCCGGATCGCCAGCGCTGCCCCATGCCCCGCCGACACTGACCCTCCCTCTCTCCCCCAGTGCTGTACTGTCCGGAGATGAAGGACCTGGCCCGCATGAGCCGCTGCACGCTGTGACCACGGAGCCCGGTGGGCGCTGCATTCTCGGGGCGTGCTGGAGTGCAGGGGTGATGACAAAGCCACCCAGCGCCCATCCGGGGAATGGCGCTGCTGCAGGAGTTGAACCTAGGGCAGGAGGGGCCACCCTAGCCAATGGCCCCCTCCCGTGTACCGGCTGGACCAGCCTCGCCAGTCTTGTGTCTTCAGGGGGAGAGGCCCGGAGATGGTGGAGATGGGTCCTCATTCCCGTGAGAAGGACAGAGTGTGTCCCTAGCTGTGACTCTGGCTTTTGTCCAGGGCAGCTCTGGGCAGTGGGAACAAAGGCCTCTTCTAGCAATTCTGTTAGTGGTTTGAAATTTTTTTAAAGATAGAACATGAGAAGAGGCTGATTTTTGTGTCATGTTAATGTCACTTCTGTGGCAGGTTAGAGAACTGAGAAAAAATTTTTTTCCAGTGCTGGTATGCCTGTCTCCCCAGACCTAGTAGTGTGTTCCTAAAATTATTGAGATGCCTCTGTGCCTCGCTTCATTTCACAATCTCCCTTCAACCTGTGAGGGCAGGTATCACAAGGTCCAGAGGGCATTCATCTGAAGCACCTAATTAGGGCCTATCAGGGATAGGAAAGCCATTTGGTATCACATTTTAATCTTTTGATATTATCTATATAATCACAGGGAAAGCATTGTTATTATGGAAAAAGATGCGTATCATACAGATTTTTTTTCTTTTTTTTAGAGTGAGCACAGGGGCAGGTACAGAGAGAAAGTGAGAGGAGCTCAGGCAGGCTCTCTGCTGAGCTGGAGCCGGACTCAGAGCTTAATGTCACAACCCTGAGATCATGACCTAAGCTGAAACCAAGAGTCGAAAGCTTGACCCACTCAGCCACCTTCCACCCAGGTACCTGTCATCCTCCAATTTTAAATTTGTGCTCCTTACTTGGACATCTCCTACTGTAATGCCATGGATTCTATTTTAAAATCCTATAAACATCTCAATGTAGTTATAGTTTTAGTCTAGGAGCCGCAGCAGCATCACTGCAATTATAAGATCTCAGGATCCCACTTCAGACTCCTCTGAGTTTTCACAAGAATCCCAGGTGATCTGTGTGCACATAAACATTTAAGCATCACTGATTCAGGTCCTGGACTTGCTGGGATGTCACCTTCTGTGGGTAGTATATTTAACACTAGTTGGTATAAAGGATATAAACTCTATTGGAAGTTGTAAAGGACGTTCTGTTGCTAAAGAAATCTGTATGTATGTGTGGCTTATTTATTGTGTGACCTTTTCCTGAATTACAAATATGAATTTATGAAATATAAACCTCAATTTTTATAACCATATTTTGGTATTTTTCCTGTGTTTTGTCTCAACATCGATGTTCCCTCTTTGGGGAGAACTTTCTCAGTATTCCAGAGTGTGGCCCCTTCCCTCACAGGTCCTGTTACAGAATGAATGCCTTGTTTTATAACCCAATAGCATGTGTTTTGTGGGCAGAAGCTCCATGATCTCCGGGACAAATGGTAGTGTTTCACATGTAGTATGTACTTAATAAACTTTTGTTGGATTTAGCTTTTTTGATACACTAGCCCCTAAACTAAGTGTCTGGTCCGAACCCTTGAGAAGCTCTGGTAGTGAACATCACGTGTCAAGGAAGTGTCTAGCAGCTCACATCTTGGGCAAGTGTGAGCCCCCAACTCTACAAAAAACCAGCACGCTACTTGGAACCGAACCTGTGGAGCTGTACTGACCTCTACTGACTCTTGGGGGAACTAGGCAACTTGGTGGAGGAAAAGATGATCAGACAAGGCCAAAAGGGAGGCAGCTAAGAATCCTGCCAGGCACCCTCCCCCTTTTTACCTCTGCCTGGTGAGCCCCACCATGTTTCTGATCTCAGCCCTGGTGACTGGGTATCCTGCTGCTCCCTCCAACTCTACACTGAGTTTTTCACATTGGGGTTTGATGATCCAAGAAAAAAAACAGTAAGTCACAAGATTAAAAAAGAGAGATGGGTAAGGTGGAACGGCAGAAAGCAATACCCTTTCTTTCCTTATCCCCCCCACCACCAAGAACTACCCCCCCCCCCAAAAAAAATAACAGAGCACACAGAAAGGAAAGTATAATTTATATGTACAACCAATACACCTGATACAGAAGAGGGAATTGGGACAGCCCAGGAGTGGGTGCCAAGAGACCGGGAAAGGGGCAGCGGAGGGGAAGTGGGGGGTTCGCCATGCAAACTGCCACTCTCCCCAGCCCCTCCTGGGGAGGAGGACGTGCCCACGTCTCCCCAGCCTGCCCTCCACTACTTTGTTCTGGTCCCAAAGGCAAGGGAGTCCCCCAGCTAGGCCTCCCTGCCTGGTCCATTCAAAATTCAGTCAGTATCTAGGCCTTGGCGGGGAGGGAGGCGGGGGTAGGGTAGAAGTGCTCCCAGAACCTGAGCCCCAGAGCTGGGGTTCCCCCACATCTGGCCTGTACGTTTTCTCCCACCCTTTCTAGGTTACCCGGTCCCTAGAACAGATTGAGGAGCTCCTCTTTGGCTTGAGGGAGTATCACCCAACCATCACTCTCTTGGGGGCGGGGTGGTGGTGGTGGTGGTCCTTGGTCCCTAGGGAGAGGGAAGAGTCCCAACACAAGATGCCGGTACGCAGGAGGTAACTGAGCCAGTGAATGGCGCCTTTATTCGGAGGCTGAACAGCAACCGACTCCCTCCCTTATAACTGCTCCTCCCTCCTTTTGGGAAGAGGTAAGGGGAAGGAAACATGCAGCCACCCCTCTTCTTCCCTTCCTCCCTCTCTGAAGTCCCCCCTCCTCTCTTCAAAGCTCTTTGCCCCAAGTTCCTAAGGTCCAGGCCAGGCTAATCCCCCAGGGCTGTAGATGGAGCTCAGCTGTAGATGGAGCTCGTATTGCAGGAGTAGAGACCGGGGGAGGCTCCACCGCTTTCCTCCCTCCACAACCACTTACTGGGAAGCTGTGTGTGTTTGGTGTGGGGGATAAAGATACTTGGAAGACCCTGCTCACCACCCCCCACCCAGACCTCTTCTCACCAGCACAGGCTTCAAAGCGTGGTGGGAAAGGTGCACGGGAGTGGAGAGAGACAAGGGGCCCTTCCCGAAAAGAGGAGTTGTAGAGAGGGGCAGAGGGGCTCCTAGCCCAGAGGTGGCCCATGGGGTGGGGAAGGTGGAGGATTGGCAGCAGGTCCCAGAGCCTGAGCTGGAGGTCGACCTCGGGCACGGGGTCTGGGCGATGGGCAGGCCTGGGATCCAGTCAGTCGTCTATACAGATCACCTCCCCGGCTCGGGGCTCCTTCCGATCCAGCCCGTCTGACACCAATGCCCCCACCATTTCCTTCTCCTTCTTCACCAGCACTGGAGGGCCGTTGGTGGCGGCTGTTAGGGAAGGGAGTAAGGAAGTGAATCCCTGACTCACTCCTAAACATCACCTCCTGTGCATAGCGTAGTACTGCTAGGTTGTCTCCTGCCACTTTTCCGTTCCCGGGGTAGCAGGAGTGGGAAGACCAGGATGAACCCCTCTCCCTGAGGGTCCCCCTGTGCCTGTGATAGACCCCACGTGCCAACTCTCACCATACCCCCCTCCTGATCTCATATTCTCTTTCCTGGGGCAACCCAGACGGAGGAGGCTTAGGAAAAAGGTACCAGCCATACAGCCACTGACACCCTTGGGGCATTTTGGATGATGAGAATGGTAGAGAAGTCAAGGCTGCGAAGAACAAAGCCCAGAACAACTCTGTTCCCTAGAACCGTGGATGCTTATAAGGAAGTGACATAGGCTGGAAAGATAAAGGGTGGCTGAGCGGGGCTGAAGCTTGGAAAAGAGAGCTGGGAAAGGCAGAGAGTGGGAAGTCATCACCTGACCTGTGATGAAGGACCCGGCAGGCATCTGGCTGTAGTTGGCGCCTGCGGCGGCCAGGGCCCCGACGGGTGCGGCGCTGAAGGCCGCCCCGTATCCCGGAGGTGTAGCGTAGGGCCCCGGGGGAAAGGCCTGGAAGAGAGAAGAGAGGAGGCCCACATCAGAGGCTCCAGAGTCTGTGAGAGGAAGAAACTTAGGGGAAACTGGGGCCAGGCTCCAGAACTACCACGACTGTAATGTACAGGCAGGGACACTGGATGGTAAGGAGTGTGTCGGAGCAAGTCTCCACACTAAGGTGCTGGGAATGTGTGTGGGCGTGCACATGCATGTGTGTATAGAAGGAGGACTTTCAGGGACAACTAGAGTTAGGGGGAGGAGGGTTACCGGTGTGGGGTGAGGCTCCGTGCCCTTGCTGGCCAGCCGGCTGAGAATGCTGCGCTCGGACATCTGAAGGCGGGCTGCGATGGGGGGGATTCGGGACAGCGTGGCTGGCAGGCGGGTCACGTCCGCCTTCATGTCGCTCAGCAACTCCTCCAGCTGGTTCAGAACTGGGGCCCGGGCCACAGAGAAAGAAGGGCAAGAGAAAGACAGGGAAAAGGAGAGATGGAGCCAGGAAAAGAAAAGGAGTCAGATGGACAGACACAGTCAGAAAAGGAGAGAGAGAGAGAAAAAGAGAGAGAGAGGAGAGAGAGGAGCACACAGATGTCAAAGAACCAGAGGCCAAGAAAATGCCAGAAGGAGGCAGAAAGAGTGACTCGGGGCAGAGGGGGGAGAAAGAAGAGGCAGGTGAAGAGGCAGAGACCAGATGAGCAAAGGATAAACAGAGAAAGAGGACAGGACAGGACACGGGAGGCGGGGGGGACATTGGGAGACATGGGGCGGGGAGTTGTCAGAACATCCCATATTGCCAGAGTGACGTTTAGGGGGTGGGGATGATGGGGAGGAAATAGGAGATGTGGGAGGAGGTAAGTGGTGTCAAAGATTCCAGGAGTCAGGGTTTTAATATGTGAGGGGGAGGGAGGTTAGATGGTCAGCATCACAGATTCAGGGAATTAGAACAGGAATCAAAGGGGCCGGGAGTCAAGTCACTAGTCAGACAGGATTAGGTCATTAGAGGGCTCTGGAGATCAATCTATCATCATCAGGATAAGAGGGTTTGGGAGGAAGGGTTGGGGATCACAGGGAAGTTTCAGGGGGTAGGGTCACAGGGGTGAGATGGGGGGTAGTTTCTGCCTGGTGGGGCAAGTGAGATGGGGGGATGTGATTTGCAGGATGGGGGTAAGGATCTAGGAGGGGTCTATACACAGGCCACGGCCCCGGAGAGGGTGCTACTAGCAGTATGGCAGGCGTGTGGGTCAACGAAGTTCCGCCCTGTGGAGGGGACGTGGCACAGTCTCACGGAGTCTGGGGAAGGCGGGGGGGAAGGTCCCTCTACCGGGCACTGGCATGAACACTCTTAGGTACAGACAAGGGCAGCCTTGCACAAACCCAAGAGGCTAAAAACCACGGGGTGGCCGGGTGGGTTGGGTTGGGGTGGGGTCAGAGGGGGGTGGTTCAGAGGGAAAGGGGTCAGAAGGGTGGGAAGATTTTGAGGGGTGCGGGGTGAAGACTTACGCAGCGTTGTGGGCCCTCCCCCGCGCGGGGCCGCCGCGGCCCTTACCCTTGTGCAGGACGGCGTTGGCCGGCTTGTTCCCCGCCAGCGACTCCTTGGAGAGGTGCTGGTGGCTCTCGGCCAGGCATTCGGCCTCGGCGAAGCGGGCGTGGAGGGCCATGGCGGGGTGCGCCGGCTCTTGCGATAGGTTCAGGTAGGCCGCCCGCCGAAGCTGCTCCTCGATCACCAGCGCCTGCTCCAGGAGCTGAGGGCACGGGGGTGGGGGTGAGTGCGGGCATCTGCCAGCCGTGGGGGCCCAAGACCCATACTGCCCTCCCTGCCCGCCCATCCTAAGGGTGGACCTAGCACAGACCTCAACCTACACCATCCCAGACACAGGGTACACCCCGCTCTTGGCCTCAGGCACCTTCCCTCCATTCCAACCACCCCTGGTCCCACCTCTGACCCAAGCTCTCCACCTCAACGCTGTTCCTCCTCTCTCTGATCCCCACCTTGAATCTCCGGGCCAGGAACTTATTTTTCATCTCCAGAAAGTTCCCCTTATTGGCTTCAGTTTTAAATGGCTCATTGATAATGGCAAACTGAGCATCATTCTGGATGTCCTGCCACCGTGCATAGCCATGGCTGCGACGCAGGAAGGAAACGTCAAGGAATTTAATAGGAGAATTTTACACTGTGCCATAAACACTTCCTCCTGACTCGATCTCCCGAGTGAGGCACGACTCCCCCTTCCCTGGGTGTGGACTCATCCCCGTTCCAGGTTAAGAAAACCACTTCTTTCTTGTGTTTGTATCAAAGGATACAGGACAATCCCAGCCAGAAGCCAATAGTCATGTCTTCGGTGCCAGATCTCATTGAGTTTTCCTGAGGAAATAGCTGCCCGTTCCTCATTCTGCCACAGCGTGTGAAGCTCTGAAAAGCGGACCACAGGGGGAGGGCTGTCAGGAGTTTGGGAACCACTGCCAGCTCAACAGATGGGCAGAGATGAGGGACCTGAACAGTGGGAGAGGACCAAGGACTCTTTAGGAGAAAAGGGAAAGGTTAGGTTCAGGGTGAGGAGCAAAGTGGTTACAAATAAGGTTCTAGCTCGAACTAGGAATAAAGGGGGGATAAAAGACGCTCTGGAGGTAGGGGTGCGGCCATGGAGGCCTGCAGGCCGGGGAGGGATTGGAGGCAACACAGCAGGCGGTGCTCCAAGGGCAGCTACTTGGATGGAAGGCAGCAGAAGGCCTCAGGCAGAGCAAGAAGACTCAGGAGGGGGAGCACACCTCAAGTGAGGAGCCCACCTCAAGTGAGGAGCCCAGGGGGGCGAGCACAGCCCAGCAAGGGGCCCCCACCTGTGAAGCCTCCATCTGCGATATTGAACATGAACCGAGGCTTCTCTGCCTTCTCCTCGCGCCGCCCATTGGGCCGTGGCTCGTCCCGGGGAGGGCCAGGTCGCAGCTCCCGGTCCCCTTTCACATCTTCTGCTAGGACAGACGAGGCAGAGCTCACATCTGCCACCAGCCTCTGCCCACCCCGAAGACTACCCTGTACTGGACTGTCCCTCGAACAACTACCCCCCAGAACCCAGGCGTCTGCGCCCCCAGACTCCACCTCCCAATTCCCTCGGGGACCCAGTGCTTCCACCCATTACCTCGCTTGCCCAAATCCCCTGTTTCCCCCTCCGGCCTCTCCCTGTGCTCCTGTCCATCCAACGGCTTCTCCTCCCCCCTCTCTCCTGGCGTCGACTCTGTGGCTGTGGGAGGGGGTGGGGGACAGGAAGGGAGGATGTCACCCTCATCCCCTGACCCCAGAAGAGGGAAATGCTGGATCCTAAGCCCCTCATCGTCCCTAAGCCCATGCACCCACCTGACTTCTCTCTGTCCCCCCGGTACCCAGGCTCAGGCTCCATTTCTCCAGGCACTCCTGGCACCTCCTCCTCTAGAGAAATCTTCCTTGGCTCCAGCCGCTCCCCAAGTGATGGGGCTGGGCTAGGGGCATCGGCCTAGAAGATGACCGTGGAGTTAGGATGGGGCATAGGGATCCCAAGCACCCGGCCTTCACTCTCTCCCCTCCCAGGGAGTCAGGGAGCCACAAACCTCTGTCTCTATCTTCTCCCCAGTTCTGTTCTTCTCAGGCTTCTCCTCCTGGTTTTCCACTTCATCCTTTTCAAGAGGTGTCCTCGAGCCGTCTCCCTTCTCACTTGGAGCTGGAGTAGCTGCGGGGGAGGCAGAATGAGTAAGCAGAAAGACCCACCCTGACTCCTGTCTATGTTTGCAGGGCACTGACCCCAGCCCCACCTCTCCTGTCATCCTGCTCCTTGTTACCAGGTTTAGAAGTGCAAGGACTGTTGGTGGCAGAGGCCTCAGGGGTGGTGGGAGACGTTTTGGTAGGAGAGGAGGCTCTAGAGGAGCGCTTAGAGTCGGCACTGGGATCAGGCATCAGCTCAGGCATCGACCAGCGCCCATTGATGTGTTCAAACTCCTGTACCTGAGGGGGACAGGGGGGCATAAGGATGGGTCAGCTGCGGGCCCTGAGGGGGGCAGGTCGGCTGCAGGCAGTGGACATACAGGAAGCTCAGTCTTGTGTCCCCTCTCCCGCAAGCCTGATTCCAGAACTGAGCAGTGCTAGGCAGAGGGGGGACAGGGACTAGGTGGCCAGTCTGACGCAGGCCAGAGAGATGGATACCTTCTTCTTGACAAGAGACATGACTCCAATTCGGGTCAGCACTTGCTGGCGACTCAGGCCCTCCCGAGGAACGCCGTCAGCAAATGTTTCAGAGCCGTCTGCCCCGGGCTCACAGAGATGGCGCATGAACAGAGACACGTAGGCCCTGACAGGCATGGGGCAGAATACAGGTTAGGAGGGAGCACAGGGCCTACCGAAGCCCTCAACCCTTCAACTCCGCAGGTGCCTCCATGGCTCCTCCTAGGGATGAACCCTCCACATCCCCACTCCCACTTCAGCCCCCCCACTCCCCGCATCTCCAAGGCCCTCGGCTGCCAGGCCCCATCAGTCAGCACATCATCCTGTCCACTGGCTCCGGGCCGAGGAAATGTGAGGCCAGGACAGGTCCAGGGCAGGGCTCCTATCTCCAGCGCCTCTCCCGTAGTAGGGGGACCAGGCCTCTGTGCTCTAGGCTCGGCTGAGGGGACATGGGGCGCACTGAGCCCACGCCCCAGGAAACCAAGCCATGTGATGCCCCACAGTGCCATGTGGCCAGGAGCACGGTGATCAGTTGAGTAAGGTCACATCATGTGGTGGCCGAGCGAGCACAAGACAGGAAGACCCAAGGCTCCCTCCCATCCCCTCTGGCCAGCTGGGCCTGAGGCACCCACACTTACTTGAACTCCTTCTCTGTCTTTCCCCTCAGGTCCCGCACCAGCCACTGTGTGGTGAAGGCATCCTGTGGGGGCATCCCCCAGCGCATCACTGCATTGAGGAAGGCCTTCCGCTGCCGGGTGTTAAAGCCCAGCACCTGTGGAGTGGGGTGGGGGAGGGCATGAGCCATCAGTGTCCTGGGATCTCTCTGCTGGGCCCCCCCAGGGGACACACGGGGGCCTGAGCCCAGCTCCCACCTCGATATTGCCCCCGACTCGAGCCAGCAGCGGAGGCAGTGGTTTATCCTTCTCATTCCGGAGCTGCCTCTTTGACTGTCGACGCCCTGGGTTTGTGTGGGGGGGATTGGCCTGGTTAGTGGGGGGCCCCATCTCCCTCAACCCTCAGTCCTTCTCTGCACCCCACGCCCCCAGGAAGCAGAACCCGGGAAAGGCCTGGGTCACATCTGAGCCACTTCTAATTTTCTTTCAAGCACTTTCTGACCTAGCAACCGAGCAGATCTAGGAGAAGCCGGTCCCGTTAAAAGCACTAGTACCAAGACCAGCCCGTGAGGATGTAAAACATAAACTCTCGATTTTCCTCTAGGCAACTAAGCCTGTGTAATCCTACACTCCAAGTTTTAACAGTAGAGAAATTACGTATGTCTTGCACTTTTAGCTTATCTGTGACCTTTAGCTCATCTACACAAAAGCACTTGTCTGTAGAAAAGCAGATGAAACAGATGTCGTGAGGCGAATGGGAAGAGCTATAGCTCTTCCTCTGAAAATGAGAAAATCAGATGTCACCTTCTGGACGTTCATCAAAGTCTTCGTCTTCTTCCTCTGATCCCACTGAGTATTCGGACTGGTTATCTGTGGGGAGACGGCTCAATGGTCAGGGACAGCTCCTGCGCTAAGCCCACACAGGGGCCCTTCCTGCCTGGAGGCCTCCTGGGGATGCCGTCAGACTCCAGGGCCACATACCCTGCACAGGGCCCACTCGTCACTCACCTGGTCCCTGGGCACCTCCCGACCCCCACACATCTTGTGCCAAGTGAGGACCCTGGGTGTCCAGCGGGCCCCCCTCTGCAGCCACCAGCCGGCTGAAACCACCTGCGAGCCCCTCCAGCCTCCAGGCAGCTCCTTCCCCCTCAGCAGGAAAGGCCCTGACCCCTAGGCCTCCCTCTTTCCCTTGAAACGCCCTCCAGGCTCCAGGCTCCCTGTCAGCACTCCTGCCTTTCCTGATCCTCCCTCTTGGGCAGTCCTCACCTTGGTCCTCCTGAGCAGCATCGTTGTAGTTGACCTGTTTGCGAACCCGCTTGCCTTTGCCCAGGTTCCGGGCCAGGTCCTCCTGCTGCTGCTCATAGTGATGCCTCAAGAGCTTCTCCCAGTAGTCGGGGTCCACATTCTCCTCCTGCTTGATGATCTCCCGTTCGATCTCCTCAATCTGGAAGGCAGCACAACACATGCTGGCAACTTCCCTCTGCCACCCGGTGCTCTCACCACAACCAAATTCCAACTCCCCTGCTGCCCGGTCTCATCAAGGCTGCGTGAATATTCTGGATGTGGCCCATCTTCCTTGCCTCTTACCTGCAACGTGCTTCTCCTCTCTGCTCCCTGAATCTTCCCTGGAACCCTCCTCTAGCACCTTCCACATCCCTCCCACTCTGACTCCTAGGCACCTACTTAGGTTCTCCTTAAAGCCTGGTTTCACCTATCAGACCCTTACTGCCTTTTGTTGGGTGCTATAGTAAGAGATAGGGTCAAAAATGAGAACAAAGAGGGATCCTCGCCCCTCGAGGTCCAACAAAAGGACACTGTTCTGAGGTGGTCCAGGATAGAGCATCTGGTCCCCAGTCTCTCACCTTGTCTTCCTCCCGCACCACATACTGGGCCACCTTGAAGGAGCTAAGATACTCGTTCATGTTCTGCACGTCTGTGTCCTCTGTTGCATCCTGGTTCCGGTCCAACAGCCGAGCGATGGCCTCGTTGTCATAGTGAATAACACTGCTGTCCTCCTCCTTGTTCTCGCCTGGTGGAGATAGGGAATGAGAGGGGACTCTGAGTTCCAACCAGAATCTGGCGCAACTGGACAGAGGTCTGGGGGAGAAGGCCCTTCCCCAGGGAGTCCACGGACACGTGTTGGGGCTTCCAAACATCCACGCAAGAGAAGAGACCCCCTTTCCCCCGAGGGCCGCACGGGAAAGTTTTTATTCTGGAGCTTCTGAAAGAAGTGTGTCCAGGAGAGCAGGTTCTCACCCTCGTTTTCATCCTTGAACAGCTCCTCAGTGCCAAATTTGAGGATGTCATCCAGCTCCTGCTTGGACATGGAGCCCGCCTTGGAGCCTAGCCCAGGCCGTACCACCAGATGCGTCAGCATCATCTTCCTCTTGGCTACTTGCGTGATTCGCTCTTCCACGGATGCACGGGTCACAAACCGGTAAATCATCACCTTGTTGGCCTGGCCGATCCGATGAGCGCGGCTGAAGGCCTGCGGGGAAAAGGAAGAAGTGGGGATGGACCAGGGGACATGCGGCCCACGTGCTGGGGAAAGGAGGCTCTTCTACCCCCCGGAACACAACTCCCTCCACTGTGAACCCACGTCTCCCTGCTAATTGGTACACGGGCTTTCGGAGGTGAGCTCCCACCTGGATGTCGTTATGGGGATTCCAGTCAGAATCGAAGATGATGACCGTGTCAGCAGTGGCCAGATTGATGCCCAGGCCTCCAGCTCGGGTGGACAGCAGGAAGCAGAACTGCTGCGCCCCGGGAGCTAGGAGGGGACAAGATTATGCAATGGTTCTGTGCAGCTGGTACCAGACACCCTGACCGACAACCATGTCACCAACTCAGAAGCTAGGAGGCACATATCCTCCTGTACCAGGGGACCTAGCACAAGTGGCTCGGGCCTTGCACACCCAGCAGGGACCAGGGCCTCTCGTCCTCACCATTGAACCGATCGATAGCCTCCTGCCTCAGAGCGCCTGTGATGCCACCGTCGATGCGCTCATACTTGTACCCTTCGTAGTCTAGAAAGTCTTCTAGCAGGTCCAACATCTTGGTCATCTAGAGAGAGAGAACCACAGAGTTCTCTGGAATGACGAGGCAGTGGGACAGGCCCAGTCTGTACTGACCATCTATCTCACCACCGTCCTCAGATGCCATGCCTCCCCAGTGCTGCTCCCCCTCCTCACCCCACACTCTTATCACACTCGCTTGACTTAGGGTCACTTCTCCTAAAGCAGAGGTTCTCTTCTGAGACCTATGAGAATGTTTCAGGGACATCTCCAAATGCCCTGAAACTTTACGAAATTGTCTGTGTGGCTTTCCTCAGATTTCCAAGAGCTCTGAGCCCTCCTCTCTCTCCCGTGGTTAAGAAACAGGAAGGGTCCCACAGGCCACCCTCAGGCGACACGTGATTACACGTGGAGTGGCTCACCCTTGCCCTGCTGGCCATTTCCAAGAAGCTGGCCTGCAACCTCCCATGACTTTAACTAATAATGGGGGTCCGCCCGCCCAGAACCTCTCAAGACTGCCACCACTTGACCTCTCACACCACGGCAGCCACAGAAACAGGGAAGGGCCTGGCCCCAGGGGCGACACAAGGTGAGGGGTACAGGTCACCTGAGAGAAGATGAGGACTCTGTGTCCTTGCTCCTTCAGCTTGCGGAGCATCTTCTGCAGGAGCATTAGCTTGCCAGATGCCTTAATAAGTGCCCCACCTTCATAGGCCCCACTGGGGAGTTTGGGGGACTCCTGCAAAGAAGAGAGCAGAGAGGAGAGGGTCAGAGAATGCACCCCCATGTTTGGACCAAGCCCAGAAAGCCAGGAGCCGAAACCCAGCCTCCAGTCCTTTTAACTGCCCACTCGTCTGGGGGATCCCATGCCTAGACCCCTGCCCCCTGCCCAGCTCCATGCCTGCCTCGGCTCCTCCCACCCCCCATTTTCAGAGAGCAGCACAGCGGAAGCCCCCAGCTCATGCATCACCATAGCAGCCACGGGGAAGAGGTAGGGGTGGTTGCAGCACTTCTTAAGATCCATCATGATGTTGAGCAGCGACACTTGGTTCCCACCACCTCGCGAATTCAAGGCCTCAAAGTTCCGAGTCAGGATGTACTTGTAGTATTTCCTAAAGACCAGGGTGGGGGCGCAGAAGAGACAGAGAAAGGAAGTGGTGATGAGGCCACTGCACCCCCAACCAAGCCCCCAGTCCAGGTCACCCTGCTCTCATCTCACTTCTGCATGGGGCTCAGCTCCACCCGAACAATGAGCTCTGTCTTGGCTGGCATGTTCTTGAAGACATCAGCCTTGAGCCTCCGCAGCATGTGCGGCCCCAGCAAATCGTGCAGTTTCTTAATCTGGTCTTCTTTGGATATGTCGGCAAATTCCTCCAGGAAGCCTTCCAGGTTGCTGGCAGCCGGGAGGAGATAAGGAACTGAACAGGCTGTCGGGGTGTTTTTCCCCTGGCCTGGGGCTCCCTTCCTCACTTGGAGGAACCCTCTGCCCACTCAGGTTCTCAGCCCCTCCACCCTGCATCTCCCACCCTGGTGGGGCACTTACTTAAACCTCTCTGGGGTGAGGAAGTTCAGCAGATGGAAGAGCTCCTCCAGATTATTCTGCAACGGAGTCCCTGTCAGCAGCAACTTATGATCTATCTTGTAGCCATTAAGGACCCTGAAAAACTAGAAATTGGGGCAAAGAAAGGCAGAACGGTCCCGTTAGTGGCAAGCGGCTGGACCACGGTATCTGCCTTTTCCTGTTCCCTTTGGGATAAAGGCCCCAAATCGCTAGTCCTCCCTCTTTCCCAACCTGCACTTCACTCCTTCTGGACTGCACAAAGTCCAGAACCTTCCTTTCTCAGGAGCAGGGCAAGACTCCAAGGTCTGGGGATCTCACTCACCTTGGACTGGTTATTCTTGAGCCGATGGGCTTCATCCACCACGAGGCAGGCCCAGCGGATGGAGCCAAGGGCCGCCTGATCGATGGTGATCAGCTCATACGATGTCAGAAGAACGTGGAACTTCACCTGCGCCTCCCTCTGCCAACACAGCCACTGTCCGCCGGGCTGCCACCCGACACCCACGCACCTAGACTTCCACCCTGGTTCTTTCCCCGACACCCCCCTTCCTGACTGAGATTGCCAAAGGGAGCCAGGAACCCTGTCCCGCTACTTGGTGTCCAGGTGGGGATTACAGAACATGAGCCCCCCAACCCCTACCACACCATCCACTAGGGACTTAAGTGTACATTCCTCAGAGGACCTGCAGTGCCTCCAGGACAAGACAGCAGGGCGTGTCGTTGGGTGGAAGACGGGGAGAGGCCAGTGGGGAACAGAGAAACTGAAATGCTGGTCAGGGGGCAAAGAAGTAAGATGTTGGGGTCTCGGAGAAGACAAGATTGAGGGGCCTACCTTCATCTTAAAAGCTTTCTTGCCACCCTTGATAGCATTATCTTCAAAGGAAAACTCGTTCTCTCGAATGATGGCGCGGCTGTCCTTGTCACCCGTGTACGTCACCACATAGAACTTAGGTGCCCACATCTGGAACTCCCGCTCCCAGTTAATGATGGTAGAGAGAGGGGCGCTCACCAGGAAGGGACCCTTTGTGTGGCCCTGGGAATTGGGCGGGGGTGGGGTGGCCATCAGTCAGGGTTCGAGGCTGTCAGCCTCCACCCTCACATTCCCCCGAGCCAGTCAGGCCTGAGCCTAGCTGCTCCCCTTAGGGCCCCCAGCCCCCCACACCTCCTTATAGAGTGAGTAGAGGAAGACGATGGTCTGTATGGTCTTGCCCAGTCCCATCTCATCAGCCAGGATGGTGTCAGTTCCCTGGGCCCAGGAGAAGCGCAGCCAGTTCAAGCCTTCCAGCTGATACATGTGCAGTGTGCCTCCCGTGGCTGTGATAAACCGTGGCTGAGTCTCATATTTCACCGTAGGCTGTGGAGTCGAGAAGGCAGGACACTCAGGGGAATGAACATCTGGGCTCCTCTGGTCCTAGGTCTCCTCTGCCTGCCTCCCTGGCACTGATCTCAAGCTGGGCCACAGTTCCCTCCACGAGGCCTAAGCTCAGGAAGATTCTCATCTTCATTCCCCCGCCCCCAGTTCCTTAAAGCCAGACAGGACAGCAGCAGCAGCATGAGGAAGGGAGCTGGGGATGCCAGAGCCCCGTCTGCTGCTACTCCTAGCTGCTCTCCGGTTCCTTTGCCAGAGTTCCTAGCTGCTCTCGAGGCATGGCTGGATACTGTTCGGGAGGCTGCTGAGACTCAGGCAAGCCCTGTCAGTAGCCCCTGGGAAATCTTCAATCACCACACTTCTAGAAATGGGAGAGAGGCCAAGAGAGAGGACTTACGTCATTAGTAGGAGAGCTGGGAGGTCCATCTCCCTGCAGCTCCTTCTTCTTCTTCTTGTACTTGCGGGGCTGGGCGGGGTCCTCCCCCATAATCAGTTCTCTGGGAAAAGAGCAGGTCTGAGTGAGGCCTGCTCCTCAGGACCTTGCTTTCTCCTGAACCCACTCCAGACCCACCTCCTGCTTCCCGTAAGCTTGATTCTCTCACATTTCCTTTCTCCCAGGCTCTTTATCCTCACTGCTTGATTTTCACCTCTAGAGGTGACCCTCCTCATCCTCAGCATCCTCTTCCCCACAGCTCTGGCTGGAAGTCTTCACACTGCCTCTTTGTCAGTCCCAGCCCAGACAGCTAGAGCCGGCTCCCACTGCCCTCAATTCCAGGTTGGGTCTGTCTGGAGTGGACCTCTTCTTATCCTAGAGGGGTAGCTTTTGCACCCCCTGCCCTCAGCATCCCCTCCACCTCTCAACCTGGCTCCCTCACCGGTGTCTCCAGTAGCTCTGCTTATGGTCTTCATATTCAGGGATATTCATTTCATCCTCCTCCCACGTGGACTGGTCATAGGGCAAGTCCCTCCATTTCACTAGATAGTGGTAATTCCCCTTTTTATCCACACTGTAGGGCAGAAAACAGAGAGAAGGAGCAGGAAGAGAAAAAGAACATGAACTATATGCAAGTAGAAAGAAATCTTACCAAACGCAATCACAGGCAAACACGGAGCCTTTGTTATTAGTGAATTAACCACAGTGGGCCCCTGGGAGGGAATTCAGGATGGCTAGAGTACCACCCTACCCTTTTCAGGACAGCTGCTTAAAAAATCAATGATCAGGGACGCCTGGGTAGCTCAGTGGCTGAACATCTGCCTTTGGCTCAGGTCGTGATCTCGGGGTCCTGGGATCAAGTCCTCCATCAGGCTCCCCACAGGGAGCCTGCTTCTCCCTCTGCCTATGTCTCTGCATCTCTAGTAAATCAGTAAATAAGATCTTTTTTTTTTTTTAAAGATTTTATTTATTCATTAGTGAAAGACAAAGAGAGGCAAAGCAGAGACACAAGCAGAGGGAGAAGCAGGCTCCACGCAGAAAGCCTGATGTGGGACTCGATCCCAGGACTCGGGGATCACGACCTGAGCCAAAGGCAGATGCTCAACTACTGAGCCATCCACGCGTCCCTCAAATAAAATCTTAAAAAAAAAAAAAAAATCAACAATGAGAAAATATCCCTGGGCTTCTTACCATGTGTTCGTCTAATTAGTATTAACCAAACAGCCATTAGGTGTGAGGCACTATTCCAGACGGCGGTGATTCAGCAGTTGTGAACCAAACAGACCACCGACCCTATTCTCATGGGGCTCACGTTCTGCCGTGCATGGCAGCAACGAAACGGGAATACACGCACAGAGAGCCATCACGCTGTGACAAGGGCCACAATGGAAGAACCACTGCAAACACTGGCCTGGTTGAACTGCATTTTTCATATTTGCTTTCACACCCCATTATACCCAGCGTCATGTGTCCTCAGATTAAAGGCAATGGCTGGACTCTGCTCCTGGATTCTCTCAACCCTCCCAAAGGAGCCAAGCCCAAGGAGGGCTGGCGGGCAGGCAGGAGTTACGCAGGTGGAGCAGGTGCCGGGCTCATGGACACACACCTACGTGGGGCTGTTGCTGCCAGCCCCAGAATGGCCTAGCCCAGGAAGCCGTGCCCACGGCCAAGGCTCACCTGTGGTTGATGATGCGGTGGACGGTCATCCACTCCGGCTTGATGCCAAAGCGATAGTACTTCTCTTCCATCTCCGCGTAGTGCGGGTCCTTCACCTTGCGTTTATCGCTCTTCCCGTCGTCCTCACCGGAGCCGTAGTCCAGGGGCGGGGGCTCATCCATGTCATTCTTTCGCTGGTAGTTTCGGTACATTACCAAGTGGAAGATCTCCAACTGAAGGGGCACAGGAGGGGAGGGAGAGAGATGGTCAGAAAGGACTCAAGGGGATGGGGACAGGCCACAGGGGCAGTGGTGGGGGATAAGACACCCAAAGTGACCTGGGCGAGCTCGTCACAAGCAAAAGGAAGCAGGGAATATGGTGTGATAGAGGAAGAAAGCTGAGGGAGGCTGCTGGAAAAAGGACTGGAGGTGAACGAAGGAGGGAGGGTGTGAGGGCGGAGACCGGAAGTGAGGACGAGCACAGGGTCTGGAACACAGGAGCCACAGGAGACAAGCGAGAAGAGTGGTAGGTAGGGTCACAGGGAGGCACAAAGGGGCCTGGTACCTGAAGCTCCTTGGCCCAGGAGCAGTGCCAGTAGGACAGCCCCACCCACTTGACGAAGAACTCGCGCTCTGAGCGGCCTTGAAGAGGACGGGGCGGTGGGGCATCAGGGTTCCCGTCCGCCTGCTGGGGTGCTGGCACAGACACGGGTGGCTCCCCCCACCGCCAGTGCAGGATCTTCTGCACACGGCCCTTCAGTACAGGGCACTGCGGGAGGCAGAAAAGTGCATCATTAGGGGAGGAGGACCGTGGTCCCCCCCAAGGGAGGCAACAGCCCACTGATGGGGCGAGAGAGAAGGATGGAGCTGGATGAGTGGGTCCCAGGTATGGGGTGAGTTGGGGAAGCCAGGTAACACCGCAGGAAGGGGCCACTCACCGTGCACCGGGGACACAGCCACTCCCCATTGGGGATGTCGGGCAGGGGCGGGTTCAGACAGTGAATGTGGTATGAAGAAATACATGCATCACAGCACAGGAGCTCGCCCCCATCCTTGCACACGCGGCAGTACTCCATGTGGTCATCTTCCTCCTCCTTCTCCCCTTCTTCCTCTCCCTCTTCATACTCTTCCTCCTCCTCCTTGGCCTCCCACTGTACCCCCTCCTTCTCCTGGGAGGCCAAGGCCAGACATAGAGATACATGAAGGGAAGGAGACGGGCAGTGAGACCAGGAGATGGGGACAGCGACAGGACACCTAAACCCTAGATGCACAAAGGAGACGGGCAGGAACGAGGGAACGGGACACCTCTGTTTCCAAAAATGATGATGAGAGCCAAAGGGGATGGGGCGGGGGTGGGCAGAGGAGCCAAGAACATAGACCCATACACACCAGCCACCGAGAAGGCCAGGCTTCAGGGGGCAGGTGGGGGATAGGGGGCAGGTGGAGGACAGTGAGCCAGCACAGGAAATGGCCAGTGGGTTTCCGGGGGCACCAGGTACTCACACAGTGGGGGCAGCTCCATTTGCCCTCAGGAGCCCGGTCCAGCTCAGGATCGAGGCAGACAAGGTGGTAGGCACGAGGGCAGGTGTCACACAGAATAATTTCCCCACCCTGCTGGCACACCTCACAGTAATCCTGATGATCCGTCTCGTAGCCATCAACCTCCTCCTCCCCGGCCACTGTGGGACAGCCCAGGACTGTCATATACACCAGTGGAGGCACATGGCAGAGAAAGACAGTGAGAGAGAGATGATGGAAAAGAAAAGGACTGAACAAAGCAGTCAGAGGGGAAAATAAGAGGGGCCCCCAAGGAATGAGGGGAGGCCAGACCACCAGGTCACATGTGGCTGGCACTCCCTACCTTTCCTCTTCTTCCTTCCTGGCCGCCCTCTCTTGAGCTTTTTGGTGCGGACAGGGCCGTCAGGCCGGCCTGAGGCGCTGTGGACGCTCCCGCTGTCCAGATCTGACTCCTCGGCCTCTGGTTCAGGGCCCTCATCACTCTGCAAGACATACTGCCCGTAGCCCCGTGGCGGTCAGGGAGGCCAGCTTCATCCCACTCCCCTCCCTGGGCCTCTGGCTCCCGTTCCAGCTTCCCGCACGGACCCCTGGCCCAACATCCCCCTCAACCCCTGGGTGCCTAGTAGATGGGGAAGAGCCACTCACCGAGCCTCCCTTCTTCCTCTTGCCACCTAGCAGCCCTAGTTTGATTTTGAGCGGTGCCATCTTCTTTCCCCGAAGCTTCTTGCGTCCATCAGGCACTCGGGGGCTCTTACTCCGCCTTTTATGGCCTGGACCTGAATGAGGAGAGGGGTGAAAAAGAAATAGCAGAGATCATGACATCCTGGAATCATAGAGGTCATAGGGGCCTCTGGACCCTTCTGTGGGCTACAGCTTCCCTGAGACCTCTAGGAAGAAGCGTTTCTTTTACCACAATCGCGGCTACAAAGACAAAAAAAAGTTCTAGACTCTAACTTGAGATTGTGTGGTTTAGAGAGCAGGAGCGACAGTTGTTCTAACCAGAGATTTTCTCACCTTTGCCCTCTTTGGTTTTGGCTCTTCGGATGGGTGGGGGCTGGGTATCAGCAGAAGGAGGTGGTGGGAGGGTGGGGGGTCCGGAAGGTGCTACTGGGGCAGCCGATGACACAGCAGCTGACACCTGCTCAGCCACAGCTGCGGCCGCTGCTGCCGCCGCCGCCGCCACAGCAGCTGCCGACCCCTTGAAGGGGTTGTTGGCACTGAACTCTCTCCATTTGGCCCCAAGGATGGTCATCATCTTAGACATTGGGATCTTAGGATTCTTCTTTGCAATCAGGGGCCTGTGAACACAGAAGCAAAGACGCAGGACCTTCACAGATGCTCCGTGAATACTTCTCTGTCCCTCACTGGCTAAGTCTGGGTGCTGAGGACACATCCGTTAGGAACGACGGCACTTTGAAGGTAAACAGATACAGAGCCGGAGAGAGAAAAAAATTATACAAAAAAAACAAGAAAAAGAAACCGCAAATGTGAAACAAATAAAACAGAGATAAAACGACATAAATAAAAATGCTTTGAACGTTTTAGTTTGTGAGATTTTTAAACACAGGTTAGGTCTCATTTCATCTTCATGAGAACATTGCAAGCTGCTAGGATTCTCTGCATTTTTCTAGTAAGTTCCACGGGCCCTGGTGAAGGGTTCCCGTACTTGGAGCCTGACGGGCTGCGCCGGTTCTGCTCTGTGGCAGGGTGTTAAACTCCCGGGACAACACGGAACCACAGTGCTCACAAGAGCCCTGCCCTTAGCAGCGAGGCAGGAGAGACAGAGCATCAAAGACACCAACGAAAGCTACCAGGCATGGAACACACACTAGGGGACAGGCCCTGAGCACACAGGGCTCTGCTTACCCCAGCAAATCTCCACAAGACCCCTAAGGGAGGGAGGGACACACTGTGACTGAGGGACACACCACGACTACATCTATTTTGCAGATTCGAAAACTGCAAAGCAAAGAAGTCACCTGCCCCAAGACGGCAGCAAGACCGCTGCTACCTAAAGCACCTGCTCCCCAACAGGCATCTCCACTCTGGCTTATTCTACTCAGGGAGTCACTGAAGCTCAGCCTCCTCAGCCAGCAGGCCATGCGCCTCGCGGCCACAGGGTCCTAAGCAAGGGACAGAGGGCTTGATAACAGAGCAAAGGAAGTTGGGCAACACTGAACTTGCAGCTTTGGTCTAGAGAGAAGTCACGCAGGGGAAGGGCCACGGGCCCTCGGGGTCTGCCATCTCTTGGGCTTTTGAACCTAGCACTGGAGTTAGGACCCTCCACCCTCCACCCCCAGCCATTGGGAAGGGCTCCTGATGGGGTCGGGTCCCTAGATCCTCTGGAGTCCAGAAATTCTCCGAAGGTGTGTGCACAGTTGTGTGTGCCTGTGCTGTGCATTTCTCTGGGGAGCAATGTCTGAGCTTTTTATTGGATTCCAGAGGGGCTCTCATGCCACTCCCCCCACCACCCCTAAAGTAAAGCATCTGCTCGCAGGCGCCCACCAGTCCTACCGCACCTCATGAACTGGCTAAAGGCTTTGTAGTTGGTAAGTGTGTGGTAATCCTCCTCAGAGAACACATGTTCCACGTCCTCCAGGCCCCAGGTCAGAAGCAGAGTGGCTGACGACTTCTGTTCTACCTGCTGCAAGAGACCAGGGTTCATGGGGCTTTCAGCGGGGGGGCTTCAGTGGGGGTCTCCCCCACATGCCTCCCTACCTACCCAGAGCTTCCAGCTGTGCTCTCCAGCTGATTCTCCCTTCACTGCCGCTCCACTGAGCACCCCTCCTTGGGGCCCTCACTCCCTCCCTCTTCAGGGATTGATGTGTCCTCCCTACACTAATTCCACTCACCTTTTGTCCCCCATCTCCCTCCCCTTTTTTCCGCCGCTTTGTCTTCTTCTCCTTTTTTTCCCTGTGCTTCCGCCTCCGTTTCCGACCTGGTCCAGTTCCATATTCGCTGCCTCCACTCTCTGACTTCTCCCGGTACTCATCTCGCTCAGAGCCAAATTCCTCCTCACTGTCCTAAGGGACAGAAATAAAAATAACATTTCTTCAGTCCGACCATGTGCCAGGAACCATTCTTAGCCGATAACATGTATTACCCCTTTCAATCTTCACAACAATTCTCTGGAGATAGTAGCTCATCTATTTTTACCCAGTTTTTTTTTTTTTTTCAGATAAGGAAACTGAGGCACGCGGAACTAAGCAAACTGCCAAGGAGACAAAGGGCTGCTTGTCTCTGAACACATACAGTCTGCCCCCTGGAGCCTGCTTGCTAGGGCGAGTCATGTGCACAGAGGGGCTCTTTCCGGGGTCATGGTGAGTGAGGTTAGGGTCCCAGATCCAGGAGCCACAGGCCAGCCAGAGGGGAGACGATGTCAGGCCTCCCTGATTTCCAGATTCCCCTCCTCCACCCTTGAAATAATAGGACCTGAGAAAACTCCTGGTCCCTGGGAAAGGGTCTGCTGAGCCTTACTGTGGAGACAGGAGTCTTTAACACTTACAAGCTTCTTGCGTTTTCGGGGTTTTCCTGGCTTGTTCTCCTTCTGCTTCTTGGGTCCTCGTTTTCTCTTCTTCACACCCAAAGCTGAAGGCAGCAGTCGAATGTCATCCTTATCTTTGGAGCAGAGAGCACCAGAGAAACTAAGTTTCCAGGTTCCCTGACTCAGCGGCCCCTAGACCTCCCCCTCCTCACCTTTTCTGTTCCCACTCTCTAGGAACTCAGGCATTAACTCCTGCAAACCTCACAGCCCTTCACTGGGTGCAAACACAGAGTGTTTCGAGTACTCTGGGATCCTTGGGTTCTGAATGGGAGGTCAGGGGTCAGAAGGGAAGAGTAGCCAAACCACTCCCCCCTCTCTCCTCCTACTAACAAGGGAGCAGGCTCTAGGCCATGGGCTCTGACTGTGGCAGGTCCTTTCAATCGCCGCCAGGGCTCCTCCTGCCTTCCCCCTCACTTAGCCAGCTGGCATCCTGCCCAGGAACTGGGGAAGCCATGCCCAGCTGCTGGCCTGGCCTGACCCCAGCACTTGGAGTGGGGAGACACAAGCTGGCAGCTCCCTAAGCCAGATGCTGAGAAGGGAGAGCCAAAGGTGGACACCTGGGATCTCACACTAACACCCGGGGCCCTCACATCCTTTCTGCCACGAGGGAGGCCTCTATTTATACTTCCTCAGACGATTGCCAAGCCTCCTGTCACCCCAACACAGCCCTGGAGGAAAAGAAGTCCTTGCCAGTCATTTTCACATCTTGCCCACAGGACCACAGCGGCTGGCTCCTCCATAACACCCTAATACTATGGGGAGCAGTCTCCACAATTACCTAAACGTTCCTCCTCTTCCCAAGTAGCCTGGAACTTTCCCTCAAATCTATTTCCATATCCCTGCTCCTTTTGAGAACTCAGGGGCACGACCCTTTGACCCTTTGTCTTACCCTTCGTGTCCAAATTTAGTCCCATTCATACACAGGCGGTGTGGGAGACCCAAACAAAGCTGGAGACAAAGACACACCCAGCACACACATTGTCAGATGCACAAGCATGCACACACAGTCCTGAGCACAAATCCAGAGGACAGCCTGTACCCTTCAGCAGGACTAGGTGTCTGGCTTTCTCCCCAGATGTCTGTCAGGGGCCTGAGCTTCCCTGATGTGTTCCCAGGCCCCCCTTTCCACACGGGCCCCTGCCAGTCTGGGGAAGACACAGATGCCACACATCTAGGGCCCTGCTTGGCCTCTCCCCTCACCCCCACCATGCCCCAGCGGGCACTAGACTAACCAGCCAGACCTGTCCTGCTCAGGCAGAGGCAGCTGTGCAGGAGGAAAGCCGGGGCGGGCCCAGCCCCTTGCTCTAGGACACGCAATCCTTCGGCCCATAACAGCCAAGGGAAAATTAGCCACAATTAACACGGCTTGCTTCCACTGCCTGCGGTTCCGGGCGTCTCCTTCCTCGGCGCTACCTGCCCTCAGAACTCCAGCATCCTGTGTCCTCTGCAGAGTACAGGAACACCCTCTAGGACGGAGTGCGGAAGGCGGGGGGGAGGGCGCGTGCAGCAGGCCCCAGGGCGTGCAAAGAGCGTGCGGGCTGGAGTAGGAAGTCAGAAAGACGCCATGCTCCCCCACCCCGCACCCTTCCCCCGGCACCCTCCTCGGTCCCCGGCCAGCAGCCAGCTCTCCCCAAACCCCGGGACGTCGCTTAATGTGAACATGGGAACGGGAGGCCACTAGGGCGGCGGCAGGGGCAGGCCCGCTGGCTCCGCGTCAGGGAACAGGCCGGCGCGGCCACCCGCCCCTCTGGGGGTGGGGCACCTAACCCCGGGACCTCGCCGCCGGTCCGCCCCGCTCTCCACTCCCCGCCCCGCAGGAGGCTCCCGAAGTCGGGAGGCCGGCGGCGGCGGCGAAGGGAAAGGCAGGGCAATAAAGCAAATCCAAGTCCCAACCTCGGTCTCAGCAGCCACTCAATGCTGGCCCGGCGCCCAGACTCTCCCACACCCCGGCTCGGATCCCGGGAAGCGGGCGGGGGCGGGGGGGGCGGTGCGCGGCGGGGGCGGGGCCTGGCGCGCCGGGCTGCGGGCGGGGGAGAGGCGGGCGGAGCCGGGCCCAGGCCGCGCCTCCCGCCCGCCCCGCTCTCCCTCTAATCTCACCATCAATCTCTCACACATATATTTATTTTTTCTCAAATTCCCCTCCCTCCCCCACCACGCACCACCATAATAGGTCTGCTGCACATGCGTACTGCAGGCAGGGGGTGGGTTTGTATTTTCAGACCTTTTGCAAAGAAACTACCAGAATTTTCCGCACCACCCACAATCATTCCCCACCCCCACCCCCAAGGAATCACATCTATATATTATGTTATATTATTTCTCGAGACTTGCCAGAAGGGGGAGGGAGAAGAAATGAGTTTTTGGCTTCCTGCTCCCTTCCCCCACCAACATGAGTGCTATTATTTTAAACGTTTTACAACGTAAGGAGCCGAGAAGGGGGGGAGGGATAAAATTGGTCTTGGGTAAGAATGTAAAACAAAATGGTGAGAATCAAAGCAGTCAGGATGAAAAACAATAGACCTCTAATATGTGCGAATTCATATTCTGGAGAAGGATGAGGGAGGGCAGCCCGCACACATTTCCTTCTAGGAGGCTTATTTTGCCCACACCTAGGTAGACAGAAATAACGAGCGGACCAAAAATATTTTTCTCAAAGTTTTGCCTCAGAAAGTCCGGGGGGGGGGGGGGGGTAGTGCATCTGGGTCACTCTGTTGACTTGGGAGGGCCTCAAGACTGGGGGAGGGGGGGTACGATCGCCCTGGAAGAGGGAGGAGGTGGGTTTTCATTTCAGATACAAATTTTTTTAAAAACATTTGACGTTTCTTCTGGGCTGTTGAGAGAGCAGAGGGGAAGTGGGGAGGGAGGACTGACACAAAAGACCCAACCTCGACCTCAGATTCTTTCATGCCCCTCTCTTACATTCCCAAATCTCAGACCAAAAACGCATAAACACCACATTCCAAGTTGGCCCTACAAATAGGTGAGAACTGTCCGCGGGGCAACACAACCTGACATCCTTTCTCTCCCTCTTTTTAGCACATCAGCTGGGTTCCAGGCACCCCCTCCCCACCATCCTTTATTCCTCCTCCCTCCTGAAACCTCGTGGGTTCTCTGGGATAACTTTCTGAAAACTTTTCTCTTTTTCAGACAAGCTTGGGGAGGGGAGGTGTCCCCGTTTCCATCAGACACGTACCCTCCACCACCCTCACCCCAAGAAGGTACCCCATACTCCTCAAAGGCTGTCTCAACCGAACAGGAACAGTTGCCACATAAGCCACACAGATCAATGTGACAGTTTTACAAAGATAGACGTCCTGAAGTTTGATGCATTCGTGCTACAGGGCTCCCAGAGGCCTGGGGGTGTGGATGTCCCCTTTCCAGCCCCAAAGATGCGAGCACCGTAAGGATGCTCCCCTGTCCTCCAGAAGATCGGCAGTCACTGCATTAGGAGGGTGGTCTGAGGGGGGCCGTTGCTGCCGCCCCCCCTCCACTCCAGGCAGCAGGCTGTCCCAGTCCCTTCCAGCCCTGGTGGAACTGCCCAGAGAGCGCCAGAGGACTTGTCATCCCGGGGGAGGGGTGCCGAGTGACGGTCAAGCTGCAGAACAGCTGGGTGGGCAGTGCACGCCCCCCCATTCCCCGGCATGATCAAGGTGCGGGTGGTTTCAGCGAGAGTGACAGTGAATGGCAGCCACGTGAGAGTCACAGCTGGGCAGCTCGGCCACCCCAGACTGACGGGGTCACACGGCGGGGGGGGGGGGGGGAGGGGGCTCGCACTTGACACAAAAGAGCCTGGAGCAGGGTGCTGATAAAGGGGGTGGAGTTGGGGGCATCTGGTCACAGACACTCTCCCCGCGCTCCCCAACCTTCAAGGAGTGCTCTCCCGATTAGGACGGGGGGGGGGGGAGGGGGCGCCCTGAGGCGGATTAAGCGTGAGTCCAGGAAGTGGTCTGCGTGGAGTGCGGCCACCACCTGCCCCCCATCACCCGCCGCCCGCAGGCGCTCACGCGACCTCTCCCCCACGCGCCACCGCGCGCCCCGGGGAGTCGGCGGGCGCCCAGGTTCCCGAAGGTGGGGGGTCCCAGGGACGCTGGCCCCCACCCCCACCCCCGCCTCCCCCGCCCCTGAGGGGGGGTGGTGAGGCCCGCGGTCCGCTCCACGCGCGGAAACTCCCCGTCACCTCAGTGCAACCCCACTCGGGCGGGAGCCCGAGGGGCGCCCGCGCGGCCGCCCCTCCCCCACGCGCCCCTCCTCCACGCCGCCGTCCGGCCGCCAGGGTCTCCGCGGTCCCTCGCTCGGCCAGGGAGGGGGCCCTGGCTTCGCCGCGGCCGTTTCCTGCCTACCCCCTCCCAGCCGAGGGTAAAAAAAAAAAAAATCTCCTCCTCCTCCTCCCCCGAAAGCCGCGACCGAGTGGCCCGGTCCGCGCGCGCAGCTCGCGCCCAGCGCTCTCCAGCCCGGGCGGCGGCGACGGCGGCGGCGGTGGCGGCGGCTGCGGCGGCGGCGGCGGGGGAGGGGTGCGGCGGGGGAGGGGAAGAGGCCTGGCCCCGCGGCCGCCGCCGCCGCCCGCCGCCCGCCGGCCCGGCCCGCCCGGGGCCCCGGGCCCGACGCTGGCGCCCCGCGCCCCCGGATTCACCTCGGCTCGGCCGCGCGGTGGGTGCCTCGCCCCCGGCCGGCCTCGCGCGCCCGCGGCTCCCGCTCGGGCCGGGGGGTGGGGGGCGGGGGGAGAGCTTCGGGGCGGCCGCTTACCTGGCGGCGGGGGCGGCGGCGGCGGCGGGGGCAGCGGCGGCGGCGGCGGCGGCGGGAAGAGGTGGCAGCCGGGGGGGCTGTGGCGGTCGCGGCCCCGGTCGTGGCCCGGCCCGCGCCCGAGCACTCCCTCGTCGTCGTCCTCCTCGTAGTCCTCGTCGGCCGCCTCCACCTCCTCCTCCTCCTCGTCGCCCTCTTCTTCCTCCTCTTCTTCCTCCTCCGACACCACCATCTCCTCCTCCTCCTCCTCCTCGTCCCTCAGAGGGGAAGCCATCCTGTGGCTCTGGCCCCCCCACCACCCCCCCACCCACCGCCCGCCCGCCTCCCCCACCGCTACCACCACCACCTCCTCCTCCTCCTCCTCCTCCTCCTCCTCCTCCTCCTCCTCCTCGGCGGCGTCCTCCTCCTCCTCCCCACCGCCTCCCCCAGCCCCCCAAACCCCCGGGCCACCCCCCTCCAGAACCCCCCCTCGGGGCCGCCGGCTGAAGAGGGGGGCCGAACCACCCCCAAAAATTGTCTTGGAAAAAATTGAGAGACTTTCCCCCCCTCCCCTTCCTCCCAAGAGAACGAGAAAGGGGGATTAAAAAATATATATATATATAAAAGTTTTCGACTTCTCTCTGCCCCCCTCTCCGTTGCTTTAAATATATTTAAATTCTGAGGGGGGCGCTCAGAAATATTTCTCAGAGCTGAGGCAGTAAGATGGCCGCCTTGAAATTATTTTTAAAACAACCCCCCCCCAAGCACCGCCACCCCCTCCATGAAGAAAGGGAGAGGGGGGAAAAATCCCCTTTTAAAACAAAATGGCTGGCTTAATATTTCAGTTTTCACCCCCCCATTCTCCTCCCTGTTACACCCCCATCTCCTAGCCTCTACCCAGAAACCCACAAATTTCTCCCTTTTTTCATAACTGATTAGTGCACAGATTAATAGAGATATTTTCCCTGTGTACTGTGTGTGTGTGAGTGTGTGTGAGTGTGCGCGTTGGGGGGGCACGAAGGGTTTCTGCATAAAACAAAAATGGCTGCTCTTTCTAACTCCCCCCCCATAAAAATATTTGAGGGGGGGCATTAATCAGTACTCATGCTCAGTCTGACATCAGCATAAATTGTTAAAGGTTAACTAGTTAGATACTAGTCCAACTAGATTTAAATATTTTTCTTTTCTTTACTAGTCTCTTCCTCCCCACCTCCCTTCTCTTAAAGAAAAGCTTTTTTTTTTTTTTTCTGAATACTTCAGAAGGGAGTGGTTTGATGTGAAGGTTTTTTTTTTTCCCCTTCAGGCATTGAAAAGGAAAAGATGAAATATATGTTTATATATAACTCTTGTTTCTACATACCTCGCTGGAGTCAAAACGCATTTAATTGTGTACGTACCGTCCAAGTGAGGCACGGGGCTGGATTTTTCCCCCCTTTCTTTTAAAAAAAAGTGACAGAAATCCTAGTGACTTTTGGGGGGAAGAGATATGAATAGATACGATGATTGAGGTTTTTTTTTTTCTTCAAAGGAGTCCATGTTTGATTCTCCCCTTTGCCCAGGCTTTTCAGTGATTTATAATTGTTGTAAATTTTATCTGCACTCTTTTCTGATTTACTCGCTCCCCCCTTACCCGACCCCGCCTCCCCCGATTGCCTCGACTAGAAAATTCATCTGACTTGGGAAATGAATTTAGGGGGCCAGGAGTACAGATTTTTAGAATAAAGGGGAGTCAAGTCTGAAAAATTGTGAAATTGTCTCCTCTTTTCTCCCATTGCAGTACGTTCCCCTGTCTCCGTGGTCTTCCGACAGTGGTAAAGTGGAAGAAACTGAGGCACGGTGAGATACAAAAGTATCTGGGACTGAGGAGAAGACAGAGGTAGGGGTCCCCCTGGCATTTCCACTGGGCTTGCCTGGGATTTCTCACTGTACCCCGGTGTTTATGTTAGAAGTGGTGCCGGGAATCAGATGGAAGATTGGAGAGGAGTCCAAAAGTGGCTCTCCTGTCCAGAGATTCCATCAGTGAAGTCCTCTAAAACTTGCCTCTGGAGCAGTGCTAGCAAAGGAGGGAAGGCGAAAAGCTCAGATCTACCTTTTTTTTTTTTTTGGTCCTCACCTTTCCTAACTCCACCTTCCTTTCATTCTTTTCATCTCTTTTTGCCTGTCCTTGCCCCAGGGCATCCTTTCTGTCCTGGGTTATTTCTCTCCCCCTGGAGTGTAGCTGCCAACCCCCTGCCCCGGCCTGGCAGCCCCGCAGTCCTCCAGAGCGTCTCAGGCCTGAGGGGTAGGTAGGCAGCAACCAGAAAGCATTAATGACAGGGGATACCATGCCAATGTTTGCTTAGGAGGCTGGAATGTTCTTTATTGACACGCCACCCCCCTACACACATGCACACTGATGCACTTCATTGAGCGTGGATGTCCATCTTTTTCTTAACCTGGCCTTTGGATGTCTCCCGTCTCGGCTCCTGTGTCCTTCCTGTGTGCTCAGTCTACCTCCTGTCCCTCTTCTGTTCCAGTCTGTTCCCTTGCCCGGTCTCTTTGTACGAGGCCATCTGGGTATCCTCCTCTTTCTGTGCGTGGGCTCCTCTGTACGTGTAATTTTATTCCCCCTTCACCCCCCCCCACACACACACGGACTCCCATCCCTTCGATTCTCTGGACTCTCAGGCTCTGTCACCTCCAAGTGACTTTCCACCTCTGTCTTGTTTGTGTTTACTTCTCTCTTTCCGGCCTCTGACTCCATGTGTGTCATCCTCGTGTGTGTGTGTGTGTGTGTGTGTGTGTGTGTGTGTGTCCGGCTCCCTCCTCTCTCTGGCCCTTCTGTGTGTGTGTGTGTGTGTGTGTGTGTGTGTGTATCTGTCTGTCTGGGAGAAGTGTCCCCACGTGGATATGGGCCAGCCTACACACTGGTGTGCACCGTAGCTGCCCCATCTCCCTGCACCCCCTGCCTGGGTGCCAAGCACCCAGGCCCGCTCACCACGTGTGCCAGGAGCTGCAGGTGTGCCTGCCTGTCCAAACATTTGTCATGTTGTTAAGTGTGCTTTGCATGTGGATCTACTCATTTGCTCCCTTCCCCCTCTGGTCCAGGGCCCCCCTCTGCCCGCCTGGCCTGCCCTCGCCTGGCCTCTTTCCTTTCCGACGACCTCTCCATTTCCCCTTGTTGGGTCGTTGTTCCCGCCTGCCTCCCTACCTGCTTGCTCCTGTTATGATGTTTGCCTGCCTGCCTGTCTGCTCCTCCCTGACTGGCTGGCAGCCTCTTTCTCGGTTGTCTGTCTGCTTCTCTGGCTGTTTGCCCACCACTCTCTCTCCAGCCATCTGTCTCCCCGCCTGCCTGTCTCTGTCACTTTTTTAGCCCCCGTCTCTTGGTTTGTCTACCTTCCAGGGCCTGCCATGCTTCCCCATCTTGGTGGGCCTCCTCTCTTGCCCTTCTGCATGGCCCACCACTCACGTGTGTGCCCGTGGGGTGGGTGGGTTACATTCACCTCCCTGGACGTCCGGCCTCCCGGCCACCTGCCCCACCGTCCAGTCCTTGCATCCTTCCAGTCTGACTTCCTGGCAGCTTTTGGTTCCTTGGCTTCCTCAAAGCTGCACCCCCATCCATACGGGTGGCCTCTCTGCCCCAAGGCTGGCTGCCCCCGTGCCCCTGAGTCTCTGGGCCTTCTGGTTGCACCATCGTCGTGTCTTTTCCCTCTTCCCTTAGACGAGCAGCCCACCCCAGCCTCCCTACTACCTTCTTTGCAGCGCCTGCTCTTTCCCGCCTTTTTGCCGCTGTCTGCCTGGCTGGCTCTGGCTGGTCACGTCTCCACCTGCTCTCTCATCTTTTTCTTCTTCTTTCCTTGTCCCTCGGGGTTCAGATAGGCAGTACATACACAGCACAAGATATGTGAAGTGCTAACGGTGTCCTGTGGGGAGTAAGCCTCCCTCCTGCATCTCTCCCCGGGGTCCCCTGTTCCTCCCCCAGAAGTAGTCACTGCCTGATGCTTCTTGGATGTTCCAGAGGAGAGGCCAGGCATATCTGAGTCCACTTGCTGTTGGCCACACCCCTTCCTACTTTCCTCCCTGTTGTGCTGGACACTTCCTTTTCTGTCACTCTTATCAATATGCTTTCCCACTTCCCTGGGCTTGCCATTTCTTGCTCCTTGTCTTTTTGAGTCGACTCGGTGGCACCTGTCTCTTTGATTGACGGGCTGCTAGTTGTGTGCTTTTGTTGCCAGTACCTGAGGATGCTTGGGAAGGCCAGCTCCCTCCTGGGTCCTCCTCTGAGTAATGAGCTACCTGGAGACAGCACAGCTCTGCTGGTCCTCTCATCGCCAGCGAGCTGCGTATTAACCAACACAGATGTGAAGGCCCAGGGAGAACTGAAAAGGACCACATATAAACGGGCACGGTTACTAAGGTATAGGTAGCCCGTGTGTACAGAGTCCATGCAGGCCCGTGCGGCCTTCCCAGCACATCTGCGTGCACACCCATCCGGGTGCAGTCTCGACAGGCCTAGGATTCTAGATCCCTGGAGTGCGTCTTCCTCCTGGTCTGAACAACTGTTTCCTCCTCTCACTTTTCTCCCCCTCTCCTCCTTCCTGTGGGCTCCTCTGCCCTGCCACCTCGGGGATGGTGACGCTCAGTCCTGGGGGGGAAACAAAGACATGCCCTCTGTCCAGGTCTCTCCAGAAGGACAACAAGGAAACTTTGGCACAGAGCGCACTGCCCTTTGCCCGTATTCCTGAATCGCATGGTGTCAGCCTCTGCCTCTGGGCCTCCAGGCTTCTGGGCCTCTGTCCTCTTTCCCGCCCGCCCTCTCTCACTTCTCTTTTCTTGGTTCTGTCCTTCCCCTCAACTGTCTGTCTGGGGCTGCATTCCAGCGTCCCTCTGATTGGCCACCTTCCCCCTCTTCTGTCTGATTGGCCTACATCCCTCCATCACCCCATCTATCTGCCGGATTCTCCCTGTCTGCCTGTGGTAATGTATGTGATGGCACTTTATCAGTCACCGAGCCCCGTGCGGCATTAGACACTGTTACCACTTTGTCTTCTCTCTCTCCTTGTTCTTTCCCCTCCCGGCTGGCCTGCCTTCTCTCTCTCTCCCGAGGCCTGCTTGTCCTCCCTGGTCTCTCCTTGCACTCTTACCGGCCTCCCTGTGTCTGTCTGTCCTTAGGCCTTTTTTCTGTGCCCGCATATCTCCCTGTCTCTAGTTGCTTGTCCCCGTACCTGTCAGTGTCAACGTGGGCACTGCCCCCTGCCTTTTTCTCTCTCTCTCTACTTCAGAAACTAAAACTGAAATACAAAATTAAAATGCCATCCACCTCATGGTTAGAGCAGAATGGTTTTTGGTTTTAATGAGAAGACCATTAAGGTGAGAAAAAGGAACTTAGGCACACAGCCTGTCTAATGCAAACCAGAAATTAGACACCCCCTGCCCCCAAGAAAGAACTAGAAGAAAATTTTGAGGGACTCCTAAGCCACAAGATTACTTCTTTAAAGCAAAAGCAAGAAACTTACTTATCCAAAACAAGAGTTGCTAATCCTTTTTGGTTCATGGAAAGCTACAAGCCCTTCCCCCAGAAAAACAGTATACAGTTGACCCTCGAACAACACAGGTTTGAACTGCGTGGGTCCACTTTATGTGGATTTTTTTTCAATAAATATATTGGAAAATATTTTGGAGATGTGTGATAATTTGAAAAAACTTGCAGATTCACTGCATAGCCTAGAATCATTGACAAAAGTAAGAAAAAGGTTATTTCACGAATGCATAAAATACATGTAGATACCAGTTTTTCATTTGCTACCTAAAATATCACATAAATCTATTTTTTAAAGTTCAGACTTATGCACAAAAATATTAGAGACCACATGCTATGTTTTCATTTTGACATCCAGTATTAGCAATGCACATCCACGATATATAACATCTACCAAGTGTCTATATTCTATCAGACAGTATAGACATAGGTACTGACAGATGATTCATCTTGTAAACAGATGACATAAACTTACAGTATCGAGGACGTCTGGGTGGCTCAGTGGTTGAGGGTCTGCCTTTGGCTCAGGTTGTGATCCCAGGGTCCTGGGATTGAGTCCTGCATCCGGCTCCCCAGAGGGAGCCTGCTTCTCCTTCTGCCTATGTCTCTACCTCTCTCTTTCTGTGTCTCATGAATAAATACAATCTTAAAAAAAAAAAAACCTTACAATATGGATACGGTACTGTAAACACTTTTTTTTAATTTTATTTTATTTTATTTATTTATGATAGGTACACAGTGAGAGAGAGAGAGAGAGAGGCAGAGACACAAGCAGAGGGAGAAGCAGGCTCCATGCACCAGGAGCCTGACGTGGGATTCGATCCCGGGTCTCCAGGATCGCGCCCTGGGCCAAAGGCAGGCGCTAAACCGCTGCGCCACCCAGGGATCCCTTTTTTAAAGATTTTATTTATTTATTCATAGAGACAGAGAGAGAGAGGCAGAGACACAGGCAGAGGGAGAAGCAGGCACCATACAGAGAGCCTGACGTGGGACTTGATCCGGGGTCTCCAGGATCACGCCCTGGGCTGCAGGCGGCGCTAAACCGCTGCGCCACGGGGGCTGCCCTGTAAACATTTTTTTTTTTTTTTAAGATTGTATTTATTTACTCATGAGAGACACAGAGAGAGAGGGGCAGAGGGAGAAGCAGGGTCCATGTGGGGAGCCCAAAATGGGACTTGATCCTGGGACCCCAGGATCACGCCCTGGGCTAAAGTCAGCGCTGAACCGCTGAGCCACCCAGGCTGCCCTATAAACGTGTTTTTGTTATGACTTCCTTAATATCATTTTTTAAAAATATTTTATTTAAGAGAGAGCACAAGTAGGGGCAGGAGGAAGAGCAGAGGGAGAGGGACAAGCAGACTCCATGCTGAGCACAGAGCCTGATGTAGGGCTCAATCCCATGACCCTGAGGTCATGATATGAGCTAAAATAGTCATTTGCTCAACCCACTGAGCCACCCAGGCACCCCGCCCCATAGTAATATTTTATCTTCTCACAGCTTTATTGTAAGAATACAGTATGTAGTACGTATAAAATATGAGTAATCAACTGTTTGTGGTGTCCAAAAGGCTTCTGGTCTATAGTAGGCTATTAGTGGTTACCTTACGAGAAGTCAAAAGCCGGGGCAGCCCGGGTGGCTCGGCAGTTTAGCACCACCTTCAGCCCAGGGTGTGATCCTGGAGACCCAGGATCGAGTGCCACCTCGGGCTTCCTACCGGAAGCCTGCTTCTCCCTCTGCCTGTGTCTCTGCCTCTCTCTCTGTGTCTCTCATGAATAAATAAATAAAATCTTTAGGAAAAAAAAGTCAAAAATTGTGCACGGATTTTCCACCACACAGAGGGTCAGCACCCCTAGCCCTCATGTTGTTCAGGGATCGACTGGTATGTGCAAAATACCATGTATGTTTTCACGGTGTTAGGAACACCCAGAAATCTTTGGGCCCGGGTTAAAACTCTGATGTAGGGAACCGGTGACAACGATTGGTAGAGCACAGACGTGTCATCGTGGCACCAGGCAGGTCAGAAGACTGAAAAATCGCTCTGCGGCCTATGATATATCTACTCAAGGAAATGTTAAAAGAGATTCCTGGTTGTCTTCTGAAATCTATAATTTAATGGTAATCATGCAAGTCATGTAAATACTGAGGGTACTCTAGACTTATTCACGGAATTTTAGAAAGGCATCTAGACCAGTGGTTTCCAAATGGCTAAATAAGCTTGCCACCATCCCTCCCTGGGAAGGTCTGTCCTTTGTTCTAGGATGACTTTTTTTTTTAAGATTTTATTTTATTTGACAGAGAGAGCACAAGCAGGGGGAGGGGCAGAGGCAGAAGAGATAGGTTCCCTGCTAAGCGAGGAGCCTGATGTGGGGCTCGATCTCAGAACCCCGAGATCATAACCTGAGCCAAAGGCAGACGCTTAACCAACTAAGCTACCCAGGTGCCCCAAATGACCTATTTCTTATATAGATTTTTTATATGGAGTAAATACAGAATATACTATGTATGTAAAAAGCATGTCATATATATGCATGCTCGTATATTAATAATATATTTGTTTAAAAATGACCTTTCTGGGCAGCCCCGGTGGTGCAGCGGTTTAGCGCTGCCTGCAGCTCAGGGTGTGATCCTGGAGACCCGGGATCGAGTCCCACGTCAGGCTCCCTGTGTGGAGCCTGCTTCTCCCTCTGCCTGTGTCTCTCCCTCTCTCTCTGTCGCTCATGAATAAATAAATTAATTAAAAAAATAAATAAAAATGACCTTTCTAAAAATAAGATCTGTGTGGAAGGAGGTCCATAATAGATTTTATGAAGGAAGAGAAAGAAAGTGACTTTTTATACTTCCATACATTTGAAAATTTTTCTTTTTTTTTAAATTTTATTTATTTATTTATGATAGTCACACAGAGAGAGAGAGGCAGAGACATAGGCAGAGGGAGAAGCAGGCTCCATGCACCAGGAGCCTGATGTGGGATTCAATCCCGGGTCTCCAGGATCGCGCCCTGGGCCAAAGGCAGGCGCTAAACCGCTGCATCACCCAGGGATCCCTGAAAATTTTTCAACATGCACTTCTTTTATAATTATACAACATTGTAAGGATCATTTCACTAAATAACGGTGATAGGTATATAGGTTTGAGTTTTGTTGTTCTTAATGTACTTAAGACAAAAAGCAACTCCATGTTGGTCAATACTTTTTTGTTGTTGTTATGTTTTGCTGGCTATCAAAGTCCAAAGGTGTGGGATCAGGGTGCCTCAGTGGTTGAGCATCTACCTTTGGCTCAGGTTGTGATCCCCAAGTCCTGGGATTGAGTCCCACATTGGGCTCCCCTCAGGGAGCCTGCTTCTTTCACTAGGTCTCTGCCTCTCTCTCGTGTCTCTCATGAATAAATAAATACAATCTTTAAAGAAAACCCAGAAAACAAAAGTCTGAGATCTATAGCTTTAATCTAACCTCTTCTTGGTTCCACGAACAAAGAAAGAAACTTCAGTTTTTCTTATACTGTATTCATGATTTGCCATATTTGCATACCACCTTGTGCTGTTGTACGCATGCTATTTTTCTTTAAGTCAGTTTGCTTTAAGTTAAACAAATGTCCTTTAAATTTTTGTTTTAAAGTTTATTATTAGGGACACCTGGGTGGCTCAGCAGTTGAGCGTCTGCCTTTGGCTTAGGGCATGATCCCGAGGTCCTGGGATCAAGTTCCATATTGGGCTCCCTGCAGGGAGTCTGCTTCTCTCTCTGCCTGTGTCTCTAACTCTCTCTGTGTGTGTGTGTGTGTCTCTCATGAATAAATAAGTAAATCAACCTTTAAAAGAAATAAATAAAGTTTATTATTATTATTTTTTAGTAATCTCTGCCCTGAATGTGGGCCTCAAACCCACAACCCTGAGATCAAAAATTGCATACTCCACTGACTGAGCCAGCCAGGCACCCCAAACAAATGTCCTTTAAAAAGTAAATTTCAAAAAAATAAAAAAATAAAAAAAATAAATAAATAAAAAGTAAATTTCATGGTATGGAGAAATAATACCTATACATATAAATCCTTGATTTGATAGGGGAATTACTTCCTAATTTGTTTTTTTTTTTAAGTTTGTTTATTTATTTATTTATTTATTTATTTATTTAGAGTGCAAGTGGGGGGAGGGGCAGAGGCAGAGGAGAGAGAAAGAGAGTCCCTGCTAAGCGCAGAGCCCGGCTTAGCTTGGGGTTCAGTGTCATAACCCTAAGATCACGACCTGAGCCAAAATCATGAATCAGACACTTAACTGACTGAGCCACCCAGGTGCCCTGTTCCTAATTTATTTTAAAGTACAAGTAACTTTTTTTTTTTTAAAGATTTTATTTATTTATTCATGAGAGACACAGAGAGAGGCAGAGACACGGGCAGAGGGAGAAGCAGGCTTCCTGCAGGGAGCCCAATGTGGGACTCAATCCCAGGACTCCAGGGTCATGTCCTGAGCTGAAGGCAGATGCTCAACCACTGAGCCACCCAGGAAACTGTAAACTACAAGTAATTATTAAAAAATAATAATATACTAGTAATTATTAAAATAAAAATCAAGAAAAATAAAAGGATCTTGCATGCTATCAATGGTGGTAGAGGCCATATTTTAGGAAACCACGTTTCATCTAATTTTGTAGATCCAAAAACAGACCCTTAAGTTGAAAGGATTACCTGAGATCAAGTTGGTTGTTACCAACAGAAGCAGGATTTGAGCCTCTATCTTCCAATTTCTAGTCTGGCATTCTTTGTACTATATACGAGACAAGACAATGCCTAAGTCAATGGGATATCCTCGGGTTTTAAAGGGACTAATGTGAAATTGATGGCCCCAGGCATAACTTATCTGAAACAACTATATTGTAGGACTGGCAATAGTCCATTTAATTGTATCTAGTACACTTTTAAACTTTTTTCTTTTTGAAGTAATGTGTCTGCCCAATGTTGGGCTGGAACTCACAACTCTGACTACCAACTGCACCAGTCAGGTGCCCCTCAAGTACACCTTTAAACTTACTTTAAACTTTTCTTTTTTGTTTGTTTGTTTTGATTTTATTTATTTTATTTATTTATTTATTTGAGAGAGAGAGAGCACAAGCAGGGGGGAGGTGCAGAGGGGGAAGCTGACTCCCCACTGATCAGGGAGCCCGAAGCAGGGCTCCATCGCAGGACCCTGAGCCAAAGACAGATGCCTAACCAGCTGAGCTACCCAGGTGCCCCTAAACATACATGTTTTCTTTTTCTTTTTCTTTTTTTTTTTTTTTAAAGATTTTATTTATTCATGAGAGACACAGAGAGAGAGACAGAGAGGCAAAGAGGCAGAGACACAGGCAGAGGGAGAAGCAGGCTCTATGCAGGGAGCCTGACATGGGACTTGATCCCCGGTCTCCAGGATCACGCCCTGGGCTGAAGGCGGCGCTAAACTGCTGATCCACCGGGGCTGCCCAATATACATGTTTTCTGACACAGAATTCCACTTCTTATCATCTACCCTGAGAAGCAGTCATCATACTTGTGTGTGCATAAGATGACACGTACAAAGATATTCATTACAGCATTATTTGTAATAGCAAAAAATTAGAAACACCCAAATCTCCAGCAGTAAGGAATAGCTAAATCAACTACCCAGCAATTGAGAAAGTGAATTACATCTATGTGATAAGATTCATTACTGTATTACCAAAAGACAAAAAGCAAGCTGCAGAACAGTAAATATAATCATTTAGTTTATGTTCAAAGAAACTAAAAACAATGCTTTATGTTTCTACAGACATATGTAATTTTTAATTACATATAAATTATACATGTTCTCTATATAAATTATATATGTTACATATAAGTATTTTATATATTTATTAAATGCCTTTAAAAATTCTGGCCATAATACATACCAAATTGATAATCATGCTTACTTTTGGGGAAGAATAGTCAAGGGGGTATTTAGCTCTATTTATAATTCTGAATTTTTACAATGAGAAAATATTAATCATATGTATAAACAAGGGCACTTGGGTGACTCAGTCGGTTGAGCAGCTGATTCTTGGTTTTGGCTCAGGTCTTAACCTCAGGATTGTGAGATCCAGCCCTGCATCAGGCTCCACGCTCAGTCTAGAGTCTGCCTTGCCTCTCTCTCTACTCCTACCCTTTCTCCCCCCACTTGCTCACTCTCTTTCTCAAATAAAAAAATCCTAAAAAAAAGACATTTAAGTAGCCTATGATCACGTTAACAAATGAAGCCAAAAGGGACAACAAGTAGTACAATTTCTCTAAAGAAATCATTCTTCACTAATCTCTAATTCTTTGAGGAGGAAAATACTTCAGCAAAGTATAATCTGTGGCTGTAATGTAAGTTTGTACACAACTTTTGAAAACAACAATGGGGTTCTAGTTTACTTTTGGGGGGGTTCTAGTTTAAATACAAATGAGAGTATGAAAGGAAGAAAGGAAAGGTACAGAAGAGCATATATATAATATGATACTGTTGATGAGAGGAAAAAAATGTGTAAATATCCATAAAATATTTCTAGGAGATTATACAAGAAAATGTAGTGGTTACCACTGAGAAGAAAAACATTTTTTCACTGTGCATCTTTTAAAGCAGCCTGGAAATTTTTTAGTGACCAAAGGATTACCTAGGCGGAGGGAGGAGAGACACTTGAGATTAGATGTAAAACACACCAAAAAATTAACTAGCAATATGTGGTAGTGATTATTGCTATGGGCTGTAAAATCGGAGAAATCAGAGAAGAGAGACCTTGGTGGGGAGAGGGAGAATCACTGAAGACCTCTCATGTATAGTCGTATCTGAAGTAGGTCCCTAAACATCACTAAGATGTATAGCAGAAAGGAGGAAGAAGTCTATTTTGATCAAGAAAGTACTTAGCAAGTAGTGTGTTGACCCATCTAGCTAGGGTGGTAAGGTTGTGATAGAAAGTTCTAGTAGATGTTGGTACCTCTTTAAAAGGTAAGAACTGTTAGTATATCAAGTGAAGAGTAGAGGCCAGAAGTTCAGAGGAACTTTGAAAAATGGAGAGTGGAGAAGAGAACCCAAAGGGAAAACAGAAGTTGCTAAAATGGTAGGTACACCAGATAGTGTTACTGTGGTGGGACAAGGAGACAGCTTCTGGAAGCAGGCAGGCATGATCAGTATTGCCGGATGCCTAGTGGAGGGCCAGAAGAGCGCCAACTGACTGTTCCTCAAAATGTGAAATACAGAGTTATTGTATGACCCAGCGATTTCAATCTTAGGTGTGTACCCAGGAGAATTGAAACGTGTCCACGCAAAAACTTTTACGTGCATCTTCATAGGGGCATTATTCATGATAACCCCACAGCAGAAACAACCCAGATGTCCATCAACCGATGAATGGAGAAGCAAAATATGTCCAGAATATTATCCCGCCAGAAAAGGGAATGAAGTAGCAATAAACACTGCAGCATGTAACATCACACTAAATGCAAGAAACTAGATACAAAAGGCCACATGTCATATGATTCCACTTGTATGATATGTCCAGAATGGATCAATTCATAGAGGTAGAAATCAGAGTAGTGGTTGCCCAGAGTCTGAGGGGAGTAGAGCATAGGGAATGAGTACTAATGGGTAGATTTCTTTTTGCAGTGATGAAAATGCTCTGGAATTAGATAGTGGAGGTAACTGTACAATCTTGTAAACCTTATATTAAAAGCTCCTGACCTGGACACCTTGAAATCATAAATTTTATGGGATATAAATTATATCTCAACTTTCTTTTTTAAGTGCAAACCGTGAAAAGTATTGTTCTTGGCAGCTGATCACCTTTTTTCTAAGACTTTAATTTTTTAAAAATATTTGATTTATTTTTAGCAAGTGTGAGCAATGGGGAGGGGCAGAGGGAGAGGGAGAAAGAGAATCTCAAGCAGACTCCCCCCTGTACACAGCCCGAGGCAAGGCTTGATCCCATGACTCTGGGATCATGACCTGAGCCAAAACCAAGAGTCAGACGCTCGACCAACTAAGCCACCTGGGTGCCCTAGATTTTCATTTTTTTTAAAGTAATCTCTACACCCAGCATGGGGCTTGAACCCACCGTTCAAGAGTCCCATTCTCTACTGACCAAGCCAGCCAGCAACCCCAGCAGTTGGTTACCCTTAAAGGTAGTTTTGGTGAGGAAGTCAGCAATGAAAGATTAGGAGAAACCATTAACATGTTATTTATGGAGCTTTTTAATTTAAAATTCTTACCTACTAATGAGAACTATTCCATAGGCTCAAAAGAATCCACATAACATATATAAGCCACAAAGAATATTACAATGAACATGCGAATCCATTACCTGGTTTAATAAATGTAAGACCCTGTCTCATCTTCCCACATTCCACATCCCCCCCCCACCTCCACCCACCCAGTATCCTGAATTTTATGTTATTGTTTCCTTGCTTTTTCTTTGGGATTAGGTCCCTTCCCACCTGTAACTTCTCAATTTTGAGAAATTGCAAACCTACAGAAAAGTGGAAAGAGCACTGTAGTCACTATATACTCGTTTTTTTTAAGTTGTTATTTACATTCTAATATTATGTTTCAAGTGTACAATGTAGTGATTGAACACTTCGTACATCACCCAGTGCTCATCACAAGTGCGCTCCTTACTCCCCATCACATACATCACCCATCCCTCCCCTTTGGTGACTGTCAGCGTGTTCTCTACAGTGAAGAGTCTGTTTCTTGGTTTGCCTCTGTCTCTTTTTCCCCCTTGCTCATTTGTTTCTTTGTTTAACCGTTTTTAAAATTTGAATTCAATTACTTAACATACAGTGTATCATTGGTTCCAGAGGTAGAAGTCAGTGATTATCAGTTGTATAGAACCCCCAGTGGTCGTTACATCACGTGCTCTCCTTCATGCCCCTCACCCAGTGACTTCATCCCCAGGTCCCCCTCCCCTCCAGCGACTCTCAGTTTGTTTCCTATGATTGAGTCTTTTATAGTTTGACTCCCTCTCTGATTTTGTCCTGTTTTATTTTTACCTTCCTTCCCCAATGCTCCTGTGTTCTGTTTCTTTAATTCCACCTACAAGTGAGATCATGAGGTATGTGTCTGTCTCTGGCTGACTTATTTCACTTAGCATTCTAGCTCCATCCATGTCATTGCCAATGGCAAGATTTCATTCTTTGTCATGACTGAGTAATATTCCAAGTACACACACACACACACACACACACACAGACATACACACACACACATACACCGTGTCTTCTTTATCTATTCATCAATGGATGGACACCCCCTCTGCTTCCATGATCTGGCTATTTCCCATAATGCTGCTATAAGCATCAGGCTACATGTATCTCTTTGAATTTGTATTTTTTTATCCTTTAGGTAAATACCCAGTAGTGCAATTGCTGGGTCGTAGGGTAGCTCTACTTTTAACTTCTTGAGAACCCTCCACACTGTTCTCCAAGAGTGGCTGTGCCAGTTTGCATTCCCACCAACAGTCCCCTTTCTCCAGACTCCCACCAACACCTGCTGTTCCCTGACCTGTTGATACCTATACACTGTCCTAAATTCACTGACTGTTCACCTTTTTCCACATTGACAAAATGACTTGAGCAAATGCACATGATCTGATTTCGTTTTGTTTTTTGTTTGCTTGGTCAGGTTTTTTTCAGGTGTACATCTTGAGTTTCTACCAATGTATACTCTTGTGTAAACACCATCCAGGTAAAGACATAAAATATATTTACGGCACCCCAGAAGTTTCCAATGTCTTCCGAGTAGAGGCCTCTTCTAGAAACAAGCACTGTTCTTACTGCCAGCATGGCTCCTTTTTTTTTTTTTTTAACAGCTTATGATCTACTGTGAATTGCATAAGGCAATATAAAGTCATTTATGTAGTATAATCGCAACCATGTAGGAAAATACTAGGGAGGAAGTGGTTAAGATGTTAATACTGGTTTCTGCTGAGTGATAGGAATAAGACTGATTATGCTTGCCTACCTGGAATTTTCTGTATGCTCTACAGTGAAAATTGAAACTAAGCTTTAAAAAAATTAAAAGAAAAAAGGAGGGCACCTGTGTGGCTCAGTGGTTGAACCTCTGCCTTTGGCTCAGGCCGTGATTCTGGGGTCCTGATATCGAGTCCCACATCGGGCTCCCCACAAGGAGCCTGCTTCTCCCTCTGCCTATGTCTCTGCCTCTCTGTGTGTCTCATGAATAAATAAATAAAATCTTTAAAAAAGCAAGTAAATAAAATTTAAAAATTAAAAGACATACAGAAATAGAGAAGAGGAGGTAGTATCGAGCATTTGGTCACCAAGTTGGGTAGTCTCCAAAAACTAGTTTACAGTAAAGTGGCCAGTAAGTCTGGAGACCACACATGTAAAGGAATCTGTTTCTTCATCTCCAGGGTTGATTCCAGGTCTCCCATCCCAGGTGACAAGCCCCACCCGAAGGTCCTGCAGCCTGGCTGGGCACCCCGGCACTCATCTTCCTGGCCGCCCGTGCTCCCCCCTGGTCCTGCTCCTCATTCACTGAAGGGTGGCACCTGGTTTGCCAGGTTTCCGCCCTCGGCTCCCTAACCAGAGACCTTTCTCTCCATTCCATGCTGGTCCCACCTCTACACTTACCTCTTCTGAAATTCTAGATTTCGAGCCCCCTGTTCTGCCTGCAAATTTGTCTCTCCGGCTGTTATTTCTCTGCTGTTCTTGGGTCTGTAAGACAATCAAGTGCCTTAACCGGCCATGATCCCTGTCCAGCTTAGAGCCCGCGGTCATTTCAGCCACTGTCTGGCCGGTGTCCTGTTCCAGTTGTCCCCCACACATTGCTAACTGTGGCCACTTCTGCTGCCTCTTACCACCCAGCTGCCCAAGGAACCCCCGAGGCCCTGCCCAGAAATCCTTTCCCCTAGCCCACCTCCTTTCAGTTCTCTAAGGTTACTTTTCCAAACTGTCCTTGCCTTCCTCAGGCCGCCTCCACCCTATTACCCCAGTAGGAAGCCTTCTCCCCTTCCAGGGGCCGGATCACCAGGTGAAGGCTCCCTGGCACTGAGGCACAAAAGCCTGCATATTTTGTCCTCCCTCCTTAAAAATTTTTTTTAATTTTTTTATTTATTTATGATAGTCACAGAGAGAGAGAGAGAGAGGCAGAGACACAAGCAGAGGGAGAAGCAGGCTCCATGCACCGGGAGCCTGACGTGGGATTCGATCCTGGGTCTCCAGGATCGCGCCCTGGGCCAAAGGCAGGCACCAAACCGCTGCGCCACCCAGGGATCCCTGTCCTCCCTCCTGATGGTCCTGTCGGAAGCTGGTCTAGCGGCCCCGGCCCTGGTCCCCAGCCCGGCCGCCTTCTTGGGATCCAGCAGTGCTCCCTCACCTCCCATTTCATCTGCTCCTTCTCAGCCACATCCCCCTATCTTTAAAAGAAGTCCTCTGGACCCCCACCTCCCTCCAGCTGCCGCCCTACCTCCCTGTGCCCATTCACAGCCTCGCTGCCTGCACTCACCATCTACCTGCCTACACATGC